>NC_063053.1:6715622-7315622 GCF_018812025.1 Megalobrama amblycephala
GTTCACTCTGCGCATCGCCAGTGAAAATCTCTTGGGTGTGAACACAAAAAACGTCTCGAAAAACGCTGGCGATAAACGCGTGCGATATTCGTCCCGGTGTGTACAGGCTTTTACAGTGTGTAAGTCTCCTTGCCTTCCATTGTCAATTGACACTTCACCAGGAGTTGGATTGATCTAACCAATCATAACGCCAAATCCGCCATTTTGTCAGACAAAGCAGTCAGGTAGATTAACATCGGTGGACTTGAACTTGAAAAATGGTGTGTGCTGACGTCTTTCCGCGGTTGAAACAACATTCCTTCTGATGTTCATTCATGTTTATTTGATGCTATAAATTAACTAGTAGGAAGGGATGATCGGTTCACGAGCCGCTTGAACCGCTACAGCGAAACAACTCTCTCCACAGTATTTTGATTTTGGACTGCAGTACCCATTTCAACCACTAGCTGTCAATATTACATAATGCACCTTTAAAATGTGACATTTAAGATCACAGCTCATATCAGTTCTCATAAAGAAGCATGCTATGTCCTTGTGTCCTTTCCGAGTTCATTCTTACAAGGTACACTCTTACAAGGTATTTATCAAACCGGCCTGAACGTTTGGGGTCAGTAAGATTTAATTAAAAAACTAATACTTTTATTCAGCAAAGAAAGCATTCAAATTGATCAAAAGTGACAGTAAAGACATTTATAGGTTACAAAAGATTATATTTCAAATAAATACTGTTGTTGTTGTTTTGTACTTTCCTGGAAAAAAGAATCCTGGAAAAAAAAATGTTTTCTATATAATAAAATAGAAAACAGCTAATAATATTTCACAATATTACTGTTTTACACTGTTTTTAATTCAATAAATTTAGCCTTGAACAGTAGAAAATGACTTTACTCATGAATTTACTCATAACCTCACATATGAGACTTGGCTATGACACAGATTTAAACTTTTGCGTGTGTGTGTGTGTAAAATGCAGTGAGAGACTGTGTGCTTTTTCCCCAACAAGCTGTAGACCTAAAAGACCTGCTGAACAGAATGAGGTTTAGAGAAAAGAGCTTCAGTGGAATGAAACACCGCTGGGATCAGGTGGAGTGCAAACACCAGCAGAACAATGTGAAATAAGATTCATTACCAGCTACGAACAGATTTATAACTTTGTGGTGCTTGTTAATGAGAGTGTTAATGAGATGAACCTGTTCTTCAACAGATTTGGGATTCAAGCAATGCTCTTTCACCAATATCCTTCTGCCCCTCACTTCTGCTTCCTCTACTACTATCTCCCCCTCTGTTCTCTGTCGTTAAACACCTATTTTGACAGAATCAGGCCTAGGGTGTTAAAGATGAGCCAACAAGCTCTGTGGGTTCTTCTGCACCTCACACTGAATCAGATAACAATACCCAAACTCTGTCACGCTTTGTTTCAGTGCCAAAGCATGACTACGAAACAGTTCCTTAAAAGGCAACTCTGAGCCGTGCTCTCAGATCTAGATCCACAGACATCCTGCTCTAGTTCCACAGGTCACTATTATCTTTGATCAATTTCTTTGATCTTCTTAACTTCTCTTGTGCTCTAGTACAATTGCCTCTCTTGAGGAGCAAACTCAGAGCAAAGCAAGTAAAAGTTGCCACAGACTCCTGTCCTGCGTCAGATTATACGTACTTTCCTGATACACATATGCAAAATGCAGTATGTCAAATGAGTAGGATGCTAAACAGTCAATATTCGTGATAGGCAAACAATACTCAAATGTACTGCATCTGCTGGGATTGTGAAGTGTGCGACCAGTGGCTATTCCAGCTGAGGAGCCGTGGTTAAATTAATTGTTTAATAACACTACATTTAGCGTACAGGAACACTAATCTCTACAGTGGGAACTATAAATAACACATTATCTTCAGAAATATGAATCAGAAATTAGTTGGAGCGTATAAGGCTGGGCAAGGCGTACTCTGGCCACAGACTTGAGACTAGTGTCTATTTTTTTCATTCAATATCCTGCTATTACTATGGAAGCTTGTTTCCGCCACTGAATAAAAAATAAAAAAAGGTAATTGTCACTTTTTATCTCACAAAAAGAGTTTTTTTCTCAGAATTGCATGATATAAACTCACAATTGCGCATTATTAAATCAGAATTGTGATAAACTAAAAAGTCACAATTAAATGATAAAAAGTCACAATTATCTTATCTTTTTTTTTTCTTTTTTCGTTGCAGAAACAAGCTTCCATAGTAGCAGCAGCAAGAAACTGAACTTCCATTCTGATTGCTTTTAGAGGGAAAAGCTGTCCATAACTACTTGTGTAGGATCAGTTTTCTCCATACTAAAAGAATATTGGAAAAAGCGATGAGTGGATTCTGAGTTCTGCACACTAGCAAATTCTCTCATTATTATAACAAGCAATTATGTGAATAAGAGATTGATTGTGCGTTCAGCTTCACTGATTATAACGTAACATTGTGAGATCGCAATGAAGATGAATAACGACTTTTTAATGATTATAAAAGGAGCACTCTTTGCGAGTTTTCTGCCATGCTAAATCCCACCGCATATATAGTAAGCTTGCTTTTCTGTTAAAATTAACAGGTTTGTGAACATAAACGCTTTAATAACAAATTATTTATAGTTTATGCTGGGATGTGTAGGTTGTGCAGTGATGCGTAACTTGAAACTATTTCAAAAGAAATCTATTTAAAGGGATAGTTCACCCAAAAATGAAAATTTTATGTTTATCTGCTTACCCCCAGCGCATCCAAGATGTAGGTGACTTTTTTTCTTTTTCTTTTTTTCTTCTTTTTTTCAGTAGAACACAAATGATGATTTTTAACTGCAACCGTTGCCGTCTGTCAGTCAAATAATGGGAGTGAATGGGAACACAATCAATAAGAGTCGAAAAAACTTGCATAGACAAATCCAAATTAAACCCTGCGGCTCGTGACGACACATTGATGTCCTAAGACACGAAACGATCAGTTTGTGGGAGAAACCAAACAGTATTTCTATCATTTTTTACCTCTAATAAACCACTATGTCCAACTGCGTTCAGCATTCGCTTAGTGAGGTCTGATCGTGCTCTGACAACGGCAGTAATGTCTAGCTCTCATTGAAGTATAAGCACGAGACATCACTGCCGTTGTCAGAGCGCGATCAGACCTCACTAAGCGAGTGCTGAAAGCAGTTGGACATAGTGGTGTATTAGAGGTAAAAAATGATATAAATACTATCATTTTTACTATCATTTCTCGCATAAACCGATCGTTTCGTGTCTTAGGACATCAATGTGTCGTCACAAGCCGCAGGGTTTAATTTGGATTTGTCTGCATGTTGTTTTTTTGACTCTTACTGATCGAGTTCCCATTCACTCGCATTATTTGACTGACAGATGGCAACGGTTGGAGTTAAAAATCATCATTTGTGTTCTACTGAAGAAACAAAGTCACCTACATCTTGGATGCGCTGGGGGTAAGCAGATAAACATCAAATTTTCATTTTTGGGTGAACTATCCCTTTAAATGTTTTTAAAGGGGAAGCGCATATCCTTATGGTGTTGGTTCACCCTCCGCCAATCAGAGAATTCATATTTGCGTCACTTGCAAAATGGTGAGATATACTGGTTATTCTGTCTATTTTCCTCAGAATTGCAAGTTTATATCCCACAATTCTGACTTATTTTCTCCTCAGAATTTTGATATAAACTCACAATTGCAAATTATAAAGTCCAAACTAGGAGATATAAACACACAAATGCAAGAAAAAGTTTTCTTATTTCATGCTGTAACAGCTATGTATGTATGGCCCTTATGAAATGCATATTTGAATATTATGTAGGCTTACTGTTTACATTAAATTCATGCTTTAATAGTAGACTAATCATTGCAGGTTTCATCAGTCCAATCTGTGACTTGCAACATAACGTCTGTGTTTAACTTTTATAGAGGGTACTCTATAAAAATGAAGACTATATTTTTTGCATTTCGATTCTGACATCCAAAGGCACAACAAAAAAATTTTCTCTTATTCTGTGGATTTTGCACATTTTCCTCCACTTGCTACTGCTATTTTTTTGTCACCACTATGCGCGCACAGCTGCAAGTGACGTAACTGTGACATCTGCTCCAAATTGGTCTATTAGATAAAACAGTAAAAAAAAAAAAAAAAAAGTAACTGGGAAATATCATTACAATTTAAAATTATTATTATTTTTTTTTTTAATATTTTAAAATGTTATTTATTCCTGTGATGGCAAAGCTAAATTTTCAGCATTATTACTCCAGTCTTCAGTGTCACATGATCCTTTTGAAATCATTTAAATATGCTAATTTGGTCCTCAAGAAACATTTCTTATTATTATCAAAGTTGAAAACAGTTGTGCTGCTTAATATTTTCGAGGAAACTGAACACAAACTGAAGACAAATCAGACACAATTATTTGTTATAGTTAACCAATAATTGTTTAAAGCACTCTGGGGCCTGTCCCCCATCCCCCAAGAAGTCCTTAGTTACAAGTTTTATAACACTAAAGAATGTGGTTGCCACACTGAAACCGTGCACACGAAAACGAAACACACGAAACATGCATCTTTCCTGCATTATCCATATCAATTATTACCGTTGCTGTATTACAATCATTGTATTCACGTTTTATGATACATTTAAGGTAACTTCAATTATGCCATGTTTAGTGTCTATGGGTTCGTATCGAGAAGATTTAAATGCTTGTGTATGCGGTATGTCCATACCTGTGCAACACGCAGTATTTCAAGAATCTTTAATAGTTCTTCTTCAGAAACTCAGCCAGTTAGTCTTGCTCGGTCGTAAAAGCCCTGACAGGAGTTGTTGCCCGGAAATACAACATCTTCATTGGCCCCATCATCCCTAAGAGGTTGGACTTTGACCAGAGGTTAAAAGCTAGAGAACAATGCCACTCCCTTTCTTTCCTTGCTTCTTGGATGACTGAACAGACTCCTCCTTGCTGCCGGCCTCGGCCTACAACCCAGCCATGTGCTCATCATCTAACATAGAAAAGACTGGCAACAACTTCAGATGAAAACATCAAGATTTATCCTCAACCTGCAGATCCGACGCTCCCCAGCCTAAAGGCATCTTGCAAGTATTGTACATTTGAACACTAAACAGCGATTTAGTATTGATTTATAAAACTTTCCTTTGTCAGCAAAGGTGTTTTATTGCTGAGGAAACTGATGATTCCTTTCCAGATTGTCTTTGACTATTTCCTATAGCTCTATCAATAGTTCCACTTCCGGTTCAACTCTATCATTGCTCATTCTTACCTATGTATGTGTGTGACCTGCGTGTATGTGTTTGTTAGTTTAGTTGTGTGTTTGTGAGTTAGTTAATAAAGATTGTGCACAAAACATGTTTGGTTCTAATAAATTGCCTCTTAAGTGATTTAGATCCTGACTACATGCTCTGAGTAGTACGGTACAATAAGAATGTTATTTTTCCATAACCTGGAAATTAACATTTCTTAGAATTAATAAACAATCAACACTGAGTGTTTACTGGACGAACTGGTTAATTGATTGTAATATTAATCTTAATGTAGCTACATCCAGTTAATCTGATTAACGGATTTACATATTCATAATTAATAATCATAATGAGTTATGAATAATTATTCATATTTCCCCTTTGAGTTAATTCGCTACAAAAAATTTTAGGACTCTTTAATTAGTAGAAATTTCAACAGCATTCACTTGAAATATATAACTCTTTTGCACTTCATCAATGGTTGAGAAGTGCTTCACTGGATTGACTACATACTTCGCTGTAAAAGTATGAGAATTTGGAAACAGCTCTAGATTATGGGCCACTTTGAGGTTTCAGGACTGAAGACGGTGAAAGGCATTGGGGAACAGGGGACCTCTCCTGGCTGTTTTTGAGTCCGGTCCAGTTAGATCAGAAATAAAAACACAGCTGTGCCAAACAAAAAAGGTACAGGTCTTAATGTGTGCTGCATCAGATGATCGATTATTCTGTAGTGACCAATGCGCTTTTCAACAGTGAGTCACAAAGATGATGCCTAGGCACAGCAGAACAGAACGGATCCATCATTGCATCATTCTAACCTTAATTCATGTTTTGAAAAAAAGAAAAAAGAAAAAAAAAGCCTTTTGTTTTTTCTGTCACACCGGGTTAGTAATTATTACCTACAGACGAAATGAGCATTGGCTGAAAGATGTAAGGAGTGTCACATGAGGCTGGATACCGTAACAGGGCATGGCATAAGCGCCGTTGGACGTTAATGAGAGTAATCTTGCCATAATTATGTAGCGCACTGTGATTGTGAGTGTGTGCTGTGGCAAGGCGGCTACGAGGAGAGCGTGGTTTAGAAGACCCTTTAACTGCAATAATGGCTCATAATTAAACTAACACGTCTGGGTGAAATATGCAGAGGCATGAATATTAACACCTGCTTTTAGACTGAACAGTATATTTGAATAGTCTGCCATCTGGTGTGCCTACAGCCCATTCACCCTAGAGTAATTAATGGCTATGTTCATTCTTCATAAACAAGTTCAAGATATAGTGACATCATCATCATCTATTACTTGGTTTTAAAGTTGTCTCAGAAGAAGATGCTGTAAAACACTCCAGTCCAGTCTAATTAACAACACCAAAACCTGTAAAACTCAACAACCTTGCATATAAATATATGCAGGTATATACATAGAGTCTGTTTGGAAAGGGATTGCTATTTAGGAAGAGTGCTGAAGTGTAGCTGTCCTGAATTTAAATGAAAAACCTGTGCGATTTCAAAGAAAGTAACACAATGTCATGCACAGTATGAGACCTGAAGTGACGCTTGTGATGATCAATTCATTAGTCATCACACTCTCGGCTCTTTTAATTACTCTCCAAACACACATTAACCAAGTTTCAGTTGTGAAGGCATGAGCGTTATATGCTGTACGGTAGAGTGTGGTCAAGTCTGAAATTAAAATGTGCTTGAGGCTAATGAAGAGCTCTCCAGACAACAGCTGTGTTTTAATGCATCCCTGCACTGCACAGGAGCTCTTGCACTATGGAAAAAGCATCCACAGAGCAGCCATTACACAGCCATAAATCAATTACCAACCTTTAACATTAATTATATTTCAAACTTAACAACATGATGAATGCTAGCATTGCCACGCCCACATATCCCATCAGCCTCTGCTATCTGATATCAGCACATTCTCACTTAATGGAATCTGAAGGGCCGATATCCTGCAGACACACACCATTACACTCCATTACTGTACTGGCGCTTGAGCGTGTGAGCATGTGTATGAGCCTTTTCTGTACTGAAGTGAAAAGAAACGACAAAACACTTTTTGAGCTGCCATGAGGTTTTGATGGCAGGGTGTGGTAAATAATATTAATGATATAACAATATAGTAACAATGACAGATTCAAATAATAAGATACCACTATGCAATATCAAGCAAGTATAACAGGCTTTTTGAAGTAAAAATATCTCTAAGTAGATGAAGAAACCTTGCATATTCAAGTTATAAATGACCACACCAACTTTTACATTAAAAATAAGGTGGATAGAAGGTCCAAACTAGAGTTTCTGAAAAGACGTGATCTGTACAAAGGCCCACACCTTCAGTACACAATTCAAGCAACACGATACATCCACAACACTAGGGGCGCTCAGTACTATTCATGAAGATTTAGGTTCCTGTTGAGATTTTGCGGAATTACATTCAGGGTGTGTTCACACTTGTAGCTCGTTTCTCTTGGTTCTTCTCGAACCTAAAGATACAAAACAAAATAAACAGCTTTTATGGCGTATATTTTGTGACGGAACTTGTCAAACATCCAAAACAATGTTGTTTTCTTGGCTAAATGTACATATGATGTGTGAAAAATGTGTTAAAAGGAGTTAAAACAATTAACTATGACGAGGATGCTTGAGAATTCTGTCCTTTTTAGGGTCGCAGCTTGTCACATCATGTCCTGTTTTTTGTTTCATTAACATGTCTTTTGTCTGTGTTGAGTTCATATTTCATTCAAACTGCACCAGAGTTTGGAAGCGGACCAAAACCCATCTTCACTTGTTTGTTGCACACCAGGGTTCAGATGGCAGCATTCACACTTATTCAAATGAACCACACTAACAGAGCAATGACACCAGGGTTCGTTTTAATCTAACCAAACCTGCCAAGTGTGAACACACCCTCAAAGTGGGATGTGTGATATAATGGGTGGGCTGATATGTTGAGCTAATCAGGAACAGGTGCTAAAGTGGCATATATAATTGTGTCCCAAATGACGTACTATAAATTATGCACTTGTAATATGCACTACGTTTTCAATTGTGAATTGAATAAGGTTATTTTGTCATCCAGCATTACAGTCTGATAGAAAGCTGTGACGGTTGAGTGTATGAAGTGTCCACACTTGATTTCTTTGGTTAATTCGGATCCTTCAAATCCGGGTATTTGAAGTGTCCTTTTTCTTTATGAAATTTTCTGTGTGAACACAGTATTCAGCTAACAGGGAACGCTCTCAGAACTTACTAATTTTTAAAATTATGAACAAATGTTCTTACAGGAACTTTAATGAATGTGTGTTCAAAGTTGTCTGGTCTTAAACAATGTTCTCAAAAATGTTAGCACAAAAATGTTATTTATACATCATCCATAGAACGTTTTTTCTTAAACATTTTAGTTTTTTAAGTGTTGCTACTTGATTCAGATCCATTCAGAGAATATTCTTAGGCCCCGTTTACATTAGTTCATTTTCATTTGAAAACACTTAAGTTTTGCTACGGTTACGCCTGTCATTTACACTACGCCGGCGTTTTCAAACCTCGAAAACTGAGACTTTCAAAAATGCAGCAGACCCCGTTTTAGTTTGAAAACACCGGAGCTGTGTCTGAAACCGCTCCCTATCCACTATATAGTCCACTATATCGGGTGTCGGACATTTTGTAGTGGTATCCGAATTCTGAGTGAACGACTTCATTCCCTACATTCGTTCACTACTTTATACCCACAATTCTCTCTGATTTCGAGTGTACATTCGATGTACACTTGCTGAAGCACTATTTCTCAAAATCCAATTTTTTAAAACTTTTTTTTTTTTTTTAATCACTACTTGAATAAAACCTACTAAAATCTAGGGGGACATTATTATATAGATGAATTTAAAAAAAAATGAAATTATATTAATAAAAATATTTTTATTATTAAAATATTATGTAGGCATTAAATCAATTTAATGTGTTTTAATAATTTGTGGCACTTTTAACTCATTAAACTTTAAAAGATGATAATTTAGTGGATGATTTAAAAAAAAAATCATTAATCATAGGTAGCGTATTCAAATCATAACGTTCGCCTGAGGGTGCTCAAAGACCACGTAATCTGTGAGCGTGAGAGTTTCTAACAACTTTATTAAAAAGGATAAATACATGAAATTATGTACACTTGTTAATGTGTTTATTTTTGTTTGCAGTATTTTATAGTATTAAATGATTATGAACACATTAAGCATGACAAAAAAAAAATTATACAATCGATTAAACTACAAAGCTGGCACAGAGGCATGTATGATTACAAAATGAAGTCATTATGATTGTTATTGTTATTAACATTGTTTTATAATGTAAATAACATGTAGGATAAAATAGTTTTATCGCGTGTCGAGCCGTTTCTGAGACAGATATCTCCGACGCACAGTGTATACGTCAGCGTCCGAATTCACTCTCTGCGTCCGAAATCGTATACTTCCCTACTATACAGTATGCGAGAAACAGTATGTGACAAAAGGGCTGCGTCCGAAATCACATACTTCCCTACTATATAGTATGCGAGAAACAGTATGTGACAAAAGGGCTGCATCTGAAATCACATACTTCCCTAGTATACAGTATGTGAGAAACAGTATGTGACAAAAGGGCTGTGTCCGAAATCGTATACTTCCCTACTATGTAGTAGGCGAAAAACAGCTTGTGGCAAAAGGGCTGCGTCTGAAATCGCATACTTCCCTACTATATAGTAGGCAAAAAACAGTATGTGACAAAAGGGCTGCATCCGAAATTGCATACATCCCTACTATATAGTAGGCTGCGATGTGACAAAAGGGCTGTGTCTGAAATCGTATACTTCCCTACTATGTAGTAGGCGAAAAACAGCTTGTGACAAAAGGGCTGTGTCTGAAATCGCATACTTCCCTACTATACAGTATGCGAGAAACAGTATGTGACAAAAGGGCTGCATCCAAAATCGCATACTTCCCTATATAATAGGCTGCAAAGTGACAAAAGGGCTGCGTCTGAAATCTTATACTTTCCTACTATACAGTATGCGAGAAACAGAATGTGACAAAAGGGCTGCATCTGAAATCGTATACTTCCCTACTATACAGTATGCAAGAAATAGTATGTGACAAAAGGGCTGCGTCTGAAATTGCATACTTCCCTACTATGTAGTAGGCGAAAAACAGTATGTGGCAAAAGGACTGCGTCTGAAATCGCACACTCTCTTGAGTAGATACTTATTTTGAATAAGTAATTACTTTGCAATTGCTAAAAAAAGTATGTATGCAGTATGAATGTAATCCGGACATACTTCGTCCGCCATGGTGTCATTATCATGTGACCTACCAGCGTCAGTTGCGTCGATTCACTGCAATTCACAAATCCTTTCCCGTGGCCTCATGGGATAGTAAAGTGTCCATCGTATGCACACTTCAGAATCTCGCCGGCAGTCATCTGGAGACTTTTAGCCGACTGTTTTATGAGTACTGAGAGTTCAGACATATGCCACACATACTATATAGTAGTAGTATGCGATTTCGGACGCAGCCACTCACTTCATTTCGTTCACTCCATACAGATATAGTGCACTCAAATACCATACACTATATAGGGATTAGTGAATGAGTGAACGAGTGAGCGGTTTCGGACACAGCTCGGGGTTGCATTTCACTATAAACGGACCAAAGCGGAGACTATTGAAAACGATGGCGTGGCTGCCCACCTTCACTCTGCGTATCCTTGACGACCGTGTAAACAATAACATGGAGACTGAACTGCAATATTTGCTGGCTTTGTTATCATTTTTAGCAGCCAGTATGCAGTTAAACTCTGCATTTTTTAAATACTGCAGCTGCCTACATGCGCAAGACGCAACTGCTTACACTTGTATGTGCATGAACAGTCATGTGACATGCGTTTTCGGCCATGTAGTGTAGACGGAGATTGTTTCTGAAACGCTGTGGAAATGCCAGTGTAGATGAGGATCGTTTTCATTTTAAAACATCGTTGTAAACGGGGCCTAAAGTAAAATTCCCATAATGTTTTTTTTTGCTAAATGATTAAATGGAATGTTCCCTTAATGTTCATATAACCAAGAAAAAACTTTTTTAAACATTTAAAAAAACTTTTGAACACTCAGAAAACATTCAGAAATAATGTTATACTACAAAATTGCATAGAATAGCGCACAAGTACGTGAATTGGAAACGCGTTGTTTTCAAATACATATAATTAGGAACACCTTAATTAGTTAAGCCACTTCCCATTCAAAAATGTTAAAAAGGTGGTATATTTGACAAAAAGTGTAGGTTTGCAGCCCATTAGTTGCTCTTTCAACTACCAAATAGCCATTTAAAGGGATAGTTCAGCCAAAAATGAAAATTTGATGTTTATCTGCTTACCCCCAGCGCATCCAAGATGTAGTTGACTTTGTTTCTTCAGAAGAACACAAATGATGATTTTTAACTGCAACCGTTGCCATCTGTCAGTCAAATAATGGGAGTGAATGGGAACTCGAACAATAAGAGTCGAAAAAATGTGCATAGACAAATCCAAATTAAACCCTGCTGCTCGTGACGACACATTGATGTCCTAAGACACGAACCGATCGGTTTGTGCGAGAAACCGAACAGTATTTATATCACTTTTTACCTCTAATACACCACTATGTCCAACTGCGTTCAGCACTCGGTTAGTGAGGTCTGATCGTGCTCTGACAACGGCAGTGATGTCTCGCACTCATTGAAGTATATGCACGAGACATCACTGCCATTGTCAGAGCACGATCAGACCTCACTAACCGAGTGCTGAACGCAGTTGGACATAGTGGTGTATTAGAGGTAAAAAATGATTTAAATACTGTTCAGTTTTTTATCGCACAAACCGATCGTTTCGTGTCTTAACATCAATGTGTCGTCACGAGCCACAGGGTTTAATATGGATTTCTCTATGCAAGTTTTCTTGACTCTTATTGATTGTGTTCCCATTCAATCCCATTATTTGACTGACAGACGGCAACGGTTGGAGTTAAAAATCATCATTTGTGTTCTACTGAAGAAACAAAGTCACCTACATCTTGGATGTGCTGGGGGTAAGCAGATAAACATCACATTTTCATTTTTGGGTGAACTATCCCTTTAAAGCCATTCAAAAACTTTTTTGAATTGGAATTGTGCCCTGGACTATAATTTCCTTACCAAAAAGCATCTTCAAATATATATTTTACAGAACCCCTGCTGTACTTATTTATTTTTTTACCTTGATTAGTCGTTTCTGGTTTGTTTGTTGACAGTTGGAACTTCAGAGCAAGCCTGAGCACTACACAGGAAACTCACCCACCTCCTCAATGCAAGAGGAGAAGATACAACCACTTCTCCACACAGCTCATTCACACCCTCATTGCTTATTCATATTTTCAGAGAACACCCATTTCACTCTCCACAGGAACCAAACCCACAGCTTTCACACATGCACTCTAAAAACTAGTGGTCATTTCTTTTAAAACAGCCAATACCAATATCTAAAGATCAGAGTGATAGATGACCAATATATAAGACACCTTAATATAAATCAGATGTACACAAAATCCCCAAATTTAAATGCACACTTGAAAACAGAAAATCTGCACTTAGTAAATTTCAGAACTACCACTAGGCAGAATGACGAAACAGCCAACAACGTATCATTGCCAAAGACATAGCACAGACACTCTGATCTTTAATTGCAGAAGAGCTATGCAGCTTTCCTTCTGAGTTTAGGCTCATTTTTAAGACAGTGATGAGAACTCAATGTGATGTTCAACACATCTGTTCTTTCAAAACTGAGTTAGTGAGAGCTTCTTCAGAGAAAGAAGTTCTTCCCATCACTCCACCTGTAGAGTGTCCCAGAGAGACACTTATACAGAAAGATAGAGAGTATGTGTCTTGAAATATATGTTGTGCTCAGTGACTAGGATATTTGGAGTCTCTCTTTCTTTCTCTGCCATCATGTCCTCTATTGACAGTAACGTGACATTGCAGACAGACTGGGTGCTGACAGTGACACCAATGACAGAATCATGCTAACCATGCATATTCCTTGCTCTGTGTGTGTATGTGTGTGTGTGAGTGAGACAGGGAAGGATTGTTTACACACACATAGTATATAAATTTACAGTGGCCCAAAAAATATTGGAACACTCACAGGGTTAGTTCACCCAAAAATGAAAATTCTGCCATTAATTACTTACCCTCATGTCGTTCCAAATTTGTAAGACTTTCGTTCATCTTCAGATGCGTTGAGCTAATTGCATTTTTGCTAATTGCATTTAATGTACATAACTATAATAAAACTAAATTACATTAAACTTACCTTAAAGGTCCAGTGTGCAATATTTAGGAGGATCTATTGACAGAAATGCAATATAACATACATAACTATGTTTTCAGTGGTGTATGTCAAGTCTCCATTTTGCGCAGGCTTGTTTCTACAGTAGCCCTAACCGGACAAACTGCTCTACAGAGCGCGTTTTGTCACTATGTTGTTGTTCTTCTTCTTCATTTGTATTTTTAGAGGCAGCTTGCATCGTCACTACATTGAATATGCACGAAGAAGTAGTAGTAGTAGCCGTCTGGTTTATTAGAAGCAGAGACCATAAGAAGAAACCCCATTGCTTGACTCGCTACTCTCTGCTGTCTCAGGCGACAACATCTTTGTCCTGTGTCGGCCACCGTAGCTTCTCTATGTGCTTCGAAAGGGAGGGGTGAGAGGTGGACTGAGCTATTGGTTGCAATTCACAACCTCACCACTAGATGCCGCTAAAATTTACACACTGCAACTAAATAAAATTATTTAAAGGTGCCCTAGAACCAGTTTTTACAAGATGTAATATAAGTCTAAGGTGTCCCCTGAATGTGTCTGTGAAGTTTCAGCGCAAAATACCTCATAGGTTTTTTTTAATTAATTTTTTTAACTGCCTATTTTGGGGCATCATTAACTATGCACCGATTCAGGCTGCGGCCCATTTAAATCGCGTGCTCCCTGCCCCCCGAGCTCTCGACTATAATACAGTGCATTTACAAAGTTCACACAGCTAATATAACCCTCAAATGGATCTTTACAAGATGTTCGTCATGCATACTGCATGCATGTGTCGGATCATGTGAGTATAGTATTTATTTGGATGTTTACATTTGATTCTGAATGAGTTTGAGGCTGTGCTTCATGGCTAAAACTAACATTACACACTGTTGGAGAGATTTATAAAGAATGAAGTTGTGTTTGTGCATTATACAGACTGCAAGTGTTTAATAATGAAAATAGCGACGGCTCTTGTCTCCGTGAATACAGTAAGAAACGATGGTAACTTTAACCACATTTAACAGTACATTAGTAACATGCTAACGAAACATTTAGAAAGACAATTCACAAATATCACTAAAAATATCATGTTATCATGGATCATAGTCTGATGATTCAGCTGTGCACAGATCCAGACGTTAATACTGGCTGCCCTTGTCTAATGCTTGAACATGGGCTGGCATATGCAAATATTGGGGTCGTACATATTAATGATCCCGACTGTTACGTAACAGTCTGTGTTATGTTGAGATTCGCCTGTTTTTCTGAGGTCTTTTAAACAAATGAGATTTACACAAGAAGGAGGAAACAATGGAGTTTGAGACTCACTGTATGTCATTTCCATGTACTGAACTCTTGTTATTCAACTATGCCAAGGTAAATTCAATTTTTGATTCTAGGGCACCTTTAATTGCAACTGTCCGAAAACATTACATTCAGTTTGCACATTCGCATACTCTTTTAAAGTATACTATTTCTGTAATAAGTACTCTTAATAGTATAAAGTGTACTTCATTTTCACAAGCATTAGATACAAAGCATTGATCCATTTCATTTACTTTTAATGACACTTAATTTGTTATTCTGTTATATAATGCTAATTCATTCATATATTCTTATGGCCTTTAAATTGTGACTTTTCGGAGCCACTTTACCTTAACGTATTAGTTTTCCTCATTTCCTCTGTTTCACCTTTCTTATATTCACACACGCTCTCACTGCAGGATCCCCCAGATGGCTCCATGTCACCTAACAGGAACAAAATCCATCAGGAATAATGTGACATCGGTTGGACAAACACACACACACCGACACATCCAGACAGACCATCCTCATCCACTGCTGCAGTGAGCCATCTGTGAATCACAAAATGATTTATTTATTCAGAGATAAACATCACACATGCTCTCATTCTCTCGCTCTCGCCTCCTCGCACAAAAAGACAGGCACATGGGCACACTGTCTTTTTTCTTCCTACATTGTGTGTATGCGTGTGTCTGTGTTCCTTGGTGAGCAGCAAACGAGCTGGGAGGAAGACCTGGACCCTCCATCTTCATCTAAAAGAGCGTTCTGTTTCAGTCTACCGCACAACGTCTCTGTTTCTCCTCCTCACGCTTGATGGATAGGAAAAATGACGAAGGAGTGTTGATGTACATAGGGATGAATAATCAGAATGTCTGTGTCCCCTACTGATGTCATTCTGAGTTGTGAGGACATCGTCTCTAGAGTAGTAAACAGCACACAGAGTCCTCGAGGAATGCCGCTCCAGCAGCTGTACAAAAAGATCCCAGCTTAAATCAGAAACAGGACTGTTTTAGCAAAACCCAAAAGCTTGTCCTTTATCCAGCAGAGAAAAGAATTTGCTGTCAGAAGAAACAGCTACTAAAGAAGTGACAGCAATCAGCAGTCTTTTACAGTTTACAGAGATACTGCACTTGAACAGATAAGGACGTATTCATTCCTTACATACACACACAGAGAGAGAGAGAGAGATTCAAACCTCTTCTCAACCAGCACTTTCCTGCTCTCATCTGAATTCACAATAAATGTTCTGTTTGGGCTCTCAGAGGCACCAAGGCTGTTGCTGTTGAAATATGTTTTAAGTTTGTTTTTTCTAGTCTTGGGAACTGAAACAAAATTTCAACTTGATAACATGCTTTAAATATGCTCAATGACAAATGTTTCATTATGCAAGTTTGGGGTGTCAGAGAACATGAATAAATGCAACGAATCTTCACCTGCTATGGTGTTCAGATTGGTGTACACATTGTAGTGCACTCCTGTGGGTTTTTAATTCCGAGTGTTTTCAAAGGGAGAAATTAGCACCAAACAGAAAAAATAAGCAAAATCTATATTTTAAATCAGTGATTCCCAACCTTAGGGGGGTGTCAGAGCTTGCAAGGAGGGCGTGGGAATTTACATGCTTTGAAGACAAATATGGATGCAAAAAAAACTGATTATACCGTGAGAGGTATGGCAAATATGAAAAGCACAGCGGATAGAGTAAAATACTTCATTAAATAACTCCCAACAAATCAACATATTCAGAATATATCTGCTGTTCAGTCTGAAGACCAGTGTTATTTTAGTATCACTGATATACTGTTAGAGTTTGTTAATATTTTAAATCAGATTTTATTTTTATACCTTCTGTTTTGTTTTTGTTTTAGTCATTTTGTTGTGTTTATTCCATTTTTTTTTTTTAATAGTAATATCAATTTTGTTAAGTCTTAGTTCTGTTTTAATCATTTTAGTACTATTTTAGAACTTTAAACTAAACGAAAATGAGAAAAGTATAATTGCTATAGCTTTTACTTTAATTTCAGCTAATGTTAATTTCAAGAAAAGAAAATATTTTTATGGTTTTGGTTTTAGTTTTAACACGAATGACCCTGCTGCAGACTTAAACAACAAAAATGACTGAATAATAATTCAACAAAAAATATGTTTAATTATGTTGTAAGGTGGTTAATTACACCTATGGGTTGTATTTATTTACAATTATCAAATAACTACTCAATTATTGTAATTAAATTATACTTTATCGATCAAGTATAATTTAATGCTTGATGGATAAAATTAAGCCCCACTCTACATTATTGTCTTGGAAAAACATCATTTTATGAAATCTTTAAAGGGTTAGTTCACCCAAAAATTAAAATTTATTACTCACCCTCATGACCGTAAGATCTTCAGAACACAAATTAAGATATTGTTGATAAAAGCCGATGTCACAGTGAGGCCTGCAGTTTGATACACGCCCCGAGCCACTGATTCGAAAGAAAAGTTTCGCAAAACTTCAAAGCTTCATGAAGCTGTGTTTTGAAATCGCCCATCACTAGATATTGTTGTATAAAGTGGCTATTTTGTTGTTTTTTTGGCGCACAAAAAGAATTCTTGTCACTTAAGGTTGAACCACTGTAGTCACATGATCTGTTTTAAATATGTCTTTAGTAGCTTTCTGGGCATCTTAAAGTGTTAATTATCTTGCTGTCAATGCAGGCCTCACTGAGCCATCATAATTTATCAAAAATATCTTAATTTGTGTTCCAAAGATGAACGAAGGTCTTATGGGTGTAGAACATCATAAGGGTGAGTAATTAATGACAGAATTTTCATTTTTGGGTCAACTAACCCTTTAAGATGTATAGAAGCATACCCGTACGTGTCTGTCATTGCTCTGTAATTGTACTGACAGAAATAATTAAACACCAAACACAAAATGCTAATCAAAATTTAATGATGTGCTTTTAACAAACACACATACCATATTTCAAACAAATACACCCACCAAATTCCCAGAAAAACAACAAATACTAGAATCACAGCAGCCAAAAGCAACAAGCCTACTTTAAGTGTTTATATTTTAGACCTGACGGGATGGTTTTCACGGGAAATTGCGTACATATGTCACTGACCCATGCGTGTCTTGTCATATCCATATAGAGAAAAGTTGCTCCGGCTGCTTTGACAGTTGGATGGTGTGGCAGTGGCATAGTTGTCACAACAAGTGAGAAAGATTGACAGAGCAGCTAAATCTCAAACCTGGGAATAACCCATTTAAAATAAATAAATCAAACCAGAATCAACATTGGCTTGACTTTTCTGAGATTTGAAATTATGTAAAAGCGACGAGGAGATAGAGTTTTTATTACTCAACAGGTGAGTAAGGTATTTTATTGAACAGATAAATTGCCATATGTAGCTCTCCAACAGAAGTCACTGTAAATGGTCATTGCGAAGGGTCATTTCATTATGTTTGTAGTGCTATGCTGGAATTTATTTTTAAGGAAGTACCGTGTCTATAATGGGTATTGTTACAGTAACATCTTCAGCTCGTCAGCTTGAGATCCTTTCCATTTAATCAGGTTATATCTCTTAAAGGTGCTAAAGAGGATCTTTTCGTCGACTGAGAAACCAAAGACTGTTAGTGAGTTTTTGAAATGAGCACATGCGTAAGAACAACCCCCCTCCTTCACAGCTCATTTCGAGGGAACGCCTCCCAAAACTCGTGCACGAGTATTGGAACACGAGTGTTTACCACCGGCATTCGCTGTGTCGTGTTAGTGGATTCATTATGTCGGACTCACCGCAGGTAACTCATAATCTGCAGTTGTTACTCCTGTCTCCTGACAAAAACATTGCATGCGGCGCCTGTGGAGTGTGGAAAGTTACTGGAGCGCGCAGCCGCGCTCGTCTCTTATAAGGAACGTCATGGCAGTGATTGACAAGCCAGAGGGCCAATCGTTTACGCGATCACACTCTGATGTTTTTAAGGCCCTACCTCGTGCACAGATGATGTATATTAATATTATTCCTTTCAGTGTACCTAATAAATAGTCTTTTATCAGTTAGTAAAGACAGTTTCAAGTAATATTGCAAAAATTTATAAAACAAAACATCCTCTTTAGCACCTTTAAGACTAGTAGTGAATGTGTTATGAGCAGTATGATAACCATATTCATCCACACAGTCACAGACACAATGTCCTTCTGCAAAATGCATGCAGTTTTGTTTTTATCCACTAGAGGACCAAAAGTTACACAGTGTACCTTTAATTTCAGGAAATACACATCTGGGGGAATGGCAAAATGATGATTGAAATGTTTTGAGTGAGAATTATAGAGTGCCATTTCTCAGGCCAAGGTTTATGACATATATCAAGGGGATTTCAAAAAATACTTCGCTTTTGGACTGGTCAAGAGTCCCTGCAGGCTTGCTCACAAAGCCAAAAGTGCAGCAAAGCAGATATTCCAGACTCACTCAATCACTTTCTCAATCTACTTGCATTGTGCTGTGGATGAACTTTGCACAAGTTTCCCCAAATAACTCTGAAATGACAACTGACATTGTCAGTCAAATCAGAGGCTGTGTCAAGCAAGCTTGTTTTATGTCTTTGCTTTGATTTCTGTTTTCATATTGATGGGAAGAAACTTTGATTTATGTATGCTCAGTGATGAGGGAAAAAACTCTCTTTACTGATTTGTGTCTATCTGCTCAGTCAAATGAAGCTGTTTTTTTATAGCACAATGTGTTCATATGAGCCTGTATGGATTAAAATAAACAGGGTTTTACATTCATTAATACTGGGTTACATTGCTTACAGTTATATCTAAAATCATGTCGAAAATAAATTAGCTGTCGATTTATTTTATGCACTGATCTACTTGCATTGTTTTATGTAATTTGCTTTGGATAAAAGCATCTGCTAAATTATTAAATGTAAATGTAACTAGTTATTTTTATATATATATAGTCTGTGTAATTAGCAATTAGGTATTCAAAATAAAGGTCATGTGTTGTGTAATCAGCAATGTGAGAAAATGAGTCAAGCTGGATTCATCTAACAATAAAAGGCCATTTTATTCCTCCACGTACATCAATAATTCAAATAAGGGTGATGTAAGGAAAAATAACAAGAGTGCATAATAACATTAATATGATCCTAAAGATATTCTCAAAAGCCACAATTTAAAACATTTGCTTGTGTACTTGAGAGAGACGCTGACAGATATGAAATGACAAATTTGATGTGCTCTTCAATTATTCCTTCACAACTGACAAACAGAATAATCACACCAATTTACAGCTGAGACATTTCAATGCACAGAGGAGTTTAATAAACCTTCTCTGACTGTTCCAACCATACATTAACATAACAATAAACCAGTGAGGGAGCCGTTTTTAAGCTTTATACTTTATTAACAGTAATGTTAAAATAGTGTTAAAAGGACAGGAAATTATGGTGAGAAGCCATGGTTCTCAAATAAGCACAACAGATCAGTGTATGTTTAAAATACGTCTATATAGTCTTAATTTATGTTTTAGTTTTAGTTAAGTCAAAGTTAAACTAAACTAAAATAATAAATGTAGCCTTGGCAATAGGAGAAATAAAACAGGTTTAAATTGGAAATTAATCAGTCAGTCAGTCATTATTTAATAAATTGATTTCTGCTCTACTCAAAATTTATATAACAGATTTAAAAGGGTTTTGTAGCAACTAGCAAGGGCGCCACCATCTTGTAGCATTGTGACGTCATGCTGTTGTTTAACAGATACAACGGTACAGAGAGAGAGTTAAAGACAGACTGTGGAGGACAGATAAAATAAAGACAGAGACAGTGAAAGATGGAAACTGGAAAGCCACAGGGCATCAGAAGACAAAGGGATGCCACTATTGCAATTCTCCTGGATGTAAAAAATGAGTTTTACAATGTTAAAACAAAGGAGAAAATAAGTTGATTTTCATAAACTGCCGCTGAAACAGAGATCAGTAGTTCTTCGCTTACCGATACACATTCAGACACAAGTCCCACTGCCACAAGATTTCCAAAGTTATACTTGGCTATTCAATATGTTGCCAAAATGAACCTCAGAATTCAAAATGAACCACAACCATTAACACTTGTTTGTCATTCCACAACATACAGAGATAAAAGCTTATTCAAACCCCAAAGCTTAATATTCCTTACCGTGATTCCACGTTTACCAATCAGGACACCATACACTGGATAATCCCCAAATGTTATCCCTAATTCTGTCATTTTCCTTGCCATCTTTAATGCACAAACTCCAGAAAGAACCAAAAAGTTTATAACCAACTTTTCCATCACTATTGGAGTCCTGATTTTTCTTTTTTTTTCTTTTTTTTTGCTTATTTTTTATCAGCCCTGAATTTCCTTGCTAGTAGTATTGGAGCCATCTATTGGTCAACTACTTTGTGACAGATATTACTGTCCTCCAAAAAAAACGACCCTATAGGTCGTCACGAAATGACGTATGACTGTCATTACCAATCAAAATGCGTGTTTATTTAAATGCAGTGTGTGGACTTTTTACACCATTTCTCCTATTTCCATTTCCCAAAACTAATTTTTATTAATGACTACACCTACCCTTAGTGATTTACAGTGCATTTACACTTTTTGAGCACGTGTTCCCTGGGATCAAACCCACGCTCACATGATCACGATTGCATATTGTTATTTCAATGCTCTACCAGTTGAGCTACGTGAAACCCATACTAATGCAGATAAAAAGGGAACAATACATTAAAATGAAAGTGTCCTGTTGTCAATAGGGGCGCAACTATAGCAAACACTCCTATGGGTCGTATTTCATGAATTAAAATGAAAGTGTCCTGTTGTGGATAGGGGCGCCACTTTAGCAAATGCTCCTATGAGTCGTATTTCAGGGAAGTGACAAATGACCTATATGGTCATATTGGTTGGAGAACATGTTGGTTTATCTATAGAGTACCTCAGAGATGACGTGTTTTTGTAGGCCAACCCAGAAGTTAGCGGCGCACGGGTTCCCTCGATTGAAAGCCTATTCATTTTTCCCATAGACTTTTGGAAAATCACAAAAAATAAGCTCTGTTTTTAACAAAGGGTTATGACACTCACACGTTTTGTCTATCAAGGTAATCTTTACAAGTTAACACAACATTTATAGATTTTGAAGCCTAAATAAAGTCGTCAGATATAAAAAGCTAACAGTAGGCTATAAACGGACTACAGCACACCATGGTCGCGGATCAGCGTCAACACCACCAAGCGTCCTCAAACTTTATTTAAAAAACAACTTTATTTAAAAACATGCTCGCTGATTATGATCTGCGCTGTGTATGAATATTTATCCACTTTTTCATGAGAAATTCTGTCCAAATGTCCTGTTTGCCATGATGACGTCTAAAGTCCCCGCCAAAGAAAGTAGTCCCTTTTAGCAACTTGTTAGCAACCGCCGTTTTTAGGACACAATAAAGGTTTAAAAAAGAGGGTTATAACTGGTGTGTTTTATGTCAAAGATCAAAATGTGAAAATAGGCTTTGTTAACCACAGACCTTATTTTAGGTGATTTAGCAAAAACCCATTAAAAAAACCCATAGACTTTAGGGCAGAAGTCCTAAAATGCTAACTCGCTTCCGGGTTTTGCCTACAAAAACACGTCATCTCTGAGGTACTCTATTTCTAGTAACGATTACTTACAGCAAAAAAAAAAAAAAAAAAAATCAAAGACCAGAATCGAAACTATACATTAATAAAAAAATATTAGTTAATAATAATGTACAGTTGGCTTCTAATTAAAATTAATTATAAATTCATTATTATTAATAATAATTTATTATTAGGAGCCAACAAACCCTGACGTCACAGGTTAGTACTGCAAGATGGTGGTGCCGTGCTACAAAAGCTAGATCTATAACAAAACATCTTTTTTCTTAAATGGTTACATTTATTGTGTTTGTTTATTGTTATATAATGTTTTACTGAAAATCCATTTAGCTACTTAATAATGTTAACGACTAACTGCTTAAGTTTTGGTATATTTTATTTCACTTAACCTTCATTTTATTAGTAACAAACATGTTTTTGGTTTTAGTTATATATAATAACTCTTTAGCTGCTATACCACGGCTCCAAACCTTCTATAAATGTTTACATAAAATCTCATTTCTGAGCAGACATCTTTGTTCAAAGTGTTGAATAAATTTTTCTGTCTCTGCCTCCTTCTGAAAGCAAAATCCTGCTGTTCAGTGAGAAAAAAAAAAGTCACACTCCTGGAGTAAACCAGGAATGAAGGTGGGAAGATCTGACAGCCAAGACTTTTTTCTCTCCCTTTTTAACTTCTCAACAAATGTTTCACTAATGTCTCCATAAATCCCTCATTGGCTTTCATTGATAAAAATGGTCAGTGGAAACATTCAAAGACACCCACTGTGTTTAGGAGTACGAGTCTAAAAGAGACATAATTCAAATTTATTTCGTTTGAAGTTCAGCTGTGGACTCAGACTGACAGTCTGAACCTCAAACACACACAATATTTTGTTTGTTCTTGAATGCTGAAAATTGTCTTTCGTTATTCTAAAACACTAAAAAGACATCAAGAAAAAAACATCCTACCTTTCAGAGGAAGTATGTAGGAGTTGGCAGAGGAAGCATGTATCAGTCATTTACTGATACAACAACAGAAAAAAAACAGTAGGAAACCTGGAGCCACGGTGCTCCTTAAGAACTCTAAAGCTACTGACAAAACTCTGGGTTTCACGTGGATTTATAATGTGAAAATGTTTCCTTGGTGCACATTGTGTCTACGGAATTCAAAATAACTTTCGATGTAGGATATACGTTCTGTAAGGATTGAACTGATATGTTTATATATGGCCATACTATCATTGAGCAAGCACTGAATTATTAATGTTTTCCAAACTTTTTTATCTATACTTAGTATAGCCAGGACAATATCCATAATGCAAAGTTTACCACGGAAGGTTCAGTTTTAAAAAGTTCTTGCAGAGGGAAATGTACACCTGTAAATGAAAGAGATTTTATTATGAGGGGGTAAAAGAGAGCGACAGTAGTAATAACCCCACTACGGTTAGAGCTGAGACTCAGCACAAACTGAAGAACAATTTAATTGTGATTACTTGAGGCTTTCATCAAGGCATGGGAGAAAAATATTCCCCAATTTGAGACAGAATCATCAGACAGCCGAATAACAGATTTCACAGCTGAAGTGGATCCAAATGTGCCAAGAAACGCTCTATGATTTCTGTAATAATTGCATTTGTGTTTTGCAAGCGTACATTTAAAACCAAGGCTTTTTGAACCTCTTGTGATGAATGATGAATATGTTGGAATGAATAAAAACACACACAATATTTTTGTGTTTTTGAGAATGACAGAGTAGCCATAAAAGACGAACTGTCTTGCATTCACCGTTTTGATAAGACAATGCTAATGTGTTTGTGAGAGGAATGTAAAGAGCTATAAAGAGAATTTGTAATATAAATGTCTTTCAAATAAAAGAATCTATATCTGAGTGGCATGTGGTTGACTTCCCTGTCATGAAGTTTATTCATGTTCCAGTTATATTCACTATCAACAAGCACTATGATATTCTCTGTTTATTCCATTTAAATTCAACACACCAAAGTCTGATCAAGATGATGCATTTTATTTGTTTTAACATTGATTCAAAAAAATAAATCATATATTTGGATATTTCATGTGCCTATTTTTATTACCACTAACTGTTGTTCGGCTCTATTATTACTAGTCACTTTTTACCAAAACATTAGCAGACCTCTTATTAATGGCCACGTTTTATTTATCCATTCCCTTTTTTTTTTGTTGAATTGTGGCTACAATTTAACTAAATAAATTAGAATGAGAAAACAAATTATTTTTTTCTTCATTTGTTTGTGTACAATAGGCAAATTGACAATACCTATCAGAAATCTGTTTTCCCTATCAAAAAGACCATCTATTGAAACTGAACTGCAAATATGGATTGTTTCAAAATTAATTCAGAAAAACAAAACAGAAAAACATTTTAATGTTTCGTTATTATAGGCTTTATGCCAAACATCACATGAACAAACAGGAAAACAGGTCTCATTGCATCCGCTTGTCAGTTAGTTCACCCAAAAATGAAAATAATGTAATTTATCACTCACCCTCATGTCGTTCTACACCCGC
Source organism: Megalobrama amblycephala (assembly GCF_018812025.1). Classification (NCBI taxonomy): domain Eukaryota; kingdom Metazoa; phylum Chordata; class Actinopteri; order Cypriniformes; family Xenocyprididae; genus Megalobrama; species Megalobrama amblycephala. The sequence goes on from NC_063053.1 coordinate 6,740,711, forward strand.
AGGACCTTTGTTCATCTTCGGAACACAAATTAAGATATTTTTGATGAAATCCGATGGCTCAGTGAGGCCTGCATTGACAGCAATGTCACCGAACTTCTCAAGATCTAGAAAGGTACTCAAAACATATTTAAAACAGTTCATGCGAGTACAGTGGTTCAACCTTAATATTATAAAGCGACAAGAATACTTTTTGTGCAAAAAAAACAAAATGATGACTTTTCAACAATATCTAGTGATGGCCGATTTCAAAACACTGCTTTGAAGCTTTTTGAATCTTTTGTTTCAAATAAGTTGATTGGAGCGCAAAGTGATATGAGCAGTTTGATACATGATCCGAATCACTGATTCGAAACAAAAGATTCGTAAAGCTTCGAAGCAGCATTTTGAAATCGGCCATCACTAAATATTGTTGAAAAGCTTTTTTTTTTTTTTTTTGCGCACAAAAACTATTCTTATCGTTTTATAATATTAAGGTTGAACCACTGAACTCACATGAACTGTTTTAAGTATGTTTTGAGTACCTTTCTAGATCTTGAGAAGTTCGGTGACATTGCTGGCAATAGATTTCATCAAAAATATCTTAATTTATGTTCTGAAGATTAACAAAGGTCTTACAGGTGTGGAACGACATAAGGGAGAGTAATTAATGACAGAATTTACAGGGTTTAAAGGGTTAACTCACCCAAAAATGAAAAATATCCGATAATTTACTTGCCCTCGAACCATTCTAGGTGTATACGACTTTTTTTTTTTTCAGCCAAACACAATCAAAAGTTATATTAAAAAATATCCTGGCTCTTCCAAGCTTTATAATAGGAATGAATAGAGATTTTGAAGCACAAAAAACACATCTATCCATCATAAAAGAAATCCATATGGCTCCAGAGGATTAATAAAAGCCTTCTGAAGCAAAGCGATGCATTTTTGTAAGAAAAATATACATATTTATAGCTTACCTTGTGCATTTTGGTAAGGAAAATATCCATATTTATAGCTTAGACCAACAAATGCACCAATGTATTTCATCAGAACCTTAGTTCTGACAAAAAAACATTAGTGCAAAATACATTTAGCACAATTCTTAACACCCCACCCCAGACCATGGTTACGGCCATTATCCCAGCATAAGAAAAAAAGCTGTAAAGGTGGTAATTTTTAACAAGATTAACATCTTGTTCAGCACATTTTGCAACAACACTATCACAACTCATGTGTGAGTGCAGCAAAGAGCTGTTTTCACATATGGAGACAGTGTTTACATAGAAATAAAGTGGAGTTTTTTTGCTGTGAAAGCCTTTAAGATGTCTAAGAGAGGTGTGAAAATTGATTATGAAAAAGTAAACTATAACAATTATTTCACAAAATACAAGCTTAACATTTTAAATGTACTTCAAGAAAAAAGTTAAAAAATTCAGAAACATTTTTGAGTTATCTGTGAGCACACACACCTTCAATACAAATGCCATTGTGATGCCATGTTAATGTGTTATAGGTTCTTTTAATGTGAATGCCTGAACAACACTTCACAGCTATAGAGGCTTAATGGCGCTCTTGTCCTGCTAGATGTGAGAGACATACCAACGTCACACAGTTTGTCAAGGCAGATGACACAGGCAGAAGCCAGAAAACCCTCATCCTCACCAGTTAACATATTGAACCATGGTACTTGTGAGTTACGATGACTGGCCTCACACTTTCTCTAAGAGGACATCCTCACCCTCCCTTCATTCCCAGCACAGCATGATGACAGAGGCAACTTGTTATTATTAAATCAGAGGAAAGAGGAACTAAAAATGGATTTTCAGGAATTGTGTTATTGCTCTTTTGGCCTAGATATGAAGGCAACATACGGCCTTGTCAATCAGACATCTCAGATCTGTTGGCAGACACACTGCTGTGAACTATTGAATTATTTTAGATGAAAGTGTTACAGGATTATTCAAATTGCAGCGCACTTGACTGAAGCAACACACAGCAATTCATAAAATGCAACACTGCCCTCTAGAGGAGAGTTAGTATATAACACAATGGTTTTATTTTGACCCATCCAGACAGTAATATAATATAATAATAATATAAATTCAGACTTTAATTAACAAGAAACTCAGTGAACAATGTTATCAATTGACCATTTACGAGCACTTAATCAGGTACTTCAAAGTCATTCTGCCTGAACGATCAAATGTGTAAAGAGCTTTACTTGAAGAATCTCTCAATGGGATATTATAAGCTGTACTGCTTTTGTGGTTCACTCTTTTTTCCATCTAATCTGATGTCAAACTCCAATTAAAGTTTTAGAACATGTGCCTTTTGGTTTCCTCAAAGGGAAAAACCAGTTCACAATACACTTCGTGGGTACAATCTTCTACTTTTCAAATGTGTGCATTACACTTTCAAAGGAGAAGTGGTTCCCCCAAATCTCCTAGATCGGAACATCCAGGATTTATCAGGCATATTTATATATTACCCTCTAAATATGTGGCAAATGGCTCACCAGTGTGATTCTACCAATACACACACTCTTTCATTTGCTCACGTAGCTCGCTATCTCTTTATCCAGGCTGGAGGCAAAACGGTGGTTGAGGAAGAGGAGCTGACCATGAGGAAGGAGTCTGTGCAACAATGCGTCCACTCGATCACTTTTCAGCAACACCTGAAAATAACAGCTAAGTCAGCCAGAGGAAAAATGGTAGTGTCAAATAATCAATAGCTTGGCGGTCTGCCTATTTAATTTGAATTTGTGTCCTTGTTCACTGCCTGACAACAAATCTGGCCCTAGTCATACAGTAACTGGAAATTATATAATTCTGCAGTGAATGTCTGAAGAAAATGCACATGAGCTCATTGGGTTGCTTTTCTATGAATGTATTGATTACAATGTAATCAACAGCCAAACATTTATCGCATACAGAATGTGTCCACTGTTAGGCATATTGGTGGAAAGAAACTAGGCCAGCAGACATGAGAAAATCTTACGCTCAGTCTACTACTTCATAAGATTATGAGAGTTCAACAGAAGTTCAGTTCAGCTATAAAAATAAAAGTCATTTTCAGCCTATCTATACAATGATATAATGAAAACACCACATGTCTCAGGCACATTCACTCAAATACACAATAAGAATGACTTTATCTTTTAAACTACCATTCAAAAGTGTGGGGTCAGCAAAATTTCTTTAAAAGAAATTAATATTTTTATTCAGCAAGGACACAATAAATTGATAAGATCAGAAGTGAGAGCAAAGTTGTTACAAAAAAAAATCTATTTCAAGTAGATGCTACTTTTAAGCTTTCTATTCATCAAAAAAAAAAGCATTTCCACAAAAATATTAAGCAGCACAACTGTTTTCTTGAGCAGCAAAATCAGCATATCTATGGCCTATAAAATCCGCTTTATTTTTTCCCAAATTCCGTTTTATTTTTTCCCAAATTCCGTTTTTTTCCGTTTTAATATTTCTGGATTCCATTTTTTCCGTTTTATTTATTTTTTGACTCTATTTTAATGGTTAAATTAAATTTTAGTAATCAAAAAGCATGTCTAATTTATTGAAATAATGAATCTTGTCCAATTTACCTAGCCCGGATGCCAGACGAACTTAGCCCCGCCCACAATATTTTGAGGTCGAGGAGTTCGGTCTGGACTCGATCCGTAGAGGAGTAATTATGCCCGAACAGAAACTGTTCGGACCAATCACATTGTCAGGGCGATGATTGACAGATTATCACCAGAAACGTAATCAGCCACGTCATCAAAGAGCGCTTGGGGAGTTTGATTGACAAGCGATCTAACCAATCAGAACGCCGCATCCGCCATTTTGTCCGACAAAGCAGTCAGGAGTTAGAAGATTAACCTCGGTGGAGTTAAACTTGAAAAATTGTGCATATTGACGTCTTTCCGCGTTTGAAACAACATTCATTCTCATGTTCATTCATGTTTATTTGATGCTATAAATGGACTAGTAGGAAGAGATGATCGGTTCACGAGCCTCTTGAGCTGAGGCGCTACAGCGATCTGTCACGATCATGGTCACAACCCATTAAAGAGCCACAAAATGGTTTTTATTGTTTGAATTTTTTTAATAACTACACAGTTTGAAAGCTGGGACTTTGTTTAATATCATAAGTAACCTGCTCTGTCTCGTCTGTCGATGTGTTGTCAGTTTCCTCTTTGCTCCGCAATGTATTTTCCACTCTGTGTGGCGTGACAGCGCCACGGCTTGTCGGACAAAGCAACAGTAACTAAGGGGGGCGGGTCTTTGCGAAAGGTCAATTAGTTTACAACAATGATGGCTGTTGAAGAACTGAGATGTGTAGATTCCGCCATCGCGTCTGTTATAGAAGATATCGACAGCGCATTAATTTTAAAAAAGGAACAGAGGACCGCGATCAAGGCATTTGTCGATGGGAAAGATGTCTTTGCCGTCCTTCCTACGGGATTCGGCAAAAGTTTGATTTATCAGCTGGCCCCGATGGTCGCTAAGAAGAGTTCTGTTGACAACTATGCGTCGCTCAACATACGTCACTTACTCTGTAGCTCTGATTGGTTGTAGGTCTATCCAATTGAGGTCATTCCTGGATCGGTTGAAATACGCCCCCATAATCAAAGCCCAATGGAGCAGTATCAGACTCATATTCGAACTAGAATTGAGTATGACCACGTCAGGCTACAATTTACCAACAATTTAATAAAAGTTTAACAAAAAAATTTAAAAAAGTTTTTAGGGCCCTACGTTTTATTCTTTCCCCTCAAATTTTATTTTTACCAAATTCTATTTTTTGGATTCCATTTTAATGGTTTAATTCCATTTTAATAATCAAAAAGCATGTCTAATTAATTGAATTCTTAAAAACAACAATATTAATTAAAAAAAAATATTTTTATGAATTTTTTTTTCTTCAGAAGTTCTGTTGTGTATTTAAATTTTTCTGGCAATCAAATGAACGCATACCATTTAATTTATCTTTTAATCATGAAATTAAACTTTTTTGTCAAACAATGTGCTGCACAACAGAGCTTTACTGTTAAAATTATAACATGGAAGAAACACTGAGATTATTGTTTAAAATATATTTTAATAATTTATTATTAAATTAATTTATCTAAATTCTACTGTACAACAGTAATATGTTTGTCAAGCTAAATTGAACTTTTATTTTGACAGTTTGCCTAGAGCTTTGAGTTTCTCTGTGTTTATGACGGTAGTTTTCTCAAACGAAGCGGTTAAATGCTGATGAAATGACTTTCAGAGCAGCTCTGGAGATGAATTCGTGCGTTCATATAGTGAGGCGACAGAGGACGAAAACACCGCGAGCGTCACACGTGCTTCAGCGTGCGTGCGCCCGCGCGAGTGTGTGTGAGGCGGTGTGAGGTAAATGAAACTGTGCTTCTGCATCATTCATTTCAGAGGCACACAGGCATGCAGGATTCATGTTTAAAAAGTCTTTTTGCGGTTTAATATTCAGTCACTAGTCTATATCGCAATTTAATTTACGTGTACTGACGTGCTTTTAATTCATTCATCAAAAATTTGACAAATTCCGTGACATTCTGCATTCTATAGTAAATTCCGTTTTTATGACTGGATTCCGCGATTCCGTGATCGCGGAAATTATAGGGCCTTACATATCAGAATGACTATATTAAAATTATAATAACTATATTAGCATCCAGACCAGCGCACAATGTCGTTCTGTTTATTATAAGCTTGAGCTGCAGTTTTGTTGTCTGTCACTTTAAATGCTCGACCTCTTTAAAGCACGACGTTGTCTGATTGGCTGTCAATGTTTTTGTCATTCATCAGCTGTAAATCGCTGTAAAAGTGATTTCAACAGTATCGTTCATCTGTGCCATTATCATTAATAGTTGTGGTGTCGACTTTGCCATTTTTTTATATTTAGAACAATACTTAGAACTATATCTTTATCATTATCTTCCTTAGTGTGAACGGGTCCTAGCAAAACCTCACCTCAGCACCAGGTCCCAGCAGACGCAGCTCCTCCAGGCAGTGGCGTGCAATGTTGCGAAGCGCTCCCTCTGCGAGCAGAAGGTTCTCGTGTGGTCTGCAGACAAGAGTGAATGCTAGTGACTGCACCCCCAGCCACAGAACAACACTCCGAACTGGAAACAGCTCTGCACTGCCCAGGGAAAACACACCCTTGTCAGCTTCACCCAGAGCGACAGCCTCCTCTCCCAGCACAGCCTCAGTACACAGACTGCCTGAGGCCTCCCTACTCAGAGCCACCGCACTCCTCACCTGTCTGAGAGAGAGGAAGGGCAGAAATTGAGATTATTGTTTCCCATGGGTTTACTTCACATACAAAAATGTACCATAGTTTCTGACAAAATACCATCGTTACTGCACTTATTGATAATGCAGATACTTGGGCTGCATCCAAAATCTACTAAACAGTAGGCAAAAAACTGTATGTTACAAGAGTAGCAGGTCTAAATTCTCAGTACTCAGTACAGTAAAAGAGCAGACAAAGTACCCGGATGACCTACTACTTCAGTGAAGAGACGTAACTGATCACATGATAATAACAACATGGCAAATGCAGTACATCCGGTGTGGTGAGAAATCGAGTCCCCCCAGGAATCGGGTCTCCTTTAGGACCCCAAGTGATCACATTGGTTCAACGGACTTTTAATGTGTAGTATTTTTGAGGCCTGATTATAATTCCTGCAAAATTACATTATGATTTATATAGTTTAAAGGTGCCCTAGAATTAAAAAACTGAATTTATCTTGGCATAGTTGAATAACAAGAGTTCAGTACATGGAAATGACATACAGTGAGTCTCAAACATCATTGTTTCCTCCTTCTTATATAAATCTCATTTGTTTAAAAGACCTCAGAAGAACTGGCGAATCTCAACATAACACCGACTGTTACGTAACAGTCGGGATCATTAATATGTACGCCCCCAATATTTGCATATGCCAGCTCATGTTCAAGGCATTACACAAGGCAGTATTAACATCTGGATCTGTGCACAGCTGAATCATCAGACTAGGTAAGCAAGCAAGAACAATAGCAAAAAATGGCAGATGGAGCAATAATAACTGACATGATCCATGATTACATGATATTTTTAGTGATATTTGTAAATTGTCTTTCTAAATGTTTCATTAGCATGTTGCTAATGTACTGTTAAATGTGGTTAAAGTTACCATTGTTTCTTACTGTATTACGGAGACAAGACTGTTGTTATTTTCATTTTTTAAACACTTACAGTCTGTATAATTCATAAACACAACTTCATTCTTTATAAATCTCTCCAATAGTGTGTAATGTTAGCTTTAGACACGGAGCACCATCAAACTCATTCAGAATCAAATGTAAACATCCAAATAAATACCATACTTACGCGATTAGACATGCTGCATGACGAACACTTTGTAAAGATCCATTTTGAGGGTTATATTAGCTGTGTGAACTTTGTTTATGCTGTTAAAGGCAAGTGCGAGCTCAGTGGGCGGGGAGCATGAGCATTTAAAGGGGCCGCAGACTAAATCGACTCATATTTAATGATGCCCCAAAATAGGCAGTTAAAAAAATTAATAAAAAATAATCTATGGGGTATTTTGAGCTGAAACTTCACAGACACATTCAGGGGACACCTTAGACTTATATTACATCTTTTAAAAAGACGTTCTACGGCACCTTTAAGGTTCTATACTAGTATATAACTAAAGCTATAGGTTGTGAAATCAAGCATTTCTCGTTCTTACTGTTTTTTAGCTTACGTACTAACATAGCATACATCTACCTGATTAGCCTGCTAGCTTAGCTTATATTAGGTATGTTTTTTGCTTCCAATATCTGTTTCCAGTTTGTTTTATTATGCAATACATAGGCATTCATTTTATATCTCAAGCATTTTGTTTGTGCACTTAATGTAATAAACCATACAATAGTGAAATAGGTTATAATTAGTCAAGACATAAAAGGATAACTTTTGATCAGGCGTTACTGCCTGGGTTCTATAGGAGACCTGATTCCTGGGGGAGGACTCAATTTCTCACGACACCTGATTACATTCACACTACACATTCATACTACATAGAATGTACTTTCTTAGTGGTCACAAAGTAAGTACTTACTCAAAATAAGTACCTACTCAAGACAGTATGCTATTTTAGATGCAGCCTTGGTATTAAAGTTGGCATGAAATGGAAGTTGCGATAGTTATTCATAACTATCGACAGACAGATATCAATAAATATTATGACGTATATCCGAGTGAACAGATTCTCAAAGAAGAAAAAGGTCTTGATTTTGTCCATCGGGAATTGATTGGATCATTGTGGTTTGCTATTGCTGTGATCTTGTGTGAATAACAGATTGTCCCGCCCTCGTGCCAGTAAAAACATCATCAGAGAATAGTTGTCATTACAATTTATATTTTGATAAAAGAAGAGGGCACGTGATTTTTTTTTTTTTAAATGATGATGCAACATTACATAAAAATAAAAATTGTCCGTTTTGATTTTATTGTGAACTTTGTTTATTTAATATTTTACATTAACAATTTTAGGTTTGCCTGTACAAAACTGAATAAATTTGAGGTTAAAAAAAAAAAAAAAAAAACTGTTTACTCTTTGTGATAATTAGGGGAGAGTGGGGTAAGATGAGCCAGTGGGTAAGTTGACCCACCCCCTGTATCTTGGCAACCATACCATTTTATTATCATGTGACCATATATTTTAGAACCACCCATCATTTCTGCCAGACTGTGAAAAGGAAAAGCACATGGGAGGAGTGGAAGTCGCTTATTTACTTTAAAAACTGTTTTTGGCTTGTCAAAGTCAAATTTTAATAACAGATGTAATGGCTGTTTCATCAAAGCAAATTTGTCCAGGTCTAAAACTATTTATGATGCATATTGGCGATTTAGCAGCGTATAAAACCATGCAAGTCATTTATTCTGAATTGGTAAGCTAGCTAGCTTTTCCTAAAATGGCAGCTATGGGGCAAAGTGAGCCAAATGCTGTGGGGTAAATTGAGCCAGCATTTTAACACTTCGGTAAAGTTGGTTTTATATTCGCACATTCGGACTTCTGATAAATTCAGACTTTCCAATAAATGTGCAATAAATTAATGTTTGCGAATTTTAAGCAGCGACATGATATTGACAACCAACGATTGTCAACTTACAACATTTTTCACAGTCGATCAAAATAGGCAAGTATTGTTTTAATGGCATATTTACTTGTGAATGTCCAATGTAGTGTGATTGACAAGGCTATTGAATACAGATGTCCGAATGTGCGAATATAAAACCAACTTTACCGAAGTCATTTTAACTTACCCCACCATGAGGCAATGAATTTAAGTTAAATCTGAAGTATAAACTGGTGTCATTTCAATGTAATATTACGCAACTGGTTTAGTTTATCTTTATTTTCAAGTTTATTTGATAGGAACAGTGCACAAGTACACCAAATCCTTCTCTGATACGAACCAGAGGATGTTTAATCATATGTATCTTTCCACCTGTAGTCCCTAATGGCCTAACTTGGTCGACATTGCAGAAAAACTACCATGTCAAGAACCTTTTGATTAAAATGTTTATTAGTTTCAGTGACATTTATTCATTCTTATTTAGTTTTTATTTAATTTTACTCAACATACTCTCTGTTTAGTCTGTTTATGGAAAGGTTACAACTTTGATGTTCAACATATTGTTTCAGAAATGCAAACAATTAAACATACTGAAATTTCAACTTTGCTTGATTTTATGTTGTTTAATTTAGCTTTAAAAGAAATATAAATATTTGTAAAAGGAAATTTGATTATTAAATTACAGGGGTTTGATTCAGATTCAGTTAGATGGTCAGTTTACACCCACCTACTGACTTGGCTCAACTTACCCCTAACCTGGGGTAAATTGAGCCAGAGGATCACTTATATATATAAAAAGCCATATTTTTAGAACCCTTTGTCATAGATGTATTCTGATCATTTAAAATGATAGGAAGCATCCTGAAATTACTTTAAATACTTTCATTGTACTTCTGCGTTCTGCCCCATTTTCCCCTATCTTGAGGACCACATAAGTAAAGAATGGCTCATCTTACCCCACTCCCCCCCTATGTAATTTAGCGTTAATTGTCTGGCGAGCAGTACTGTTCTGGAAAGCAGCTCTGCGACCTGTAAATTGTTTTTTCATCTCACCTCGCTACCACGTGAAGCTTCTCTTTCTCCACCAGTCGTCTCTGCTCCGGTGTGAAATCACAACCATCCCCGGTCTCTGGTCCGAATACGCGCGCGTACAGTATCCGGATCTCGCCTGCGGACAGAGCGCTCACCGGACACACCGTGTGGATTAAGAAACACAGCACCATATCTGATTTAACATTTCATAAAGACTATAAGAATACACACACAAGTAGCATATTTGCTTCAAAAGGTGTCTGCAATATAATAAACTTGTGTCAAAGTATCATGCTGCCATTGTGGACAAACTCGGCATAATTATTTCCGTATTTGGTCACATGACTGTGAATCAGCTGATCATTGCGCAGTTCCGTTTTTAACTCTAGATGGCGCTCTTGGATGGTGTTGAACTGATGGGACGAACTGTTGCTCATCTATTTAACACAAGTAAAAGCCTTTTCAATCAAGTTTAATTTAATTTTAAAAACATTTACTCGTTTTTTTCTGTACATTTTTAAAACTCTGCAATATATGGTACTTGATTTTAGTGATTTTGATGTGCTCTATAGTCATAAAATTCAATAAACATTAAAATTAAAAAATGCAAATGTAAATTTAGCCTAAGATGTCACTCAGTAGTGGACCAATATAAATAAATATATTAATTTATTAATTTAATGTTGTTGTTTTTTTTAAAATACAGATCTGCAGAAACTAATCTGGATTTACACTCTTCATGTGCCTGTGAGGTATGAAATCCAAATTGTTAAAATTTAACAAATCTGTACAGTTCTCTGCATCAGTTTTATCAATTACCTCAGCCTACACAGGGATATTCTCCAATGCATAGGCTACATGTTAAACAAAGGAGCATGTTATACGCATACAAATTTGTGCAGTGTCACTAACAGAAGTCTAAGCTGGAGTTATTCAAACACATGTGCTTGGACACACACAAAGAACAGCTGTTTTGCTTAACAACTGCTCGTCATGCTCACTTAACCCATGAGGGGGAATGACACACATCTCCCCCCACTTCCTGCTGCACTGAACTTACTTAAACACATCAGCTTGTAATCCAGCACACAACTTTTACTGTGAGAAGACAAAACAAGAAACAGTGTTTTTCTGTTAGAAGAAACAGGGCTAAGACAAGACCGATAGCTTCCCCATAGCTGACAATACGTGAAAAAAAAAAGGTTTTACTGAATATACAGGAAACCAAAGCCAAAGGCCACATTTAGAGGATCTTGTTGCTGCAACAGAGATAGGATGTGGTTACAATGATGGCAATTCTCCAGCCTTTGACAACCAATTCTTGTAATTTTTAGATTCAGAGGAGGGCTAATCAAACAGAAACACGCTGACAATGGAAACTCTGTATGCGTAAGATCCTCTTACTCAAATTGGACGTTTTACTGGTTGGCTCTCTAAAACTATTGTATGGCTACTAAAACTAAATATCCAAAGGGGGAAACAAAATCTCAACTTTCAGTCTTCAAACTTAATAGGAAAAGATTAGACATTGACTCCAGCACACAAAACACACTGAATGGATTATATTAAGGCAATTCAGTCCATATATGCATTACACAATGTGCAGACTGGAAATGTAAAATGCAAAACTGTATTGCAAAGTGTTACTGTTGTAACTTAAGGCAATTTATGAATGAAACCAGCAACACTTGTAGCTTTGATGGATCAGAAATAAACAAAAAATAGAGCTAATATACTTTATTTTGCCAATACTTTATATACTTTATTTTCGGCACACAGGCTTTCTTCAGGGCTACAACTTAAGACAAGACACCATTGGTGAATATAGTACAACAGGTGAATGAAGACAACTGTTTTGTATTACAAGTTTTCTGAAAAGTATGTAAATGGAAACATCAGATACAGCCAGGTTCAAAATTCTTGCTTCATTTTGTTGACAGTGAGTTGAAGTTTATTACAGGGGGGATTTTTAACATCTTGGTTATTTTATCACCATCTGAAAGTACTGTCAACATTTTCAGCACCTTTTTAGGAATAAAATGTTGTAAATCAGATGAATGATGGTGAAATATATGAACAAACCCCTCTGCAAAAACCTTCAGAATATAGATAGTAATAAAACTATAGTAGTCAACATTTGAAGTGGATCAAAAAAGTTCATCAAAGTTGTCCTAAGAACAAAGTCGTCCTATGAAGAAGGTTCTAGGACAACTTTGATGAAAGGTTTTGATCCACTTCAGAAGTTGACTACTGTATAAAGTTTGGTCAATTGGAGATGTCTGGCTCAGTGCATGAGAAAAACTTTTGAGAAAATGGCCTTAGAACAGTGGTCACCAACCTTTTTAAGCCCAAGATCCCTGACCTCGACCTTTTTTAAAGACAAGATCTACTTGGTAGAAAAAGACAGCCCAGATTGTATTAAGTATTTTTTTCGTGGTCAATGTAGATTCTGATTTATTTATTTATTTTTACAAGCAAATTGGCCGATTCTGATACTGGTTGCAGATATTTATTATTAATATTATTATAAGAAACAAAAATACATAGCCATTTCAAATTAGAGGGAACCACTGCTTTTTAATCACAATCCAAACAAAGATGCTACGCACGTTGCATGAGCAGTTGTTTTTTATTTTAATTAGATTTAATTTCAAGATTTAAAGCAAAAACAGAACAGTCTGACTTTATCTTTGTGAAATTATAAATGCTACACACACACAAAAAAAAAGCATGAAACAAAAACAGCAGGCTGAATGAGACGCAGATTCACTCTCTGACAGCAGGTGGCGCTTATGGAGCAGCAGTGATACAGCGTTTCCTTGGTTACCACTGTAAACAAAGCTGAAATGCACTAATAATTAGCTACTTTATTCGGAGGTAAGAGGAAAATAAAATGTCATTGCCATCGAAATCTTCCTGAAGACTGGTCTCCTTTTAGAGATGAATTCATAATCACTCGCCCCCAATTCAATATTTATATTTTCTTCCTATATTTTGAGCATCGTGAACAGTGAGCTGCTCTGCCTGCTACAGAATTTTCTCCTCTTCGCGTCCGTCTTCAGCGTCTCTGGCCTCTTGTTAACGGCCGTTTACACCCTCAGACATAATGTGGGCTATTTACCATTATCTGTCTGTCCCAGTAGCTCCAGAAAATAACATAAAAATAAATACAAAAATACAGTACAAAGACTGGAGAAATGTAATGTATTTTTGTACTCATATAAAACTGTTATTTTCGCGAGCTGCTGGAACAGTGATAAAGATCGACGGGTTGGCGACCACTGCCTTAGAACATATGTACTGTTACTGAATTGTAATCTTCAGACATGAACAGTGTTGAGGAAAGTTACTTTTAAAAGTAATACATTACAATATTGCATTACTCCATAAAAAAAAGTAACTAATTGTGTTACTTTGTTCCTTTTTATGGAATGTAATGCATTACATTCATTTTGCATTACTTTTTCTCACCTGGGCTGAGCTTGTTTGTTTTTTAATAACAACAAACAAGTTCTATTTTTGGCAAATGTTAAGGCCCTTTCACACTTAATGTGAAATGAATAAGCTTCAGGCTGATTGAAATGCATATAGACGCCATGCACAAACTTTTCAGATGTGCTGACATTCTGGATTAAAGAAGAATAGGATTCAGGAGCCAGTTGTTCAAAAAATTTAATCTGGATCAGAATGATCTGGATTTGGAAATCCCATGTTTTGCTAGCCAGGATCAGGTAATCATTCTTACTTTTCTGCTGGTTTTTCAAAGCGAAATTGGATTGGATCACCCTGATCCAGATACACACTTTTTCAGATTAGCAAATCTGGATTACTAGTGCTCTACGGAGCCCCTAAAGGGACAAGGTGATAGAAGGAATATTGCTTTTGTGTTCTCTCAGAAAAGTTTCACATAGCGTTCACAAAGAACTTTTGACTGGTTCATCTCTTATAATTGTGCCAAGATGTTTACAAACAGGGATTAAAAAAAACACTTTGAATTAAATATAATATTTTTATTTGATATTTACAGCTGTTTGGGGATTTTTTTATGGCACCAAAATCTCTTTTTTACATTACAATAGACTATCGAAAGGCTAAATATGTAGCCTAATAGTCTTAGCCTACTTCTAATTTATTACTTTAATAGTTAAACTAATCTAGAGCATAATAAAATGTGTGTATGTATATTACGATTTATAAAAAAAAATAAAAATTGATCAGTTTATATTTTTGTTCCTGAAATCCACCCTTCTGATGGGATCAGTATAATCCAGATTTTTTATATCAAAGGTATCCCAATCTTGCTAAAAAGTTTAAGTAAACCAAAATTGGATTTTGCGATCTAATCTGATTTCAGAATCCTTTTTTCCTTCTGAACAACCCATTTTCAAGATTTGATCCAATCTGATCAGATTATTTTTGAACTGGCCCCAGGAGAAGGAAATTCAACACTCTTATTTCTAAATCTAAAGCAATTTTTGCTTATTCAAGTGAGATGAATAAATGCATGTTCACATTTAGTCTAGAAGTACAATAACCATCACGTTCACACAGCGCAAACAACACCTCTGCACTTACTCTATGTCTCTTAACATGGGGACAGGAGCAGTCAATAAACAAATTAACTTAGATATTTTGTTGTAAATTGAAAAAGTAACACGTTACTTTACTATTTACTATATACATAAAGCCTGATAAAATAACTCACTAGTCTGAACGACTTCATCTCAAACAATTCCAGCAAACGCATGGTTTTGCCTGTAGCGTCTTGCCTTAAATTGTGAAACAATATATCCAAACAACTTTTGAACATCCAGTAACATGTGTTATAAAGATTCACAAGACTGTGCAGGGTCTGCATTTTCAAGTAACTGCTTTATTTTCAGACAGTTTATTTCACAGAGATCTACATTTGACTCCGTCTGGTAAGAATCAAGCTGTGTGCAGGATAAAAAAAAAATTTTATCTGGCTGAGGACAAGTAGTTGGAAATCTTCTCTTGGCTTCTATCAACCAAATAAAAAAAAACTGGAAAACTTTTTTACTGTTGTTTAAAACTATCTTTGCTCATACTGATAAGAGTCCCCCCAAAAAAACTTTTACTTATTAACCAAACAAAATCATTTGTGCATGAGCTGGTCTGACACTGTGCCAGAACGTTAGGGAACGGCCAGCTCCTCCTCTGTTGAATGGCTTTGGAATGCACACACGTGTGCAGGGACACGTGCTGGTGCTTGGCTAACCACAGTCAAGGTCCCTGCTAGAGCGGTATATTTGAAAAACAAGTGCCACACCTGACCTACACCAATGAATAACAGCACACAGAGCCAAGAGATCAAGACATGTTTCAGCAAAGAGTTAATACCCCAAACTCCAAGTTTATTCATGAATACATAAACCAGCCTCTCAGTCACACATAACCAATATAAAACACTCGGGAAGATAAAATTTACAAAACACACACGCATGGGAGTGAGAATTGTAACTCAACTGTCACTGGTTTATGGACAAATAGAACTAAAATCTTGTTTCAGAACATTTTGGTGAACACTGTTGTGGTCATCACTTGCTGACCAGCAGCAAAAGCCAGGATTCTTCCCCTGAGTTAAAGCTGTCAGTCAATAGAGAGAAAAAAAAAAAAAGAAATATTCCAAACAAAAACTCAAATCTGGACAGTCAAAACAATATGTAAAGCTCTCTGGTGACCATATTTCTCAAAATATAGGGGTAAAAATAATTAAAATCATTATTCTGTGATATGAGAATATACATAATTGTGATATTCAGAATACGTAAACCAATTTATACAATAAATGTAATATTAACTGGTTCCACTGCTCTAATCAAAGCTATATCATTGGGCAACTGACCAAATGTGAGAAAGAGGGGGCAAAATGAACGCATAAAGCACTTATTCACCACAACAACTTTAAAAAGTGCTCATGAGGAAGGGGGAAAAGAAAGTTAAAAGGGTCAATAATTGAATTTCACATACAAGTTAGGACAGGCCAGTGGGAGCATAAAAATACAGGTTAGTTAAAAGGTGTATGTGTAATACATGGCAGTGACATGTAGCCGTGTGCTTCTAAAGGGAGATGAAGGTAGGGAATAATGGCAGTTTATCAAACCAAACCAGGCGGAGATACATAGTAGCCACTCGGCCTCATTTGAGTTTGTGGTACTAAATCAATACCAAACGCTTTCACAAAAAGTCCCATCAAGCACACCTCTTCAGGTCTCTGCCATGTCTCATGTGTGAGGGCAGCATTTGAGCAAGTAAAGGCAGTAGAATCATGAGGGATTGTGAGCACACGAGTCTCAAAGTTTTTTGAGACGGCTGTACATGTCTCTCTTGCTGCGTTCTCCAGCCCAGGTGCGGCTCTTAAGGCGGAACTTTCTCAGGTCTTCTTTATAGTCTTCATGATGCATTGGCCTATAAGACTGAGGTTCACACACCGACTGCAGAGGGAGGGAAAAAAAGCATATATTACAAGCTTGGAAAAGACACATACACAATTTATATGTAGGAATTAAAAAAAAAAAAAAAAAAAAAAAAAAAAAAAAAAAGTTGCATTGTGAAATTGCACATACCTTGTGAAGTGGGAAAAAGTCTTTGTAGCCTCCCTTCAGGATATATAGTTCAGGGTAATGGAGGTTGGGGTACTCATTCAAAACTCGATCTCTTTCACGAACGAAGCGGCACATCCGCGGGCCGCGTTCAGATGAAAATTCACAGTGGAAAACCAGCAGGACACGCTTCTCTGGGCATTCTGGGAGAATAGGACTCCGTAAAAAGTAGTCTTCAATTTGATCCTCTTGATGGAGGTTAAGAGCACCCTGAAAGGAGGACAAAGAGTCGTCATCAAAATTTGATCCACACAAAGACTTCTGTACGCAACTTGCATCAAAAGTTAAATCACAAGCAAATGTCTCACCTTAATATGGCCACCCTCATATTCATATGGATAACGGCAGTCGATGACAAACAGCCTCTCCACCAGATCGCGGTATTGTCCGCTCATTGCTTTAACCATCTGAAAATACAGAAAACTGCATTAACAGAGAATGGGATTATGGGAAAGATGCCAGGGCACATACTTCGTATAGACAACTTGACATGGTTTGCTGGTCTTTTTTTTTTTTTTTTTTTTTTTTTTTTTTTTTTGATCATGCAACTGCCCGTTTTGCATGCACTTGCATTTGAAATGTATGCGCTAAATCATAATGTGTGCAAACTTACAATCTCTGGAGTGATGTATTTCAATTCTTGGTGTTTTCCTTCTACTGTGGGTAGTGCAGGAGCCTTCATATAAACAGATAAAGTAAAAAATTAGAAATAAAATAAAAGGACAAAGAAACATTGCACATTCCATAACACAAGTGGCAGGTCTATTATTTTCCATTTACACTCCAAGACTTAATGCACAGATCTATTTTGACAGTATCAGATTGTTTTGTCCTGTCTGTTGCTATGGTTATACCACTGTCAATCAATGCAGTTTCAGATTAAATTGCGCATTTAAATCTCTGGTGCCGACCGGAAAATTTAACATTTTGTTTATTTACATTTTTTTACTTCATCGGAATGGTCCAAAACTTGGTAAAGGTTTTGACACTTGCTATGTGAACATACACCCAAAAAAAAAAAAAAAAGACAAAAATGACCACAATGAAAACAAATGGGAAGCAAATTCCATCTAGTGGAAACTTGATACTCTGTCCAAAAGTATAAAATCTTACTGAAAGCTCATTAGTGATATCAACCTCAAATTTGGAACTTGTTTGGATTTATGGCTTTGATTTTCTCAGTTTTAGAGTAAATCATGTTTTGGAAACTATACATTTTATATAAATCTTAAAATCAATAATTTTATGCATTTTTCCTTCATATACTTCTATAAACTTCTTTCATGTGTTTGCTCAAAGTGATTAACAGGTAATAAATGGACTATAAATATTCCATAAATATAATTTAGTCCCCTAAAAATACAAAATATTACATTTATATAAATAAAAAAAAAATATATATATATATATATAATTTGATGCATATAAATAAATTATATGCATCATGAATTCTGGTCATTTGACCACCATGCAAGCAGAACTAGAGGGTCAAATACAATTGTAAATTCCATGCAGAACTTGGGGTGAATGAAAACTGTTTTAAGCAGAGTTGAGCAGATTCTGATTAACTTAAACACCTCTGATTGGCCATTGAGTTCACAAGCTCAACAGATTTGTCTGTGATTGGCTACAATGATCAACGCTTCAAAAACACATTGTAAATAGAAAGCTTTGATGCTCTTCACAAAGCACTTATACAGATACACAGGGGAGCGGTCGAAAGCAGCCGCCTATCAGCGGGTACCGAATATACTGTACCTGGTACTCAGTACTACAGAAATGCTGGTAGAGTCACATTTTTAAAGTTTCAGTACAGACTTGGTACCAAAGTACAGATACTTTTGACAACCCTAAAAACCCTGGCTCACACTCACCTTGGTGAAATCTCCAATCACATTACTAGGATCTGTATCCAACATTCTTTCAATCTGTGTGTGATTAAACGACTTGGATCTTTGAACCTGTAAGTGGAAGGGTCATGATTAGGACTTAAATTATAGATGCTGATAAGTTCACTTGTTTTGAGTTGGTTTTTTTCCAATGTGGACTGACCTGATGAGGTATAACATCCTCATGTTCTGTGAGTGCAACTTGTGTCCCTGCAAGGCTCCGCCTCCTCTTCACTCTGACAGGCGTGTTCTCATCTTGTGGCCTCTCTGGTCTCTTTAGTGGGACACGCCCTCCCGGGCAAGGCATAGAGGGAGATCGGAACAGCCCACGTGGACGGCAGCGAATAACAGGCTAAGAGCAATAAAATGGGTTTGGTTGGCAACTATCATGTAATAACCATAAAAAGCAAATTAAAGAGAGATAAACAGAACTATCCTTGCTAAATGAGTGCAACAACATACCGAATCAGTATTGTCAGTACTTTGTTTGGCCACCAGAGGAGCTGTGAGGAGACTGTCCATTCCAAGAGGAACCTCAGAGTCATTCTACACAAATAAATGCATTAAGGTCATTTACAAATCAAAGAAAATTGTAAGATTACAACAAAAGTAAATAGAAAAGTCACCTCCATATCATCAAACTCCTCCAAGAAGCCATCATCGTCATCATCATGTAGACAGGAGAGAGAAGGGCGGCGCAATATGAAGGGACTGCTCTCATCTGAAGAGTCAGGTTGAAAGGATGGTGTAGGGGAAAGCTGCAGAAAGAACCAAGCTTTTAATCACCACATCAGCATCAGCATCAGTTCCTTCTTCAGACTCTTCCATGTCATACCATTAAAGCAGGAGCAGAGTTGGGTCGGCAGGCAAAAGCATCCTTGGCACCCCCAGTGGATCGCGTACGACAGCGTGATGCAGGCATGGAAGGCTTCTTGAACTCAAAATTCTCCTGTAAAAAACAGATTGAATCAAAGTTGTAAGAGAAAATGCATCAAATTTCAACACCTGCCCCATAAATTCCAATAACTTGCCCAGTCATTCATAAGTTAAAGTGACCTAAAGATCCTTCAGTGTAGCAATCACACCATCAAAAAGCAATTGAGCATAATTGGAAAAATATGCTAGAAGCTTGTTTCCACCAAGAAATAAGTAATTGTGACACTCACAATTCTTACTTTTCCCCTCGCAACTGAGTTTCTCACAATTCTGACTTTTCTCAGAATTGCGTGATATAAAGTCAGAATTGAGAGTTATAAAGTAAGAATTGTAAGCTATAAACTCGCAATTGCGTGTTATATAATCTCCAATTGTGAGTGAAAAAAGAATGACGTTTCTAATTTTCGCAAGTTTAAATCTCACAATTCTGAAGGGGAAAAAGTCAGAATTGAGATAAATAAATGGTAATTGACCTTTTTATTTTATTTTATTTAGTGATGGAAACAAGCTTCCATAATATACTGCCTGTAGGAAAAAAAGGGTAACACTTTACAATAAAGGTTCATTAATTAATATTACAACTACATTAGTTAACATGAACTAATAATGAACTGCACTTATACAGCATTTATTAATCTTTGTTAATGTCAACATTTACTAATACATTAAAATCTTAACATTAATTAATGCACTGTGAACTAACATGAACAACCATTTTCATTAACGTAAATGCAGTAACAAATGTATTGCTCATGGTAAGTTCATGTTAGTTAATACATTAAATAATGTTTAACTAATGAACCTTATTGTAAAGTGTTACCAAAAATCTAATTACACAAAAACCAACCTCAGCCAGGTTCTCTTTGTTTTCGCAGCCATGTGCACGAGTCCACACTCCATAGCGCGAGGGATCCAATTCTTTAGTCTTTAAATTAGGACTGTGACCCAAAAACGGCAGCTACAAAGAGGAAAAACAAAGGACAAATGTTATTTCAGTGTGGGGAAAAAATATCTTAAATTCTCCTCAATACACTTACACCGTTTAAAAGTTTGGGGTCAGTAAGATTTGTTCTTTTTTTTTACTTCCCATTCAAAGAATCCTGAAGAATGGGTAGGGGAATTTTTATCAGTTTCCACAAAAATACTAAACAGCATAACCGTTTAACATTGTTATAGGTTTCTTAAGCAGCAAATCCGCATACTAGAATGATTTCTGAAGGATCATGTGTTCAGAGTAATGAAGATGCTGAAAATTCAGCTTTGCCATCACAAAAAAAAAAACCAAAAAAAACCCCACACATTTTAAAAATAGAAAAAGAAAACATTTTAAATTGTAATCAAATTTGACAACATCACTCTTTATGTGTTTTGGATCAAATAAATGCAGCCTTGGTGGGCATAACAGACTTACAGACCCCAAACTTTTAAACGGGAGTGTACAAAAAAATAAATAAATAAATAAACTTACTGGCAAAGAGTGTATCCTGCGTATGGGCATTTTTCTGTACAAACAGAAAGAACATTTGATTAAATCCAAGTTAATACAACAGCTTCCAGAGACAGACATATGCATCGTCTGCTTTGTAGTGCATGACCACTTACTCATTAACTGCTCGTGTGGCATCCTGCATGGCCTTCTCAAACCTGTGAGGAAAAAGAAAATGCTGTTGAACAGTTCCTAGTGTATTCAAAGTCTCCTCTCACCCCAACAAAACACTAGCCCAGACGACAATTCATCTCATTTATCTCTCAGACCAGGCCCCTCACGACTCTATATTTAACAAATACACCACGATGCCCACCTGTATGCAAAACAGCCCTCAGCAGAACCAAGTAAGGAGGGGGGGGGGGTGTCTTCTAATTTACCATATGCCCACACAACACTAACCCCCTCTGCAAACCTCTTTTGTTGGGAGAAGGGAGCAGGGGGAGAGAGTGAATGGTGGTTTGGAGGGGGAGGAGGTAAGGAGTGTGTCTCTTTCATAGCATAGGAAGAGGGGGGATTTAGAGTTAAAAAGGGGGTTCTCTAGTAACCCTGGCTACCTCACACACACATATTACCGCTCTATTCGGACGCCTGCTCTCACAGGGCATGAAAAGCGTGCCACTATTCACCCAGCAACCCCCCCTTCAGCAATGCACCACACAACACACACACTGATGTGTGAGGAACACAAACAGCTGTAGGCCTGGCTGCAGATAAATGGATTCCCAACGACACCAAATGGCTTGGAAAAGAGCACTGTCTCACACACACACACACACACACACACACACACACACAGTAGATTACAAGAGAGCCGAGATGTACACTGATTTAATGCATGCTGGGTACATAAATACTATCTGAGACTTTGCAAACGGTCAACTTAAAGGGATAGTTCACCCAAAAGTACTTTTTTTTTGTTTTTACAATTAGTGGTCAAGCGATTATTTATATTTATATATCAGTCAATATTTGGCATTGTAATTGTCGACATAAGTTTGACTGATTACAGAATAATGAAGTTGCAATCTAAAGTATACATTTATTTTACAGATATAGCTATCAAGTATAGATAATTTTTTCCCCTATTCCTTTTCAAATAATTTCTAAATTTAGAAAATATGTAAAATATAAATTTCACTCCAACAACTGTTATGCATGCGTTTTCACCATGTTTAAAATGGTGTGATTTATTTTTATTTATATTTTATATATAATTATAAAAAAATAAAAAAAATAAAAAATAAAAATAATACACATTCACACATATATATATATATATATATATATATATATATATATATATATATATATATATATATATATATATATATATATATATATATATATATATATATATATATATATATATATATATAAAGTTTATAATACCAAAAATCACACGTTTAATGAAACTTTTTTTTTTTTTTTTTTACCATTACTATGAATTGCTTTTACTGAGGGCATGGCATTCTGTGCCTCCCAAAAGAAAGTCATCCTAGTTTGGAACAACTTAAGGCTGAGTAAACATCAAAATCGAGTTGAATTTTTGGGTGAATCATCCTTTTTATAACAGGATGTGCAGTGCTCAGATATCCAGTGATCTGTGATGGATGCCAGCATATGCTCAGCTAATCCACGAAAACAGACCCACTGAGCAGATGTAGATCCACCTAACGGCAAAGAGTAGATTATATGTATAATCCACAAGCCAAGCCTCCTAGCCAAGCTTCATCTCACATGGAGATCAGATATGATGACCAAAAGGCAGAAGAATCATACTCACTTCTGCTCAGCATCCAGAGAGTCCAAAGGGCTGGGAGAATCTAGCCCAAGACCTGTGGAGAGGGGGAAGGAGACACAGATGAGGGGGGAAATGCACAAGCTATTAATAATACAGCAGGCCTACATTATAATGATCACAGCTCACATTCCAAGCAGGATGACCTGTCACACACACCCACGCACTGTACGGCAAACTTTAACATTCCTTTTGAACTAACACTTTTGTTAGTAGAACATAAATATTAGTAAGCAATTATGCCCAAGTAGTGTACATTCCAATTGTTGCTTGTGTCCATTATGGTTTATGAAATACTAGTACCAATTTATGAGAAATTGTTACTAGCAACACTTCTTACCTTACAAGTTAATACTGCTTTCTTTAAATTCTCATATGTAATAATTACTTAAAGGGTAAGTTCACCCAAAAATTTAAATAATGTCATTACTCACCCTCATGCTGTTCCACACCTGTAAGACCTTTGTTCATCTTCGGAACGCAAATCAAGATATTTCTGTTGAAATCCAATGGCTCAGTGAGGCCTGCATTGACAGCATTGACATTTCCTCTCTCAAGATCCATTAATGTACTAAAAACACATCTGAAACAGTTCATGCGAGTACAGTGGTTCAATATTAATATTATAAAGCGACGAGAATACAAAAACAAAAAAAAAAAAACAATAACGACTTACATAGTGATGGCCAATTTCAAAACACTGCTTCAGGAAGCTTCAGAACGTTATGAATATTGTGTCAAATCAGTGATTCGGATTTCGTGTCAAACCGCCAAACTGCTGAAATCACGTGACTTTGGCGCTCCGAACTGCGGACTCGAGACACTAATTCATTGTGCTCTGAAGCTTCCTGAAGCAGTGTTTTGAAATCAGACATCACTATACAAGTCGTTATTTTGCGTTTTTGGTGCACCAAAAATATTCTCATCACTTTATAATATTAATATTGAAACACTGTACTCACATGAACCGATTTAAATATGTTTTTAGTACATTGATGGATCTTGAGAGAGGAAGTGTCATTGGTGGCTTATGCAGGCCTCATTGAGCCATCGGATTTCAACAAAAATATCTTAAGATGAACGAAGGTCTTACTGGTGTGGAACGGCATGAGGGCGAGTAATGACATTTTTCATTTTTGGGTGAACTAACCCTTTAACAAACAAGTGATTTAGAAAGTAGCCATTCCAACACACGCTCCTGCCAATTCATCACCATTTTACATTTTAGGGATCTGGTGGCTAATTTATGTGTCATTTACATGCACCACTGAAGGTTAGGTTTAGGACTATCATGCTCTTTTGTTTCTAATCATGATACTGTATGAATCGCAGTACAAATTCATACAAAATTTCCACATTAAATTCCCATGAGGTCATGTTGGCCATTTTGATTAGTAACCACTACACATACATAGATGTAGAAGTGTCTATTTATTTAACTGACAACTGGAATATACTATTGGAATGGTTCAAAATGGCTAAATATGTACTATTATTAATAGTAAGTGGTAAAATTATGGAGAGTGTGCATTCTACTAGTGAAAATATAAGTACTAGTAAACAAAGTGCTTAACGCAGGCCAATAACGGTTAAAACGGCTTGCCATACACATCTCAGATGTCACTACTATGAAGTTAATATTAATGCAGGTTTCCCAAAACTAACCTGCATCAGAGGAGGCATCAGAGGCGAAGGAAGGGATCTTCAGGAGGGGCAAGTTTTTCTTCCGCTTTGGTGTTTCACATTGACTGCATCAAAAAGTAAAAACAAAGCGTTTAGACTGAATCACGTTTGTTTAAGCAGAATATAAACAGTTTCACTATCACACAAACACACCGGGCCTTGATAACAAGAGTAGTAAAAAGTCAATAAACGTAATCATTTCCAGGAAATACCTCTGCGGTTTTTTATGTTTTCACTAACGTTACCCAAAAAAACAGCCCAGACCCACTCACCCTCCAAGAACAGCGAGATTATTCATGTTTAGAGCCAGGTTAGTGACGGGAGACAGCACTGCCATGGGTCCGGGGGAGGCCAGGTTCTTCACGCAGGGGGAGCCCCTCGCCCCGACCTCGGGCAAGGAGAACCGCGGAGGTCGGAGGACTGATTCGGGCCCGGTGCTGAACGGATCATTTACAGGGCTGATGTCGCCTGGAACAATATCAAAATCCATTTCTGAAGGGACGCGGATCGTCAGGAGCTTCTTGAAAATATGATCCAGTCAGGCGCGATCAAGACGACAAAGGCAGGGTTAAGCCAAGTTAGCAAACGCTCAGCAACCCGGGCAGGGGCTTAAATTGATATTATTTAGGGTTGAAAGAAACAGAATGCTGCATAATAACGACGCCAGATTACACAAGACACGGTAAAAGGGGGTTTTAAAAGTCCATCTTCTTATATCTTTCTTGTCAGAGAGCTGTCGATTCACTCGCACTCTCTCTGACCTTTCTAAGCTCTGCTGAGGAAGAGTGCTGAATGTAGCTCTTATTTATGTTCAAAACATGCAGTCCACAAGCGGCAATCTGAGTAGCCAATGAGCATCGCCGTTACATCTGATTCCTCCAATGAGGAACGCTTCCTCTTTTTTCCGCATTGTTCTCTGATAGAACGTAGAATGACAGACACATCTGTTATCCAATGAAAAGTAAGGTAACAACAGCACTGCTGTAAACGCATCCAATGGCTTTTATGTTTACGTAAATTGGGCGGGACAAAAATGTAAAGCTGTAGAAAAAGGAAAAAATTTCCCGCGGAACTGTTCAAGCTGCATCTTGGCAACGCCCTCATTTTGCAAGAAAGCCAATCATATGCCAACGTCCTGGCGCGGAACGTACCACTCAAATCGCCTGGACAAAGAAGTAAATATATGTTTGTATAATACAAAACAAAACCTTTATAAGACGTCTGTTTTGGGTAAATGTTTGTGCTGGTAATTCACATAGTTAACTTATAGATTGCTAAAATTGAATTTCTAGCATTTTCAGCAGTGGTGTGATATGTTATCATCCAAAAATCATTTTTAATAAATTTTCCAGCTTGCAGTTAATTACCTCATATTGAATTAGGAGAAAAAGCTAGTGAAGTAAAATAAATAAATAAAATACATGAAAATGTTCAAAATTAATATGCATATAAATGTATATTTTACATTTTTACATTTACAATATGCATATAAATGTATATTTTTTCTCTTATAAATGTATATTTTAAACCAGGGTAACCTGTTCCTGGGTTAGTCTATATGTCAACTACCTTCAAATTAAACTACCCATACATAAATTAGCCTAATAATAAGAGATAATACAAATGTTAATGACTGAAATGCTCAGTTTTTTGCAGACCTGGCTACATTAACCAAGTGTTCACATCATGACAAATAGTTGACTACTGTTGGACAATGACACATTTGGCAAAATGAAAAGGGCTGACTGTGAACACGGTTACCAAAATATGAAGATGACAGTTCCTTCCAATAAGTATTTTGCTACAGAAATATTGTTAAAGGTTAAGCTTAATGTAGGCTACATAAACTAAAAGCAAAGTTGGCAATTCTTGTGTGTATGATGGGGGAAGGGTGGTGACACATTATTTATGCTACAAGTGGCCTCTGTCAGGGTAGAAGCCGTATTTCATTTCACATGATATGAGGAATGAGGCAGTGAGGAATATATATGTAAACTCCATCCCATGCCTGTCTATATGGTGAGGATATACGATAAATGCAGTCTGCCAGCACGGAGGCTATAAGAGATAAAACATGTTGTCACTCTTTACCATTCAGCCCACACCCATAACATATCTGATATCTCACCTCATACATCCATCACAAACTAAGCCACGGTCCTCCAGACAGCAGATATAGCCTTGTGATTGCTTTTTGAGGAGATTTCTGGGACATACTGTACAGACACTTTACAAGACAAGCCCCTTACTTTAAAGACTCTTAGAATGAAAGTACTTCACACAATAGACAGCATTCTCATTTGATTTTAATGCAAACTGTGGTACTGTCAAATGTTTTATTTTTTAGATCTTTGATTGAACATTCATGGTAACGATGAACTGTGACAGCCATATTAGAAAGACAAGACAACATGGCTGTTTCTGTTACTCGTGATAACCTTCCCATCACCCTCCCCTGCTTCTGCAGGATCCCTCCAATTCTAGCACAATGGGACTTTGGGAATAGGATAGGAAAGCACATTGATTTACATGCATTTTTCTGTTTCTTTACATTCTTCTGTTTTATATATATATATTGAGAAGAGACAGGCAGAATCATTGTCATACTAAGAAAGATGTAGTAAAAAGTTTTTTAATCAAATAATTATAAAATGTCTTTCTTATGTGATCACAGTCTCTCATGTTTTTGGTCATTGCTAGAAACACCAAATCTTCATGTTGTGGGTTTGTTTATTCTGAATGATCATTTACTTCACAAATCTGTAACATGCACCATCAAAAGTTTGGAGTCTGTAAGATTTTGTTTTTAAAGAAATGTCAGTAACCAAACAGTTGACGGCACCCATTGACTTCCATAGTATTTTTTTTCCATATGGAAGTCAATGGGGTCCATCAACTGCTTGGTTACCCATATTCTTCTAAATATATTATAGTGTTCAGGAGAAGAAAGAAACTCATACAGGTTTGGAACAACTTCAGGGTTAATAAATGATGACAGAATTTTCATTTTTGGCTGATCTATCCCTTTAAGGAAGACTCAAAACTTAAAAAGCACCTACATCAGACATCATCAGACAATTCGATAATCTAGATTTGCTTTTACAGACTAAATGTGTGTATCCACCTACACTAAGCTATATCCAATAATAGGATATTAGACGGCCCGATCTGAGCCCGGGTAGCTATTATCAAAAACTTGAAATATACAAAATACATTCATCTTAAACAGCAGCAAACTGGACAAACAGGCTTGTATTAAAGAATCTCAGAGAACTTGCCCAGACAGTTTTACAAACTGACGTTTGCTAACAGGTACACACCTGCTGTGAGGATTCACAAAAGGACATGTGGGGTTCCTCAGGGTGGGAGAGATCAGCCTCAGTTCAGACACAATTGCACCAGCAATGATATAATCTGTACTTTTAGATTTTTCAAATTGTCTGTGGGTCCGAGAAATAATTTACACACAACTTATGTTACCATTAGTATGAGAAAGAACAAATGTGAGCTGCTCAATTAAAGATTATACTAAGCAATCTCTTGGAATTGGAATATATAAAAGTATTTACACCTGAAAGGAAAGCTGATGATATTATTTCTCATAATATTTAAGGACCAAGCACTAATGTCTGAATGAATTGCTAAACTGGTGGTCTCAACACAATAGCTTATGAATGCATTGTGCATGTGCGTTGACCCATTATGAATGTCTGTTTGCTTTAATGAACTTCCTGGATAAAGAGTAAAGTGGGGCTCATTCAAAAACGAAGACAGTACTCTATCCCCAATCTTACGGGAAAATCGAACTATTTTGTGAGGTGGAGATTTTCTATGAATTCGTATGATGTGAATTGTTCAAAAATTAAAAAAGTAAGCATGAAGGTCCACCCTTAATGCCAGACCTAACCATGGAGTAAGCATATAGTACAAATTCATACGCATTAGCAACCAGTTTGCCAAAACGTAAAATAGTCATGAATCACCATGAGATTGTGTTGTAATCCCTGATGCACAGCGCCCAAATTGTAGACACAATCAAGAAATGGTATATAGAGTAATGTACACAATCCCTCCTAAAACGTCAGCTTTTGTCTATGCGTCAGTAATTGTTCACATCCACATGATGTGACAGGTGGTCTGGCCTAAAGCCTTCGCATTTGAGACTACTGCCTCAGTGAATGACTGAGTGTGAATATAAGCATTTGCATAGCTCTAATGTGGGGAGTGTATTGCTCTGTCATTAATGTCCTCTGCCGTTAAACCTTCCTCATTACCACCCTGAGCCATCAGGAACAGCCCCAAAGCCCAAATGGTCTTGCATTAACACGTGCATGGAGCAAGAACTGAATGCCCTAAATCCCTCACCTGCCTCACCCACACTTTATTTACTGAAGATATAAGGTATGTGACATTGGATCTCTGGTAAAGATCTCAAAGTCAAAAAGCTTTTCAATACACTTAATCAGATGCAGTTGGCATGTGTGTGTGTGACCTTTTTTGTTCTATTAAACACTGTTTGGTGCTTTTGTTGGTGTTTTAGATTGAAAAAGAAAGGAAATAAAAAGTGAAATGCAGTTTATGCAGCACATGTATACAAATACACCCTTTTGAAAAAGAAGTAGCTGACACTTTTGAACTGTTTTCGAACACTTAATTGCATGTCAACTGCAATTACATGAGTAATTGCACATTCAATACAATTAAAGGGATAGTTCACCCCCAAAAAATTACAATTCTGTCATTATTTACTCATCCTCATGTCGTTCCAAACCCGTAAGACTTGCTTTCATCGTCCGAACACAAATTAAGATATTTTTGATGAAATCTGAGAGCTTTCTGTCCCTCCATTGACAGCCTACGCAACTACCACTTTGACGCTTCAAAAAGTTCATAAAGAGATTATGAAACTAATCCTTATGAATTGAGCGGTTTAGTCCAAATTTTCTGAAGAGGCACAATCATTTTTTATGATGAACAGATTTAATTTTGGCTTACTCACATATAAACATTCGTCAGCACACATCAGTTGTGGTAAACGGAGGCTCAAGCATGTTTGCTTGACATGTGTGAGGACCAATGAGGTTCATTCTTGTGTTACGCATCACGTTTGAGCTTTCGCAAGAGGTTTGTTCTCACGCGTGAAGCAGGTTCGGTTGAGCTTCTGTTTATGTTTGCTGAATAAATGTTTACATATGAATAAAAGCCTAAATTTAATCTGTTCATCATAAAAGAAAATTTGGACTAAACTGCTCAATTCATATGGATTAGTTTTACAATCTCTTTATGAACTTTTTGAAGCATCAAAGTGGTAGTTGCATAGCTGTCAATGGAGGGACAGAAATCTCTCAGATTTCATCAAAAAGATCTTCATTTGTGTTCAGATGATGAACGAAAGTCCTATGGGTTTGGAACAACATGAGGGTGAGTAAATAATGACAGAATTTTCATTTTTTGGTGAACACTTCTTTTTCACAGTGTATCTCAAACAGATACATCTCTTAGTCTTGTCCAATATGGACATTCTGACACATTTTTTTTCTTTACACAATAAAGTGACCACTGCTGACCACTGCTTTGAGGTCAGCATGAAAGAGAAAGAGGGAGAAGCACTGAGACAGAGAGAGGGGGAGAATGAGACAGGCAAGAACATCTGTCCATTGAGTCTCCTGGGAACAGATGGGCCTGCGGGGAGAAAACAACTCAGCCTTAGGCCGCCGTTCTGGAGGGAATACGAAAAAGACCAGGGACAAAAGAGAGAAGGGGGAGGAGAGCGTCGAAAAAAGGATTTGTTTGGAGGGAGGCGTAGAGGCCAACGGGTTCCAACAGACCTGAGACGGAAAGGAGACGACGAGACTAGAAAGAGGAAGAGCGCGATGTGAAATAGACAGGCCTATACAGCTGATGACAAAGACAGTGACAGCTGGAGATTAACAGAAAGAATGTGAGGAGGGTTCAGAGGTGACACAGCTGATGAATGTTAAACATGAAATGTTCATGACAATATTGGAATGATCTGGTAATGATCTGATAACACCTTCACAGTTCCCACAGAAGTACTTCACAATTATTTGCACCGTTTTTTAGGTTTTCAAAATCATTTTTGAGTGTGTTTTAAATTTCTGATTACCAAAATTAATTATTAAAAAAAAAAAATTTCTTTGAATGAGTAAACTGCATTATGGGAAACGGTTAAAGAGTTTAATGCTTCCTTATCAAACCCCCAGTCAGCCTGTGACGCTGCTTTCAGCCACTTTGTAAAGACTTCTGTGGGGGTCCTGTGACGCATATTGATGGTCTATAAACACTGATTGTCCTCATTTAAAATGCATTCAGTGGTACCCTTACTGAATTAAAATGGGATGTTTACAAACGCTCGGCACAGCCCAGTCGAAAGCAGCCTGTAATTGTGTGTGAAGAGGACCGTCAGCAGTGCTGTGATACGGCTCTGTGTTTGCACTGGAATGTTTAATGTAAACGTAAAGATTGCAAATGCCTGTGTGTGTTATCCTGAGCTCAGCAGCTCTTATCAAGTCATTAATAATCCATATCCTACCTGCTGATCAATATTTCATTATGCTTGTCATTTGATGCTCAACTTTAACTGTTCTTAACAGTTGTAGTGGACATAATGCTCTTATTTAAATAGTTATCAATTATTACCCTTGTGAAAAATAAGTACACTTTAGCATATTTTTAAAAATGGTAGGCTATATTTATAATTTAAGATGATATACTTAGTAGTGCAAACTGAATTGTAATGATAAAGTTGCAATTTATTATGTTGGCTTGACAAAGCCAACATACTGAAATCCTCTTTAAGCTTCTTCTTCTTTTTCTTCTGAGACTAAACTCCTATGGTGCGTCAGGACTTGAATTTGAACTTACTTTGTGGCCATTAAAAAATTATGTTCTATATAGTATGAATGTGTGTAGTATGAATGCAATCCAGAAGTACTACATTCGCCATGTTGTCATTATCATGTGACCTACCAGCGTCAGTTGCATGGCTTCACCTAATTCATAAATCCTCTCCCATGGCCTCATTGGATAGTAAGTCCATCAAATGCGCTCTTCAGAATCTTAGGTCATCCGGGGACTTTTCGCCCACTGTTTTTCGAATACTATGTATTCGGACATACTACACTCTTAAAAGGTTCTTTGGGGTTCTATATAGAACCTTTTAGGGGTTCCATATATGAAGCGCCTGATAGAACCTTTTTTGGTTCTATATAGAACCTTTTCTTCTAAGAGTATACTCTGTTGGCGTACTGTTTTTTACATACCATATAGCAGGGAAGTGTTTGAATTTAGATGCAGGGCTAGAGTTTTCAAGCTGCAACATATCTCTATCTAGCAAAACGCTAAAACATGTCAGCAATGTGCTGAATCATGCTAGCAACATATTAAAACATGTTAATAATGTGTTAAATCATGCTAACAACTTGTTAAATATGATAGCACCATACTAAATCAAGCTAGCAACATGCATGTTAGCAATGTGCCTAATCATGTCAGAAATATGCTAGCAATGTGCTAAATCATGCTAGCAACATGCTAAAACATTAGCAACTGTCTAAATCATGCTAGAAACATGCTAGCACTGTGCTAAATCATGCTAAGAACATGATAGCACCATAATAAATCATATTAGCAACATGTTAACAATGTGGTAAATAATGATGACATGTTAAAACATGCTAGCAATTTGCTAAATCATGCTACAATGTGCTAAATCATGCTAAAAACATGTTAATAATGTGTTAAAATAAGGTAGCAACTTGCTAAAACATGTTGCCATTTTAGTGATTTCAAAAATCTTCCAATTGCAAGCTTTTCAAAGTTATTTCAAACATTCAGACAAGACTTTGTTGAGCCAACATCAAAGTTTGTCATCAATCTTTACTCATCTAGTTACATTTAAAATACATAAACCTGTAATGTAATTTTGAATAACACAGTTTAATCACAATGCAGTTTAAAAATAAATAACATTTGCAATGTACAATAAAACTTTAATTCTGACATTATAAAAAAGTGCAAAGTGTTAAGAAACATAGACATGAAAGTGTATTCTCTGTAAGTTACTACTACTATATTACATTAAAATTGGTTACATGGTTAAACAAATATTTTCTATAATTTGTGATATGATCCATATATGCTATTTGCATAAATTTATCAAGACGACACAAGCGAGTGCAAATCTTCTGTTGTTTTGTTTGTGACTATTTACAGACTGTTTCAAGCCAGAGCAATCTTTATACCACCCAGGAAGAGTAAAGGAGTGGCAGTTTTGTGGTGAGAGGGTTTCAGTAAACATCCGTGAACTTAAATTAAATCACAATGAACTTTCAGTTATCTAGTTAGGACACAAACAACCATCTAAACTCTTTCACAATTAACTACCACAAAGGCTCTTAACACCTTGGTTGCTGCAGGCGGATTGTTGCTGAAGTGATCTGTATCTCTGACATCTCAACTGCAGTACTCAACTGAGGAGAAAAATCACAATAACATGAATCAAACTCAATCATGACAAGAGAAAACCTCTGAACATGTTGAATAGCTTCAGCCAAAAACAATTCCTTACTTCAGTTCTTTCAGCTTGTTTGGTCTCGGCACTCAAGAATCAGGCAGTCGCCTTGAGCAAACATGTAATTGCTAAAGGAACAATACTAGAAAGCTAATAATGTTATAATAACACTAACCATGTCATCTATTCTAGATTTGATGTTGTCAGGTGTGTTTTGGGGATAACAGAAAGAAAGAAAACGAACATACTCCTGTGTTTGAACATGCAGCAAGCTGTTGTCATTCTTATCAGTAAATCTGGTCTCAGTGTTTATTTTCATCATGGAATATAAGGGAGGTGAAGCAGAGACTGGATGAAATCATTTACAGTAATGTCTCTCACATCAGGACGTTTGACTCAGTTGTCTGTTAATCGTTTTGTCTTGATTCCAAATATTAGCAGCTATTGCCAGTGCAGACGTGTGACCAGTGGAGGAGTGTAAACACAAAACAATTCAGCAAGTGGTAAATGTAAAGTAGCTGAGGGATAGATGGAGAATGATATACTTTCAAGAGCTCAAACCTCAGTCCAGAGTGGAGAAGAGGACCGTATTTTTTTTTTATGATATGAATCATAGGCTAAAGATATGCTTGCAGTGAAGGTTGGGTGTGAAAACATACTGAAGTTGAGGAACTTCATTAGAGATGGTGTGAAATGCAATGTGTGTGTGTGTGTGTGTGTCTGGGTGTGAGTGAGTAAAAGAGGTGAAGTGAAAGAGGCGTTTTCACCTATGCTCATTGGTGCATCTCCTGAATTTTCCATTTTCACACAAAAACATATACTTTCACTGACCGGACAACACAACAAGACACTTCTGGAGGTAACGAAACACTTTGAGGACAGACTTTGGCTAAGGCATTTCAGAATGACCAAAACAACATTTTAGATGCTGTGCAATGAGATCAGTCCACTGGTTAGTCCAGTTATGCGCATCAATGCGATATCCCAATATGTGCATAAAAATAGGTTGATGGAAATATTTTAAATAGCCATATAGATTGAAACTACAGATGATTTTCAGCTCCATTTATTGAATATATTAATAGCTGACAAAAAAACCTTGTAAACTAAAATGTAAACTTTTTTTAAGTTTTCATAATTATCTGGTATAGTGTTGACAAAAGTAGAATCATTTTTTACTATATAAAAATTAATTGAATCCCTTTCTGTAGAACTTTCGATTAAATTAAATATTTGAAATCACCAATGAAATCTGAAACAACTGCCTCATAAATTTTGTTTCTAAATGATCGAATCATGACAAAAAAACTGGCTGGATCAAGCTAATGCGCATGCGCAGTCCTAAATGCGCGTCTCTTGTGTTTAATTTTGGAGGAGTGCGTCTGACTGTAAAATTAAATTTAATCGAAAGCTTGGCAAACAGCTTTGGAGAATTTGATGTTTTCCCATTCAAAGAGATAGGAGCTGCACTTGCATGCCTGAGAGGCATTTTAAAGATGGCCGTCGAGTGAAATAACTTGTCTTAAAGGGACTTTGGTGTCAGAGAGCGAAATTATAGAGATCTCAAACTTGGCACCCCCCACACATTCATTAGGCACTAGGTGGTGCTATAATACACATTTGCTTTTTACTTCATAATTGACCCTTCGCAAAGACCCGCCCCGTTACTGTTGCTTTGTCCGACAACCCATGGTGCTGTCATGCCACACAGAGGGAAAAAAACATCACGGAGCAAAGACGACACTGACAACATGTCGACAGACAAGACAGAGCAGATTACTTATGATATTAAACAAAGTCCCAGCTTTCAAATTGTGTAATTTTTAAAGAAATTCGAACAATAAAAACCATTTTATGACTCTTTAATGTGTCGTGAAAGATCGCTGTAGTGCCTCAGCTCAAGCGGCTGGTGAACCGATCATCTCTTCCTACTAGTTCATTTATAGCGTCAAATAAACATGAATGAACATCAGAAGGAAAGTTATTTCAAATGTGGAAAGACCTCAATACACACCATTTTTCAAGTTCCACCGAGGTTAATTTTCTAACTTCTGACTGCTTTGTCGGACAAAATGGCGGATTCAGCGTTATGATTGGTTAGATCGCTTGTCAATCAAACTCCCTGCGAAAGGTCAATTCTGGAACCACAAGGCTAACTTTTTTCTTCCAACTTCTAGGCCGTTGATTTTATGTGCATGAAAACTATATTTGATGAGAATTGGTCTATAAAAAACTAATTTACAAATTTTCTAATAACTCTGGAATAGAATAAAAATTAATCTTTCCTCTGAATCTTTTAGTGCCCCCAAATCATGTTCATATGCTTATCCATTTGTCCACAAAATTTGGTATATGCACCATCTTGAGACACTCCTGACAAAAAGTTATCAAAAGAATAGATTGAATTAATCATTTAGCAGATATGGGCCAATATATTTTTGGGTGTGGCCTATATAGCTAATTGCTAACATTGTAAACACAACTTTGAGGCTAAGTAGGCTACACATTAAAAACAGGAAGGTTGCAATACTAACTCTGTCCACTAGAGAAAAGGGATAATAAATAATTGTCTCTTTGTTTTCTTGGTCTCATAGTCAGGTTTCAGGTCTGATAGCTTCACATAGGCTCCATTACAAGATGCAAAGAAATTTCCAACAATGGTACACTACCTGTATCACTTGAGTTTAATTAGTTTACAAAGAACATGCTTTAGGATCATTACATAATAGTCAATGAAATTTCAACATCATTTATGAATAATGGCATTATTGCTGAATTTGGCATTCATGACTATTTACATAAACACTAACAATAAAAAAAAAGTCTTTTTAATAAACCATAATATTATTATGCATTACATTTTACACAAATATTTCAGATTTAATGTCAAAGACAATGGTCATTTATTGTTTCAATTTTTTTTTTAGAAATATACATCTTTATAAGACAAAATTCTTGCGCTAATGAACCAGCCAGTGAAAATACATTTTCCAAACATGGGAACAGCGCCATCTACCGGTTGTAAGTTCATATAACACTAGCTAATAGGCCTACTGGAGTTTACAACTACTTGACAAACCATGACAAACACTAATGACCGGTTTCACAGACAATGCTTAAGATAGTCCCAGACTAAATGCATGTTTGAGCTGTTTTAACTGAAAACAACTTGCACTGGCATATCTTAAAATATCTTAATATATGTCAGTGCCATTTTTTTGTCTCAAGACTCACACCGGTAATGTTTTCTTTATTCTAAGGCACATTTATAAAAGCTACTTAAATGTCCCAATTGAACTAAGGTGTAATCCTGGTTTAAACTAAGCCCTGTCTGTGAAACTGGGCCTAAATGTGATTATACTATGTAGGAACACATTAAACACGACTGTAATAGTAGCATCTAATATATAATATATAGAGATTTAAATCTTAAAATATTCAAAAGATTCAGCACCTCTATTTCGTTTCTTAAACTGAAGAGTTTAAGAAGTAAATAAATGTGCATGAGTGCATGTGACATAGGCCTACCCTCTAAATGTGCCAGGTTAACAAGCACTGATGTCAGTACTTATTACAGTGAACCATCACGACACCTGGTGTTTGTAAAAGATATTACAACAGTTTTGCCAATTCTTTTATACAAGCCTGAGACTGGCTGAAAGATGGCTGCGATGAATTCAAATCTGCTTAAAATCTGGTTATGTGCATCAGCCAGTGTTGACCAATATTAGAGTTGTTCAAAATTGCGAATTTAATTCAAACAGAGCAATAACATCTTAAAATGTAGAATTTCTGGGCTACATAGTGGTATCTTCACATAAATATGACCTACATCTCAAATTTACGTGGTTGGAGCTACAGCTTTCTAGCTGTGGTTAGAAGCATTTCTTGTTGATGACATGTGGACTAGAATCATGTAACAATAAGCGGACTAATATATTCTATATCCTTATATATATGCAACCATGTTACTACAGTTTCGGGAAACATTCGTGACTATAGTTAAATAATTGGCTAGACCAAGCTGTCCAGTTTGAGGGTAAGGAAATGCTGTATCAGCCTCATGGGAAAAGGTTAATGAAACTTAGAGGATCTAGAAGATCTACACTCGCCATATTGATTAGTTTGTGGTTAAACATTAAATGAAAATAGCTGTAAATTGAAAAGCGAAGGGGCTAAAAGCTAGAAAGGGTGAAAGAAAAACAACTAAGAAAAAGTTTAATTGCATCCATAGGACCCCAAAATGAACCCTCATTAGTTACTTGCCCTTGAGCCCGTTCTGCCCCCTCTCTGGTCTGATGGAATTTTGGTCTGTAATGTGTGCTGCCAGCAAGTGGGAAAATACATGGCAGAATCAGCAACAAATGGACCTATAGCAGCATCTAAACTTTATTGAAGATATTATTGAATGTAACTCTTTATTACCATGCATTTTCAAATAGTTCAAATAAATGAGGTTTGTGTCAACATTTATGCGTCA
Organism: Megalobrama amblycephala; assembly: GCF_018812025.1. Taxonomy (NCBI): domain Eukaryota; kingdom Metazoa; phylum Chordata; class Actinopteri; order Cypriniformes; family Xenocyprididae; genus Megalobrama; species Megalobrama amblycephala. The sequence continues at coordinate 6,778,299 of NC_063053.1, forward strand.
CATGCATTGATGCAAAATTTTAGATATTAAAATTGACTAGGCTATGCGGGATTTTTCAGTGACTCTTTCTGCAGGTTACATCATTACGCCAGTAGGTGGCGGCAAGTGACTGTCTTTATTAATTATTTTTCGAATTACTCGTTTAACGATTTGTCCTTACAGTTCAGGGATTGTAAGGGTTCTTAAAGTTTTCAGGAGGCATTCATAGAAGCTTCAAAATTCTCATTTTATTTACTGCAATACTCATGTACTGGTCACACAGGTACAAAAGAAAAGGGGAAAAACAAAAGGAAAGAAAGAAAGAAAACTAGATAATAACTTCATAGCACGCTGAGTTCTGTGCCTCAGATGTTTCTCAAGAACTAACAGAAAATTCAAACCTTTTAACAAGACAGACTAATTACAGGGGGTCTCCATTCAGTAAATCAAACCTCGAAACATATAGCCTAGGCCTGCCTAATAGATAAACTCCATAAACATGAAATTACATTCACTATAAAGCAATGATGAAAATAAACACAAAAATAAACTTTACAAAAAGACATTTAAATGAACAAACAGGCCAAACCCATATGGTAACAAAAAAAACTACATTTCCCATAATTCCCAGCAAAGGATATATAAAGGACATAAGGGAATGCCGCTTTCTTTTTAATAATAGGCCTTTGTGCTGCAGTCACGGATCCAGGCGGAACCACGGGTAAGACACAATTATCCAAAACAATTAAATAAATAAAGAAACAATATTAAACCCATATCTTTATCTTGGTTTTATTCGATCACTAGCGGGCACTCTAGCAACAAATTCTCGCTCTTTAATATTATATGCGCGCACAAAGAGCATGCACCTTTAACAAAATGGTTTGGGTAAATAATATTAAAGAAACAAAGTAAATGCATAGAAATTTATAAACAACCAGAAAAACAATGAATCCATCAAACAAAACGAAATCAATTACAAAAAAAAAAAAAAAAAAAATTAAATTATCAAAAAATTATCAAAAAAAAAAAGAGAGAAAGCTAAAACCATTGAAATAAAGTAGCCTATTATTTGGTAAGTGTGGCCTTAGCTCAGATCACAGGGATGAAATCGCTGACTCGCTCTTTTTTTCTTCTTCTTTTTTCTTTTTTAAATGTTTTTATGAGTGAGTAACTGAATCATTCACACAAACGATTTGTTTAAAAAATGTATTCATTCAGGAACAAAACGCTTTGTGTTAACTTTTTGTGGATTGATCTAAAGCATTACTACACTCACAACTCTGTTGTGGCATATAGGTTACAGAAAATGTCCATGACATATTCTGCAAAGAGAAGCAAGACTGCTGTCACTGATTTCCCAAATAATGAATGATCACGTGGATAAAAATGGTCTAAAAGATCAAAATCCAGACATGACCATCAAAAAAAAAAAAAAAAGATCAGAAACTGGATAAGCTGAACTCAATACTGTACCAAATATAGACAAAAAGAAACCAAAGTAGGCCTAAATAATAAAGGATTTTCCACACAAATGTGTGCATTGATGAAGCCACCTTTGCATCACAAAGCTGAGAAAAATGCAAACTTAATGGTTGGAATGTTGGCACAAGTTTGTTCAGTTCAACTTTCTTTTGTCGTTCTATTAAGAATGACATTTTTTGATATAGGTCTAGTGTCCCGGTAGCTTAAAATCTAATAATCTGCTGAGTGTCTTCTTTAAAAAAATAAAAAGACCAGCCTTAGGTCTGTATTCCAAAGCATTCTTGAATTGCAAACATTTAAAGGTAGGGTAGGCAATTTCAGAGAGCTAGTAATAGCAGGCTAGCTTTGAAAGCATGATCCCACCCTCCCTTCAGAGCACATGAACGCACACAGAAGATTCTGCAAAGTGTCACGAGAGTTAAATTACCTCATGTCTCAAAGCACATAACATTACGATAATAATGAATGTAAAAAGCTTACAGAGCTCTGACTTGTACCATCTGACTGCTGCAGATTCATTTTTGGTATTGATAGCGTTGACATAGAAAAGCATAAATCTGAGTCAGAGGACATGAACAGCTCCAGCTAGAACGTCACGGGTTGCCATCTCGTAATTGTGGTTACGATGGCGTAAACACAGAACAAGCTCGCTGTTTTGGTTCAGGAGGAACTGTAAAAGGCGGCTGGTGTTTGTTTGTGGCACTCTGCGACTGTCTGTCTACAACTCTGCATAGACTTACTGGACGCGCTGATGACGTGTGATGTCTGTGCGAGCAGCTGCATAATACATATGCTGACAGGCAGGTAGAACGTCGACTGGACAAAAATTTTTCGTCCTGCACCCTACCCTAACCCTTTGGGTCAAATATGGACAAACCCAACCTTTTGATTTAAAATTTATTTAAAAAATTTAAACCAATGGTTGGGTTTGTCCATTTTTGACCCAAACAACCCGGCATTTTTAGAATGTGAGACTTCCACAGAAGATATGTACATGTTTTAATATTCAGACCACTTCTATTGATTGCTATCAGGGTGTGAAGAGAGTATAACAAAACGTGTTTATTAAAAATATTGATACCCTACCTTTAAGTTCAGAGCTCAAAAAGGAGGATGACTGACAGGTTCAAAAAGAAGACTTCAGAATGAGTTAGATTTAACATTATTATTGTTGTTGTTGTTGTTATTATTAGTAGTATTATTTGTATAAACTAAAGTATTTTTTCATATTTTTATTTGAAAAGGTAAATTGTTCATGCATGATGCTTCATAATGATCGTACAGGTTTAAAATGTGCCCCATGTTTTTACATAATGCAGTAAGTTTGATAAAAAATATTGCTATGTAAAATTATCTTGAAATGTATTCTACTATAATTGTCTGCATTAGTTTGAACACAATCAGGACAACTTAAATAGAAAATGACAAATCCTTCCGCACTCTCCTCTGCTAAAGGAAGGACTCATCAGCACCACTAGAGGTCAGTATAGAGGCGTGGGTTATTTTAGTTTGCCTGAAGACCATCACAATGAGCTCTGAGGAACACAGTCAGCTATTATACAATAAGCTGTAACACAGAAAACTACTCCACTTTCCCAGGACCACATGTGTGTCTTTGTGTGGGTGATCTCCATGGTTACAGTCCTTTGATCTTGTCCTCTTATGAGGGACACTAGTAAAAAACAGCATTCACATATAGTGGCTTTGTTCTCTACAGAAGGTTGCATTGCATCAAGTACAGGTTGGCTGCAAATAGAGGCTAAACAAGACTGATTTAATCTGTGTGTTGAAGTGTGTTTGATAGCAACCAAACAAGACTGTGGATACAGACTGCCAGGGATTTTACAAGGCAAACGTGAGCAATGATGGAAAACATTTTCACCTTAGATGACCTGGTGGAGTTTTTAAAAAAAAATAAAAACATTTACACATTCACTCAAAAAAGATACTTTATTTCAGTATAAAAATAACAATTGGATACATGGGCTATATCATATCTGCAAATCTGAAATAAATATTAAATGTACTATCAATCGTTTTCAAAGATTAAAATAAACCAGAAAAAAATTCCAAATGATTAAAAAATGCAAATTTTTATTCTATTTTAATATAAAACATATATATGTTAATAACATATATAAGTTAACAATTTTAAAGTGAATTCAAAAACCAGGTTACTTTGTTTGCTGTCAGTAGGATTATTTTTATTTAATTTTAATGTTTTTATTTATTTTTATTTTTATTTATTTTTGAAATAAATTAATACTTTTATCAAGGATGCATTAAATTGATCAAAAGTGGCAGTAAAGACATTTATAATGTTACAAAATAATTATTTTTCAAATAAAAACTGTTCTTTTGATCTTTCTATTAATCTTTCTATTTCTATTCAATTAAAAAAAATGCATTACTGTTCACACAAAAATATTAAGCAGCATTTTCAACATTGATAATAATAATAAATATTTCTTGAGCAGCAAATCAGCATATTAGAATGATTTCTGAAGGATCATGTGACACTGAAGACTGGAGTAATGATGCTGAAAATTTTGATGATTTTTTTTTTTTTTTTTTTACAATATATTAAAACAGAAAACAGTTATTTTAAATTGAAGTAACATTTCACAATATTACTGTTTTTATTGTATTTTTAATCAAATAAGCCTTAGTGAGTATATGAGACATATAGCCTGTACTTATTGTGTGTAATAAGAGCACAGTCTGTAGTTTAAGCAGGGTTGTCTGAGTCTTTTTATAGGTTGTTTACAAAATACATCCATGACCTTCCTTAGTCCAGGGTTGATCTCAGATATTCTTACACCATTTACTCTCTTTTCTCTGTCTCCCTCTCACTCTCTGTGACAGGAAGTGTAAACACTGATCAAGTGTCGAAGTCCAACCCACCAATTCTCACCTCCATTAAAGAGTGTCACCTTGCATAACTTTCCCAAATACCCCCCTAAAATGCCCCATATAATTCCACTACCCCCTCTAAACCAGCACCGTAAACCGGCCGCTGCTGCTCAAGACCACCTGCGTGGTTCTTGGAAACAGGCTATCGATAGATCACACATTCCATTATTGATTTATTGAGATTACACCAAACATCACATTCTGTTGCCACAATGTTCACCTCAAGTGAAAATTTCACACCGTCTTACACCGCTGTGTAAAAAGACATGTAGCCAAGTGTGACAGAGGCTGTAACATATGACAACATTAACTCTTGTATTCAAGGCTGTAATGGCAATAAACCAACAAACATTATAAGATCAGACTAGCATAGGAATAAATTATTTCATGTTAAAAAATATATACATATCAGAAAACATGAAATAACGCATAAAAATATACACAGTTTTTCACATTTAGTATAAATAGTTTTTGCCTTTGTAGAGTACAGATAGATTTTGTTGATTATAAATGCTATAAGTGTAATTCATTTTTGTGGTTGATTGTGAATAGAGGATGAGAATGTTTCTATAAACAATCAATCATGGTTTCATATTAATGTAATAAATCTGTTGAGATATAAACTGTCTGCTAAATTAAATATATTTCAAAGTAATCAATTATACAGTAGTGGCCAAAAGTGATGTCCGGCCCAGGAAAATTGACATCTTCACCCTTTAGTAAAGATTTTGTAAGCATATTGTGTAGATGTGAGTTGTTTCGAAATTATGTGGACATAATTTTGCAAAACAAGAGAGAAACAATGAAATATTAATAACTGATATTGTAGTCAATGTATGCTTTTTCCTCTGAGCTTTTTATTTTTCTGTGCTTTTTTTTTTTTTTTTTTTTTTTTTGCTTAGTAAAATAAAACCTGTAGCTGTAGCTTTTCTTTTTGTGAAATAATTTTGTCAGATACCTTAAGTTTAGTGTTTTGTTCTTCCCTCATGTTTAAAATATATAAATATTTTCCTCAGAATTTTGATGGTTTAATTGAACTTGTAGGGTCATTAGAAACAAAAATCCACTCTGGACATCACTTTTGGCCACTACTGTATATTATTATATTTAAAGGGATAGTTCACCCAAAAATGGAAATTATCCCATGATTTACTCATCCTCAAGCCATCAAAAGTGTATCTTCTTTCAGTCGAAAAAATAAACTGGCTCTTCCATGCTTATTAATGTTAGTGAATGGGACCCAGTATTTTGAAGCCCAAAAAAAGCACATCCATCCATCCGTCATAAAAAGTAATCCACACGGCTCCAGGGGGTGAATAAAGGCCTTCTGAAGTAAAGTGATGGATTCTTGTAAGAAAAATGTACATATTTAGAACTTTATGAACTATTTCGGCAACAACCGTACACAAGTTCTCGAGAGAAAGCGTGAGCTCCGGTGAGAAGTGACGAATGTGGAAGCGCAAAGGAGAGAGCAAAACACAATTCTGGTCACGAATTTGAAGTCCAAAACAAGGATTTTTTTTTTTTTTTAGAAAATGTCGGAGGATTCTGATATGAAACAAGAGGACCTTGAGTTTTTTGCCCAGCCTTTTTTATTTGATAAATCTCCATCTCCCGTTGATGACAGCGCACATAATTTTACATTTTTAAGTTGAAGCATCCCGGATAGACGCACAAACACACCCTTTTAAGACAATTACAAATCTACAGTAGAGTTGAAACAACTCACTTCTTTTCACAGTTTTCCATAGCTGTAAACAACACGTGGTTCTCTTGACAGTCCCCTATTCTCACCAGAGCTTACGCTAAGCCGACGTCTTGCGTCACCCCAGAACGCCACTCTCGAGAGAATGTGTGTATGACTATTACCGGAAATCAGTTATTATATTCCATAAAGTTCTAAATAGGTTCATTTTTCTTACAAAAACCCATCACTTTGCTTCAGAAAGCCTTTATTCACCCCCGGAGCTGTATGGATTACTTTTATGATGGATTGATGCATTTTTTGTTGGCTTCAAAATATTGGGTCCCATTCACTACCATTATAAAGCTTGGAAGAGCCAGAATATTTTTAATATAACTCTGATTGTGTTTGACTGAAAGAAGATTTCATATACATGTAGGATGGCTTGAGGGTGAGTAAATCATGGGATAATTTTCATTTTTGTGTGAACTATCCCTTTAAGTCAATACATTAAAGCTGCACTATTAAGTCTGGTTCTACTGATATATAAATCAGACCAATGATCAATTAAAAAAAACAAGGAAAATAGGAAATAAGAAAATTCATATTTTCTCTACATGTATATCAACATCTTTTACCCAAGGATCTGATTTTGGTTTCTAAGCAATCACTCTTCCAAAAAAAAGCAATCAAGTAACCTCATTAGTCTTCATTTCCATCCACATACTATTGTTGCTCCTGATGAGCAGACAAGAATCAGACAAAGAGCTGGAAGGATAATGGGACATTAGTTGCATGGCCAGAACAATTGTGACAACGGCCCGGTGTTTTCTAAACCCTGCAGCACTAGAGAGAGAAATCAAGCTTCTGAAATGGCAATTGGTCCCACTGAAAATGCTGGACCATCAAGTCAAGGTGGGGTCAAACAGTGCCAGACAGCCTGAATACACACACAAAATATCACTCTCTCCAGGGACAAGACCTTCACTCGCTGCCCCATGTCATGCTAACCTTTCTGCAGTTTTTACACTACAAAAATGTTATGGGAAATATAAAAATGTGGTCTCAATCTTGTTGATGCTATATCATCTAAAAGACATTGGAGAGAAATGACAATAAACCATCATGACTTTGGTGTCACTCTCAGTTTAAATTGCATAATAATATGTGTTGTCTAAGGTTATAAATCCTCAAAAAGTGTCTGGTAAAAGACGAAAGGTACGATCAAAGGAGCATCAAGATTAATCACTGTAAAAAAAAAAGTGGCAACCTGTAATTGTTACCTTAAGGAGATATTTCTTTATGTTATGTGTGACCTAAAGTATTTGGATTGATTCAGTGATGTTAAATAATATGCTTGAATACTTGAATTCAAAAACATCATTTGACTGAAAAAAAAAATGACTGGATAAAATTCAAATGAAGCACATTTTAAGATTAACATACATCATGACGGGGTGAAATGTGTATTGAAGCTAGACGTAGGTTACCTGGTCGTCCAGTCAAACTGCTGGAAACAGTAAAGGTGAGATAGATCGTCCAATTTGCCTTGTTTCTCCTTGATGACCCTTGACGACCAGAGTAAAAGAAAAGAAATGGGATGGTCCATTCTGCAGCATTATGCAACTCCTGTGTACAGAAGTTATCTTGATGCCTATTGACTGAGGTGAGATAATCAGGTGAGATAATTGGTCAGTTTTCACCTCTGAGGTAATAATCGTAATGTCACTTGCCTCTGTTACGGAGCTAAATAAAACACTAAGCATTATATCCCAACAATAGGCCTTTTTAGTAATACAGAAACATAATGACAGAAACATAATGGTATGTTGAGCTCATAATGCAGATGCACAACCTGGTGATATTTCAGAAGTCGAAAGAAAAGGAAGAAACTAAAAGCCTAATAGTCTTCTAAAATAGGATGTTTTGTCTTAACTGACATGTATTCAAAATAGATGTACTTTTTGCTAGAATCATTCGCATTTTAGATCAATCCGAATAATAAAACAGAGCTAAGATTCAGAGAAAATAGTCTTATTCTGCTCATCGGTGTTTTGTTTGTCAGATAATGATTTTAATTAAAGGTTTGATGACAGCTTTGGGTGGTGCGTGGAGTTTCAGTTTTACAGAAAAAGGATGTTGTTGAAGGAGGGGCAGACACTGTACTTCACTATGACTATGAAAAGAAGCTCCAACACAAAAAAAAGCCCATCAGTGTATTCTCTGTCTGGCTCCAATACACAAACCAAAACTCGTCCTTGATTTTAGTTGATGTCTGAGCATAGTCATTATATGCCTTTATTATAAATGATGCATTATAAAACCATGTTTATCACAATTAAGAAAGGAACCTTGCTCACAGTTGATACAGTCACATATGCAATGTTTTTTAACCCTAATCAGAGTAAACATTTAAAAATAGGCCCCAAAAGGTGTTTTTCACAGTGATGCCTTAGAAGAACCATTTTTGGGTTCCCAACAAACAGTTAAGAACAATTTTTTTTTTTTTTAATTATAGAACAATTTTTATTAGAAAGAGCCTTTAGTGCAATGGAAATGTTGTCGCTCTCAGTTGAAATTGTGTAATAACGTGACGTCTACGTTTATAAATCTCTCGAAAAGTGTCTAATAAAAGAGGAAAGGTACGATCAGAGGAGCAAAGGGAAGAAATATATAATCTAAAATTACGCATCAAGAAATAAAGTTCAATTCCACTTTAGGCAAACAAAGATTCATCACTGTAAAAAAAAGTGGCAACCTGCAATCATTACCTTAAGGAGCTATTCTGAATCTAAGTTACAACTATTTTTGCTGGTGTAATGTATTTGGGTTGATTCAGTGATGTTAAATAATATGTTTAAATTAGTACTGTCAAATCGATTAATCACATCAAACATAAAAGTTTGTGTTTACATAATATGTATTTGTGTGTGTATATATATTGTATATTTACTCACACACATATTATATGATATACGCACACACAGACATATTTATGACCCTGGACCACAAAACCAGTCATAATGGGTGTATTTGTAGCAATAGCCAACAATACGTTGTATGGGTCAAAATTATTGATTTTTCTTTTATGCCAAAAATCATTAGGATATTAAGTAAAGATCATGGTCCATTTTGTAAATTTCCTACCATAAATATATAAAAAATGTATTTTTGTGAGTGGATATGCATTGCTAAAGGACTTCATTTAGACAACTTTAAAGGCGATTTTCTCAATATTTAGATTTTTTTGCACCCTCAGATTCCAGATTTTCAAATATATATATATTGTCCTATCCTAACAAACAAAGGAAAGCTTATTTATTCAGCTTTCAGATTATCTTAATTTAAAAAAATGACTGGTTTTGTGGTCCAGGGTATATACACATATATTATGTAAACTCAAACTTTTATGTTAGATGTGATTAATGGCGGTTAATCGATTTGACAATACTAGTTTGAATACTTGAATTCGCTGTGAAAACCCCCTTTTGGAGCCTTTATTTTTAAAAGTGTTTGAACATTGTTTTTAATGTTTTTTCTGATTAGGGTTGAAAATACATTGCACATCTGACTGTATCAACTTTGAGCAATGTTCATTTATTAATTGTGAGAAACATGGTTTTCTAATGCATCATTTATAATAAAGGCATATAGGACGGAATGTGTGGCTATGCTCAGACATCAACCAAAATTAAGGATGAGTTTTGCTTTGTTTATTGTTAAAGGTTCTTCAAGGAACCATCGATGCCAATAATAAACCTGTATTAAGAGTGAACAAGAAGTTAAGAAGTGAACTTAAGAAGACTTTTAGAAAACGGTAGACTTAAGAAAACGGTAAATGGAGACCCAAAAAATAAGTAATTCATTCAAGACCCGTAATTGTACATAATGCGCAGGCGCGCAAGCACTGCTGTCCAGATGTGCTTGCTGAGGATTCAGACGCGAGGACTAAACGGTGATATGTAAACACCGCCTCGCACGACGTGATTCCTTTCTTTCAAGCCTGTTCAGAGAAACATGTTAACAAACAAGGGAAATTCGTTCTAGGTGGTCAGACGCTGAGCTTCTACGGAGGCAGAAGCGCGCTGTTTGCGCTGTTCATTAGACGCGTTGGTGTCAGGTGCGCTGCTGTAATTAGAAAACGCGCGGGTCAAAGGAAGAACTGTTTAACTGTGCTTTAGCAGGTCCTCTACACTGGACTTGTCTTTTAGCAATGAGCACATAGAGTTTGCAGAGCTGACCATAATCCTCCCTTGAAAGAGCGCGTCTTTGTTCTAAAGCAGCAAATCACTTCCTTTAGTGAAGCCGCTGCTTTTCATCTGTGGCGTTTCAAGTCCTAATTGAGAGCCAGTAATGGGGACTCCCTCTTTACATAAGTGATTTCCTCCCATCACTGGTCCACAACATCAGTCTTTGTTCAGACATGAATTATGTTCCAGGCACAAAAAATATGACCATGCTTCATTTCCACTCTAAGTGCAAGTGATAATGAATAAAAAAAAAAAAAAAAAAAAATCAGCTTATTTCTAATGGACAATAGTTATGAATGGTTCGTTTCAATGGTTCATTCAGATAATATATATAGCCTATAAAAGTTGCATGCAAGAGTATGGGAACCACTTGCAGAATCTGTGAAAATGTGAGTAATTTTAACAAAATAAGAGAGATCATACAAAATGCATGTTGTTTTTTATTTAGCACTGTCCTGAGTAAGATATTTTACATAAAATATGTTTTTATATAGTCCACACACACACAAAAAAAGCTGAATTTATTAAAATAACCCCGTTCAAAAGTTGTGAACCATTGATTCTTAATACAGTGTGTGGTTACCTGGATGATCTACGACTTTTTTTGTTTTGTGATGGTTGTTCATGAGTCTCTTGTTTGTCCTGAGCAGTTAAACTGAGCTCTGTTCTTCAGAAAAATCCTCCAGCTCCTGCAGATTCATCAGTTTTCAAGGATTTTTTTGCATATTTGAACCCTTTCCAGCAGTGGCTGTATGATTTTGAGATTCATCTTTTCACACTGAGAACAACTGAGGGACTCAAACACAACTATTAAAAAAGGTTCAAACATTCACTGATGCTCCAGAAGGAAACACGATGCATTAAGAGTCGGGGGGGTGAAAACTTTTGGAATTTGAAGATCAAGGTAAATTGTACTTAATTTGTCTTCCGGGAAACATGCAAGTATCTTCTGTTGCTTCCGAAGGGCAGTACTACATTAAAAAAAAAAAGATATTCGAGTGAAATAAGAAAAATTTGGACCTCTTCATCTTATTCAAAAGTTTTCACCCCCCGACTCTTAATGCATCGTGTTTCCTTCTGGAGCATCAGTGAATGTTTGAACCCTTTTTAATAGTTGTGCTTGAGTCCCTCAGTTGTCCTCAGTGTGAAAAGATGGATCTCAAAATCATTCAGTCACTGCTGTAAAGGGTTCAAATATGCAAAAAAATCATTGAAAACTGAAGAATCTGCAGGACTTGAAGAATTTTTCTGAAGAACCATCACAAAACAAAAAAACAGTTGTGGATCATCCAGGCAACCACACACAGTATTAAGAACCAATGGTTCCCAAACTTTTGAACGGGGTTATTTTAATAAATGCAGCTATTTATTTATTTATTTATTTTTTATTTTTTTTGTCTTGTGGACTATATGTAAACATCTGTTATGTAAAATTTCTTAAACAGGACAGTGCTAAATAAAAAATAACATGCATTTTGTATGATCTCTCTTATTTTGTTAAAATTATTCTCATTTTTCAGATTCTGCAAGTGGTTACCATACTTTTGCATGCAACTGTATATATATATATATATATATATATATATATATATATATATATATATATATATATATAAGATTTGTGCAATTTAATTAATAGTAAAATTCCATCAAATTGAATTAAATAATCCTTACATAGCCTATTTTAATTGAACAATTTATTTAGGATTTTTCAATTATTCAATCAAAATACTTAAGGATTATTCAATACAATTTGATGGAATTTTACTAATTAAATTGTATAAATCTTTTCAAAAAAAGTCTTTAAATGTTTTTGAGTGTAGCTGGAATTCAATATTGTTGGAAGTGGAAAAAGGCTAAAATATTAAAAAAAAAAATGTATATATATATATATATATATATATATATATATATATATATATATATAGCCTACCTATCACTGCAAGCAACTGCAGTCTCTTGGTTACAATTTGTGTTTTTTTTTTACATATATAAAATATATAAAAGTTGCATGTCAGTGCATTAGCAATTCAATGCTGTTTTGTTGTTGTTGTTGTTGTTGTTTTTGTGACAGGCTGCCACGCTTCAATTTAAAAACTTCATCTGTCAAAAAGCAACAGTGATATAGGCATTTCCGTCCTAGTAATTATTCCTTGACCGATATCAAAAAGTAAAAAGGGCTGAAGGAGTTAAAATATTAAGAGAAGCTTAGAGGTCACGTATCATCACTATCTTATTAAGTGGACTTCTGTAGCGGAAATTTACAATAGATTATCTGCTCATCGGAGTTACTCACCCGACACTAACTCAAATCAGCGGGCTTCGCACTCGGAGTGACAAAACTGAAGCCCAAGTGCGGCAAATCTCCTCTCCAATTTTCGGCCAACACCAAAACTGACAAAAACACAATTGTCACAAGGTGCAATACACGCCAGAGCCTGATTGAGGGAGGAGAACTGATTAATGTGTTTACATGAACCAGAGTGGAAGAGATTTCACTATTATACCTACTTTCATTTGACACCTCGAGACTGAAACTGGAAGTGAATTCTAACATTATCCACAACACGTAGGTGTGATGCTACCGTAGTCTGCGCTGTAAAACATCTTTTCATCATTATGCCATAACAACATCTTAGTTTCAATCCAATTACCTTATCACAATCATTTCTGATTTAATGAGTTTCAACTAGTCTGGTTTTCTTCATCAGTAAATAACTTCAAAGTGGTCCACGACACCACTTTCAGCCAAAAGTTTTCATTGTTGAAATTTGTTACTAAATTATGAATTAGTTCACTAACCATGAATCAAATATTTGGGTGACAATCTGGAGTCTTAAAGACTGGCAACGGGCTTTCATAGAGATGTATACTAATGTGATTAGTAGTTTTTGCCCCCCTTTTCTTTGACCTCTGAACGTGAGAGTATTTGTTCCGCTGTGTGTCGCATTCGGCGGTACCCTTTGAATACATGAAATAAGATGATTTGGGGAACATCAATGCGCTCTCACACAGGACGTTTCTGTGGCGCACAGCCATGTAGGAATTTGTAGTAAATCTGGACCTCCTGGCTCTCGGCTCTTGACCCCCTCTCTGTGTTTCTGGGCTACCTCCGGGGGCATGTAGTGCAGAGGGCCATTAGGATATTTGACAATCTCAGCTTGTTACAACTCCATCAGTTAATTGGATCCCTTGTAGAGCCGCTCGTTTGACTCATCTGCCACTTAAAAAGACAAAGGCTCGCTGGGGGTCGTTCACACCTCGCGCCCCTGAGCAGGTATAAAAGAGCCGCAGACACTCCAAGCTTCATTCCACTCCGCTCTTCACAAGCTCGAGAACTTCTCTACAGCGGATAACTTTTAAGCAGGACTTTTTACCGACCTAAACAGAAGCCATGCAGATGCCTGGAAGAGCTTACGAAAACTATGGACAATCAATTCGCCCTCACGCGGCTTTCAATCCGGACTATGCCACTTCATCAAAACCGAGCGCAGGGAAATCCTTCACAATCGACGCTCTGCTCGCGAGACCTGACCATACGGAGAGAGACAGGACAAGTGTGTATCGGAACATAGCCAATCAAGCGCCAGTCTCGAGCTCTGCGGTCCCATTAGCTGCACAAATGTACTCGCAAATCCCACACTTTGCGTACAACCAGAGCATTATGCACACGCAAACTGGGTATCCCGTCTTTTGCTACCCGCCTTACAGCTACCAAACAACATGTCGTGGAGCTATGTACTCACAAGGTATGTATGGTTGACAGATGCTACTGTTAAGAATCATTTGTAAAGATTTTTAGGAACAATGTTATAATGCCCCAACTTATCTCCACGCACAGATGCTGTACTGACCAAAGCAGCTGTTCACTCTCACTATAAACACAAAGCCGGGAAATCAAAGCGAATGCGCACAAGTTTCACCAACGAGCAGCTGTCCAGACTGGAGAAAGAATTCGCGCGGCAGCAGTATATGGTGGGATCAGAGCGCTTCCTCCTGGCATCTGCTCTCCAGCTCACTGAAGCACAGGTAAATAAACATCAGTTTTGAAATGAGCTCCAGGTTTTAAACATCTAGTCCACATAGATCAAACTCTAAACGTCCTTTTCTTCTCCAGGTTAAAGTGTGGTTCCAGAACAGACGCATCAAGTGGAGAAAGCAGAGTCTTGAGCAACAACAAGCCAAACTTGCCAAACTTGGTCTCGCCGTGCAACCAAAGAGCCCGGGATCTCAGGGCAGAGAGGATGAGGAGAGAGACTTCACAGAAGAGTCTGATGTGGACATTGACATCGACGATTCACTTCAAGACTGAGAAAATCACTTTTATACAGGATAATTTTGTACATATTCGATTTTCTCTAGATGACACAGTACTCTATTTGTACAAATATTTAATTAATAGATATATATTTAAGGTGTTTCTATTACACACCATTGCTCTTATGAGGGTAGCCTATCTTTGTTTTCGTTAAAACGTTTGTATATGAAAGAAATAAAGGAAATATATTTTTAAAATTGAATTCATGTTCTTTGATGTGTCTCTAATTAGGCTAGTGTCCATCAAGACCAATTCGTACGTATTTTACGAGGTGACTAATTCGTACGATTTGTCTAAACTCCAGTCACGTGTATGTTTAGGGGCAGGGTTAGGTCATTCGTACGAATTCATACGAATTTGGCAACTCGAAAAATCATACAGCCACATCGTAAAATATGTATGCCGTGAGATCGGGTTGGTCCATCACAAAACAAAACTACAGATTGTATCTCAAATGTGAAAAATTGTTTGCATTTTGGTTGCATAAAAGAATGTTATGTAAACTATATAATGCAATACCCAGTATAATGTGATCAATCACAATATAGTAATCAGTAATAAGCTGTCTAACTAACTGTAGAAGGCTACAATGCATACAATTCAGTTCAATTTGATAGAGTGGATTATTTTACATGTTTAGGAATTTATATTGATATACTTGCATACCAAAATATCCAAAATACCTTATCTCAGCAGTAATATTCCAAAATTGTATTGATAATATGAATGATAACATGATAGCATACTGTAAAGATAATATATCCAAATTCATATGCACACACTGTAAAAAAATTTTTTTTTGAAAAATTTTGGAAACTGACAATTAAATATTGACTCAACAAATTGCTTTCAAATAATTATCCCCAAACAAAAAGATGCGTTGGGGTAATGGTAGCTTATGGTCTAAAGGTAAAATAAAAAAAAATAGATTCACTGAACATATTAAATTGTGTTCAGCCAATTCATCAAGTAAAAGTGAAATATCTGTGTTTGCCGAACAAGCCTTGCGGAGGAAAAAACGCATGCGCATGCCAGACAGGCGCATGCACCTGAGAGAAACCGTTGGTATAGTGGATTCAAATGTATCTGCGCGGGAGAGTGAGGAGACTGAGGAGACTGAGGAGTCGATGCTGAAGTACGACGACAGAAGTTCAGACATCATTTGCAAAAAGATTTTTCTTCATTTAAGTTATGGTGAGTACTGAAATATGTATTTATTAAGTCTTGTTTACGTTAAACCGAGTGCAGGTCTCAATGTTTCAGCATAAAACCGTAAAACATGGGCATTAATGTTACACTACCGCGGCCATTACACTAGCATTGGGTAAGGTTAAACGAATTAACGACTCTCCGAATGTTTTACTTGAGGACATAGTATATTGTAATGTCTGAAAAATGACAGACAAGGGAAGCTCTATTTCCGAACTTTTAATCAGAACGAAGACAGTCTATGAGATGAACACTGTTCCGGACCTCCGAACTATGCTCCGAACTTTGTTAAAGGATTAGTTCACTTTTAAATATGCTTTTCCTGATAAATTTACTCACCCCCATGTCATCCAAGATGTTCATGTCTTTCTTTCGTCAGTCGAAAAGAAATGAAGGTTTTTGAGGAAAACATTCCAGGATTTTTCTCCATATAGTGCATTTCAGTGGCTACCAACAGGTTGAAGGTCAAAATTACAGTTTCAGTGCAGCTTCAAGAGCTTTAAACGATACCAGATGAGTAATAAGGGTCTAATCTAGTGAATCGATCGGTCATTTTCGAAAAAAATACAACCGTTTATGCTTTATAAACAAAATATTCCCTTGAACGTACTTTCCGCTTCCGCATTCTTCATAACGCTTACGCTGAATGTCCTACGCCTTCCCTATTCAACTTACGGAAAAAAACTAAACTGGCGCCGCATTCGTTCAGAATGATTAGACCCTTATTACTCATCTGGTATCGTTTAAAGCCCTTGAAGCTGCACTGAAACTGCAGTTTGGACCTTCAATCTCTTGGTAGCCATTGAAATGCACTATATGGAGAAAAATCCTGGAATGTTTTCCTCAAAAACCTTCATTTCTTTTCGACTGACGAAAGAAAGACATGAACATCTTGGATGACATGGGGGTGAGTAAATTTATCAGGAAAAGTGTATTTAAAAGTGGACTTATCCTTTAACCCCATCACTGCCGGTGCAAAACAAACAGCAGTTTCACAACTATGAAGAGTCTGTGCGCTACAATATTTTCCATAGCCTACATAACATTGTATTTTGTAGAATAACAGTGAATTCACGCCTTGGTTTCATGATAGCCTTTTATAAACTAATTTAGCCCGATACTAATATCTCATTTTCTATTTATTGAACTAAATAATTTTGTCAAACTACATTGTGATTATGTTAAATGTATGAGACACTAGGTATTAGTTATATGTTTCTGTTATAACTTTTTTTTTCTCTCAATGTAGCCAAACATCGTAGGTCTGACTCAACGGAACGACTAACGTTACGACTTTCACAGTGAGTATTTAAAAGTTTTTATTGCATATTTGTTCATACCATATTCGTGTCAAATACCCTTAGCTCTTATGATATTTAAATTGTGTTAAACTGCTTTATTGAGAGCCGCCATGAGACGCTTCTAAAATTTGTGACACTGTAATTCAGGCTGCATAATTTACAAAGTGGTTGGCCATTTTGTGTTACACCCGTTTGACACATAGGGCTGTGACGATAACCGCATTACCGCATAACCGCGGTGATAAGATGTCGACCGCGGTGTTTAGGTCATCACCGCACTCTTTTTTTTTTTTCTTTTTATTATTTGCTAGTGAAAGTTACAGGAATGCATATGGTGTGTTATATGAAGTACAAACAATTTGTCATTGTTTGCCAATTTACTGTCTTCTGTCCCGGCAGCATCTGCAGTATTTCCTCTGTGTTTTTTTTTTTTTGCAAGGTGGTGGGGGGTGTCTGCCGAACGAACAGCAATAGCAGAACGAATTTGTCAAACGTTTTAAACTCAACAAAATTCTGAAATGCATATAGCATGCTCACAGATGAAAATAACAGAGAACAAAACAGCGTTGAATGAAGTAGATTAGCGCCCTGCACAGTCCTCAAATATAGGCCCTCTCCAGTCTTTTTTTCCCCTTCTCCCAAAACAGCTTATATACTACTGTTTCAGCTATTAAAATAGTTCAGTTTTGTATGTAATGTAAAAATGGTTATATTTCGTTTCTTTTCTTTATAAAATTAATTTACAAAAACGTTTTGAGCATTTTTTTGTTAGTTAAATGTAA
Organism: Megalobrama amblycephala; assembly: GCF_018812025.1. NCBI lineage: Eukaryota > Metazoa > Chordata > Actinopteri > Cypriniformes > Xenocyprididae > Megalobrama > Megalobrama amblycephala. The sequence goes on from NC_063053.1 coordinate 6,796,220, forward strand.
GTTGTTGTTTTTTTTTTTAAGTAGGCTAATGGCCAAGCGGCCAGCGGCAGACAATGAGTTGATCATAGCCTATGTTTTAATAAATTTAGCCTTCTCAAATCATAAGGACTTGTCTAAAATATAATCTATAGATATAAAACAGTTCAAGCATATCACAATGTTAGTTTAAATGTTTAACCTAAATAAATGTGCGCTCTTAGACGCATATCCAGTCGTTTGTACGGAGTGAAGCTGAAGCGGGCTCTGCAGGACATGGAGGCGTTAGCGAGATCTCTTGCATTTTTTTTTAACAGTGGAAACATCTTAAAATAGGCATTCATTTTTGCTCATAAAGGTAAGAGTAATATGTCATTCCAAACTGTAAAGGTCTACTTTTGTTCGTGTACACTCACAATATCAACAAAAAGTTGTGCTTACACAGGCATGACGAATATATATAGAAATCTTTAAATTACTACTTTAAAACGAAAATAGAAACTCTTTCATGTAATCCGTGCATTTCTCTCTAAAGGCACATTCAATGAGGAGATGGCTAGTCATTTTTTTTCATAACCATAATTGATGGATGTCTAAAATATAAAAATAAGGAAAGGCCTAAAACAGGCCCGATTAAAATTTGCGTTTTATTTTATAATTCGATACAATTAAAAAAAAAAAAAACACACAAATTATAATGGCATATATGTAAAACTTTGTCCTATAATCGTATAGCTGCTTATATATTCAGATTTTTATGTTGCTCTGTTCTGAATAGGCCTACCTTAAAATTTAAAGGATTTGCTGCAACGCAATTTTGTCTGATATATGAATATATTTACTAGCCTATTTTTTAATCCATACAGCAAATGCTTTAAAACAGCTTTCATATATAGCCTACATCTCAGGGCCGGATTTCCCGATAATGATTGATCTTAGCGCTTAAGAGCGTTTTCTACGAGGCATTTTGCTCAATGCATAACGGATGAGTTTGTTCATTCGTTGCAACACATTTTTTTTTGTGTTATCTCTTCAATGAATGAGGAATTCGTTGGGTCTTCTATGCAAGGAAACAATGCTAATACTTACAATGTTAGTTGTTAGTTCTTGTATGACATGGCTGTCTTTTCATACAGATTACATAAACAGAGAATGTTTGTTTTTGATTTGACTTGCACGATTTAAAACCTGACATTTCAACGTTTCTTTTTTTTTTTTTTTTTTTTTTTTTTAAGATTTATTTTTGGCGTTTTTGCCTTTATTATGATAGGACAGTGATCAGACAGGAAGCGAAGTGGGAGAGAGAGAGGGGGACGGGATCGGGAAAGGACCACGAGCCGGGACTCGAACTCGGGTCGCCCGAAGCGCATTAGCGCTACATGTCGGCGCACTACCCATGAGGCCACCGGCGCTGACCATTTCAACGTTTCTTTAGACATAAGTGTAATTTTTTTTTTCATTAGTATCCACTAAGTTACAGTTCATTTTCTGAGAACTATCAGATTGGAGTTCGTTCAGAGGGAGACGAGAGATCACGCATCATGTTAGTTTTCTTTATTTTACAAAAAGCACAACATTTTGTTTTTACTCTGAGTGTACACAAATGAAAGAAGATATTCCACAGATTAAAATGGTGTATAACTCTTAATTGTATGTGCAACATTGACGGAGTATTTTGAGTCTCTTTCACACTGGTAAGAAAAAAAAAAAAAACGCGGTGGTATCGCCGGCAATACCTCAGACCTCAGAGTGTTAAATAATAAAGAAGACCGACTGCTTTATTTCCATGTTCATTTACAAGCTGCATGCGTTCTTAAGTCATTATATTTCCACGGAGGTCGGGGGAGGGGGGTTGCGATTAACCGCCAAACCGCGGTGATATGTTGCGTCTTCACCGCGGTAAGAAAAATCCCATACCGTCACAGCCCTATTGACACATACTCCGTCTGCAGTACTTATGTGCGTGTTGCAGTACATGTATGGCAAGCTATAAGGCTCAGAATTACGTAATGTTAATTAAATCACTATTTATTAATAGCAATCTGTTAATTAATAATTAAATACTGTTGGGTTTCTCACACAAACCGATCATTTCATGTCAGACATCAATGTGTCAGTGACAGTATTTATACCTCAAATCAGCCGTCCCCACACCATCACTTCTGGTAAGTGAGGTCAAATTACACGATATGGCATAGAGATACGCACGAGAGATCACTTCTGCCGCTTGCATCCCATTGAGATACGCCATATTGTGTACATGACTTTGGAACAGAGTAGAGTTATAAATTATATTCAAATTAAATGCACATGTGTTAAAATTACTAGATTTACTAGAAATCAGATACATTTTAAATTAAAACTTACAACAGGCTTGACAAAAACAGCCGATTCTCATCTTTTCTTTTGTTTTAAAATCTTTTTTACAAGAAATTCTGCAGGTCATAAAGAAATTCGTTTTTCCACCTCCAAGAAAGGATGAGTGCTAACCATTATGTCACTAATGCCAGGTATAGTGTCATTTTCCTTGCTTTATCCAAGGAAAAAAGCCATGTGTTGACTTTGAAACAGTAGACTTTAAATTATGTGCATCTGTGGTGAAATTACTAGATTTTCACGTCAATACATGTTTATTTTAATGCGAACAATGTGCTGTCACTTTAATTCAGTGGGTCCAGCACAGCAAAAAATAGACTCAATGTGGAAACGCCGCACTGCTGCAGACATACCGCACCTGGAACACACTGCCGGACCGCATCCGCTTGCAGTGTGAAAGCTCTAACCGGTTAACATACGCACTGCAAATGGAGTATGTGTGAAACGGGCATTAGTCTGGGAACCAGTTTTGCCAAACCCCTCCCTCAGAAAATCTCTACAAACTTGAACAAATTTTATTTTATATAATTTTACATCTAATTAATTTTTTCTAAAGATTTCTAACTCTTTTTTTTTTTTTTAGATGTAACAGTAATTGATCAATATTACTCTGGGTCTTTTGCCCTTTCAGCAGTGTGGACTTGACTATCACCAGCATGCTGGTCACACAGTCCACAGTTTGCTATATTTTCCATTAGTTGCTGTACAGACTGCCTGACAACTTTTCCCCATTTAGCTCTATCTTTAGAAAGCCTTTTTTATGCAAAAGTATCAGCTATTAAATATTTCAGCTTTGTCATTTATTTATTTTGCAGGTTTAGAAAAAGTCCATGCAGTGCCGCTTCTGCAAGTTTTCATCACCTCACCAAGACCTAATTTTCAAGCACTACAGAACTTGCCATTGGTCAGTTAATGCAACTTCCTTTCCATGTTTACACCTAGAATGTGTTTGCATTTTCAAGACAATTGGAGCTTTAAAAACACATTTGTGGAGGGTACATCCAAAGACTGGCAACAAGGGGAATACCACATTTTCTTGTGACAACTGCGATTTTAGGGACATCTGCTCTCAATCAACATTTCTTCACCATTTAAGAGGACATCTTAAAAACCACGAGAGGGTTCATTGTCCATTTTTAAATTGTAATTTTATTAGCAACAGTTACCGTACATTCACATCTCATAAGAACAGGAAGCACAAATCCCATGGATTAAATGACTTCCGGACATCAGTTTGTCCTGAGAACAGGTGCAATGATGCGAGTCCATCTTCTTCCTTAGGATGTGCACCAAATTTAGACGAAGAAGTACAAGTGCATTTAGACGAAGAAGTACAAGTGCATACTACTGATACTCCTGATGATAACCCTGCAGAAACTAAGCAAGCACTTGAACATAAACTTGCAGCCTTGTTTTTGTGTATGCAAACACAACTACATGTGTCCAAAAGGGCCTCTCAGCATATCAGCAGTGCTGTAACTGATATTCTAACTATCTCCAAATCAAATACTTTGGCTGCAATCAAAGACATTCTGCAGTCACATAATTGTGATGTTGATCAGTCAGTTTTTACTGATATTGCACATGTTTTACATGAAACTGACCCATTTTTGACTGCTTGCTCTCACAACGGTATTCTTTCAACTGAATATAAACGAACCAACTACTTTAAACAAAAATTCCAAGTAACTGAACCAATTGAATATGTGTTCAGCAGGGCAGACAAACAAACATTTTTTTATGTTCCCCTTCTGAAAGTCCTGCAGACATTGCTTGATCAACCGGAGGTATTTGAGAAGACATTTACCACCAATGAAAGTGCCCACGGTGTTTATCAGTCTTGTTTTGATGGAAAATATTTCAAAGAAAATCGCCTTTTCAGTAGTCAGGATTTTTCACTTGTACTTGGGTTGTACGTTGACGACTTTGAAGTTGTCAACCCCTTGGGCACATCCCGCAAAAAATATAAACTAACTGCAGTTTATTGGGTCATCTTGAACTGGCCATCCCATAATCAATCAAGTCTCAATTCAATTCAGTTGGCACTGCTTGGGAAAAGTTCAGAAGTGAATGCAAATGGATATGAAGCCTTTTTTGACCCTTTGATAAAAGATTTAAAGTGTCTTGAGCAGGATGGCATCTTTGTTCAAAGGCTTGGAAAGAACGTTAGGGGAACAGTGTTCACTGTTTCTGCGGATAATCTTGGAGCACATGGACTTGCAGGGTTTCAAGAGAGTTTCAGGGTGGAGAAGTTCTGTCGCTTTTGTTTGGCATCTTTAAACGACATTCAAAACACAGAGGTGAAAGAAGGTATTTTTCAGCTAAGAAGTCCAGGACAACATGATTGCTGCATAACAGAGTTGAACAGCAGTGAGACTTTATCATCTGTGGATGGTGTGAAATCTGAATGTGTTCTCCAGAAACATCTTAAATTCTTCCACACCATTACTGGCTTCCCTCCAGATCTAATGCACGACCTTTTTGAGGGAATAGTGCCTTTTGAGATAAGTTTATGTCTGAAGAAATGGATTGAGTCTAAATATTTTACTCTTGAAGAGCTAAACAACAAAATCCACTCATTTCAATACTGCTTTTCTGACCAGGTCAACAGACCTCAAAAAATTCCAAAGACTTTTTCTTCAAAGAAAACAATTGGAGGAAACGCTCACGAAAACTGGACCTTACTAAGACTGATATCTCTGATGATTGGTGGTTTGGTGCCTGAGAGTGACAAGACATGGGATCTCATCATGGATTTGAAAGATATTGTCGAGCTTGTGGTAAGCCAAAAACTAACAGTGGAGGCTGTCTGGTATCTGGAAAGCAAGATTTCCTGCCATCGTGAGTTGTTTAAAGAGGTCTTTCCTGATGCATACTTGCGTCCAAAACATCACTTTCTTGAACACTATCCTCACCTGATCTGTTGCTTTGGTCCTCTAGTGGATCTGTGGACAATGCGCTTTGAGGCAAAGCACAGTTTTTTCAAGAAGGTTGTTCATGAAACACAGAATTTCAGAAACCTTCTCAAGACGTTATCCAACAAGCATCAACTCATGATGGCATGCACAATTGACTCGCATAGCTTTTTTAAAGCACCTCTACATGTCGAAAATGTTAAGGTACTTAAAATATCCTCTCTTGATGCAAGGCTGAGATTGGCAGTTGAGAACAAGTATGCAAACCAAACTTCCTTTTCTTTAACCACAAAGGCAACTGTACATGGAACCCAGTACAGTCGAGGAATGATTCTGTGTATTGGAAATGGAAATGGATTTCCAGAGTTTGGTCAGATTGATCATATCCTAATTTGTGGCACAGAGGTTGCATTCATTGTGCACAGACTTACCTCATGGTACATTGAACATTTCCGGGCATATGAGATAAATCAAAGTACGCACTGTGATGTTGCAATTGTGACTCCACAAGAGCTTGTTGATTTTTATCCTCTGGCTGCTTACAATGTTGGCGGAAGACGCATGGTTGTACCAAAGAGATTTTTACTTGGTTGATTACTTGGTTGTTCTAAACTTACCAATTCTGCTTATACTGTCCCCTGTCCTCCAGGTTGCAATGTTGCTGCGAGTCATTCTTTCACCTGACAACGTTAGAAAAATATCTGTGCCTACCCCATCCTCAGTAGAAGAACTTTGCACGTGTCTGTGTGAAAAATTGCAAATAGAGAAAGGCTTTACCATTCAGTATGAAGATCCAGATTTCAATAATCAACTTTGTAATCTGCATGACATCTCCGAGCTTCCACCAGAAAAAGCTACTTTGAGACTTCATTGGGAATTATTTTTAACCCCAATTTCAGTGCATTCTGAATTGACAGATCCCCTTGCAGATGCAGAAAGCACATTATCCGTCCAACCATCTACATCAGCAACTTCCTCAGATTCAACACAGGTCGCTTCTCTATTAAGGTCAGAACATTGGCCAAGCAAGTTTCCAATACCCTGCTTCTCCTATGATGTGGAACTAAAGCTTCAGAAAGCCAATGAGGAATACGAGAAAAATGGAAAGTCCTTAACTGTCTCAAGAGACATCTTGATGGAAGTGTTGGGCAAGTTGGCAGAAGCCATATACATATTTAAGGCATACCCAAAGGACACTGATTTGAAGAAGGTTGTATCTGCATTGATAGAGAAGCATCCCTGCCTTAAACGTCCTGGATCTGAAACTGGATGTGAAGGATGGACATTAAGTTTGAAGAACAAAATGCAGAATTACCGTCAAAAACTTCGTGAGCTTGGTTGTGCAGAATTGATACTGAATAGACGAGATGCATCCAAACAAACACTGAAAAGACCACGAAGATCTGAACTGAACTTTCTTCCTGACATTCCAACTGGTTCTGATGAAGAAGCTTTGGAGAATGAACGCAAATGGATGGAAGAAGAGGTGAAGAAGAAAGATGTGAACATGCGTGCTTTGAACACAAAGATGGATTTCACCTTCTCTCTTAGAAGACGTGAGGTTGTTGAAGATCAGCCTCTTGTATCAACACTCAAACAACGATGGCCAGCACTCTTTAATGAGGAACAGGTATGTTTTCTAAGGTCATATTGTACAGACAGTTGTTTTGTTTATTTGCTTGAACTCTCTCCTTTTTTCTTTCTCTTATGTTTCTCACATAGGTTTATGCAGAATTTAGAAGGATCAACCATTTAGACCTTAAATCCACATTCCTTACATCATTGGATAACAACTCCAGAGGCTTGCTGAAACTCTTCAGGGCAAAAGTAATACAGAGAGGCGATTGTGACTTGGAGACTTTGCTGGACAATCTAGATGAACAGGTAGGTCTTAATTTTTATTTAAAGGGATTGTTCACCCCAAAACGAAGATTATGTTGTCATTTACTCACCTTCATTTTGTTCCAAACTCATAAGAATTTTTTTTATCTTCAGAACACAGATGAAGATTTTTAATCAAATCTGAGAGATATGCCCCTTCATTGAAAGTCTGTTCACCCAAAGCTTTGACACTTCAAAGATACATTGATCAAAAATAAATCATTATGAGCCATTTAATCTGTGTTGTCGAAAGAGATTTGTTGCTTGATGCATGAGAACATTGGTTCTTGCAGAAGCTCAAACCAGAGCCATATTCAAGGGCTCTGGTTCAAATGTGCTGGCCTGGCATGCGAGAACCTTGTTGGTTCTAATATTTCGAGCAAGCATACTTCAGCTTCCTTGATCAAATTCCTTCCTTGTGTCACAGACACGTCAGGCTCCACCGTGCACCAACCACAACGCTCCCAATCACCGGAATACTAATCACCATCACCTGCACATCATTATCCCCTTCATCACCATCAGTATTTAAGAGCACTCACACCCTGCACTCACTGTCCGGTCTCGTTGAGCTATACTTACCTGTATGCTTACCTCAAGGACTCCCACGATCGCTACTTACCTGTCTCCTGTGCTACCTGATCTCCTAGTGTGTTCCTCGTCTGCGTGTGAGTGCTCCTCCATCTCCTGTGGTCTCCTGCTCCATCCAGTTCTGAGTCTCCACCATCTGCAATCACAAAAGGACAGTAACTATCACCAGACTTTACCATTGCTCACCTGCTTCACTCTGCTTACCATATCTGCTCACTGGTTATCAATAAAGACTACTTACCTTTTGTACATCTGTGTCCGACCCCTCTGTATCATAACAGAAGACCGGACCCAAACCGCTAAACCAGTATGAGCCAACAGGATCCCTTCCAAGCACTTGTGGATGCGCTACGCCGCACTCTGACCATCAATCCACCAACGCCATCCACAATCCCCTCTCCTTCACCGGCACCTGCAGTCACCACCGTCAACACAGCCCTATCTCCTTCTCCACCTGTGTACGCCAGTCCCATGGCCAAACCAGCGCCCTACTCAGGATCAGCGGAGGACTGCAGCGGTTTCCTGCTGCAGTGTGAACTGGTCCTGGAGATGCAGCCGCACCTATACCCGAACGACACAGCCAAAATTGCGTTCCTCATCTCTCAACTCAGCGGCAAAGCATTAAAATGGGCTGATTCTATCTGGTCACAACATGGCGCGGTAACTCAGTCATATTCAGCCTTCATTTCCCACTTCCGGGAGGTTTTCGGAAAACCCATCTCAGATTCGACTGCTGGTGAGAAACTTTACAATTTAAAACAAGGTTCCATGTCAATTTATGATTATGCTTTGCAATTCAGAACGCTGGCTGCCGTAAGTGGATGGAATGAACAAGCTTTGATCACGACTTACCGCCAAGGATTGGAGCCTCGGGTGTGACTGCATCTCGCTGCATACGAGGATTCCATCGGCCTAGAAAAGTTCATCCAGTTCTCCATCCGCTGCGCCACTCGTATGCAAGCGTGTCTTCAAGAACACCAGGACCAGTCATTCTCCGACTCTCTCCTCTGCCGGTCCGAACCCGTCAGCTCTCCAGAACCAGCCAATGAACCCATGGATATCGAGAACTCTCGTCTCACCCCCTCAGAACGAAGACGTCGGCTGACCCTGAACCTCTGTTTGTACTGCGGTATGCCGGGGCATGTCATCTCAGCATGCCCCACACGACCTCCTCGCCCAATGGTGAGTGCCATTCTTCCCTCTACTCATAAAATGAAACCACTCACCACTGTTGGCAACTTCATCTCCGGCGCCCTCTGCTGGCACCTCAACCTCAAGACCTCTCCGTCTCCGGTTGTCTACCAGATCAGTTCCATAACGGGAAAACCTCTCAGCCGAAAACATGTGCGCCGTGTGGTGGGACCCCTTCAACTGCAAGTCGGACTTCTTCACGTGGAGACCATTCATCTGCTGGTTCTGGAGGAATCCACCGCTGACGTGGTTCTATGGTTGGAGCAGCACAACCCGACCATCTCCTGGAAGACCGGCGAAATCCTGAAGTGGGGCGAGGCCTGTTTCTCTCACTGCATCTCTACGCTTCCTGTTCCACGAGCTCTTTCCAACGAACTTCCAATCTGTACAACCTCCATCGAAAGTCCAGTCGAGAAACATTCCATCGACATCCCTGAGTGCTACGCCCCCTTCAGCGACGTCTTCTGCCCCAGAGAGCCTCTAAGCTGCCTCCACACCGGCCATGGGACTGTGCCATCAATCTGCTTCCGGGTGAACCAGTGCCAAAGGGTAAGATATACCCACTTTCCATCCCGGAGGAGTACATCAAGGAGGCCCTCGACCAAGGTTACATTCGTCCATCAACGTCCCCTGCTGCATCCAGCTTCTTTTTCGTGGCCAAAAAGGACGGAGGCTTGAGGCCCTGCATAGACTACAGAGCCCTCAATAAGATCACCATCAAGTTCCGTTACCCCCTTCCTCTCGTCCCAGCGGCCCTGGAACATCTCCGTGGTGCCACTGTGTTCACGAAGCTGGACCTCCGCAATGCGTACAACCTCATCCGGATACGTGAGGGGGACGAGTGGAAGACCGCCTTCATCACGCCCACCGGCCACTACGAGTACCATACTACAGTACGAGTCATGCCGTATGGTCTGGTCAACGCCCCCTCCGTATTCCAGGACTTCATTCATGAGGTGCTCCGGGAGTTCCTCAACCGATTCGTTCTGGTGTACATCGACGACATCCGAAAAACCTGAACCGATCATTCCAAGTTCCCTCATCGTAAGCCCCATCACATGGTCGGAGGAGACCATACCCTCCACGAACCCTCCGCCGGGTTGCCCACCAGGCTTGCTCTTCATCACCGGGTCACGACGCACTCAAATCATCCACTCAGCCCACACGTCACTTGGCACTGGTCAATGGAACCCTCTCGTTGCTTAAACAACGCTTCTGGTGGCCCAACATGGCGGCAGACGTCAGAAGGTACGTGCAGGGCTGCAGGGAGTGCGCCACCTCCACCAGGTTCACGTCACCTACCAGCCGGCAAGCTCCTTCCTCTGCCCGTTCCAACCCGGCCCTGGTCACACCTAGGAGTGGACTTCATCACCGACCTTCCAGCCTCCGATGGATTCACCTGCATTCTGGTTATCATCGACTGCTTCTCCAAGTTATGTCGTCTTATCCCTCTGAAAGGACTAACTACTGCTATGGAAACAGCTGAACTGTTATTCAACCATGTGTTCCGGTACTTCGGAATTCCAGAAGACATTGTGTCCGATAGAGGACCACAGTTTATTTACCGTGTCTGGAAGGCCTTCCACTCACTCCTAGGTGTGGCCGTCAGCTTAACATCTGGATACCACCCACAGTCGAACGGGCAGACAGAAAGGAAAATCCAGGAGATCGGCCGCTTCCTCCGTACCTTCTGTCAAGACCACCAGAACTCCTGGAACCAGTACTTGGGTTGGGCCGAGTACGCGCAGAACTCCCTACGTCAACCCACTACAGGACTTACACCATTCCAATGCGTACTCGGGTACCAACCCCCACTGTTCCCCTGGGATGGGGAACCCTCCAACGTGCTAGCAGTGGATTACTGGTTCCGGGAGAGCGAGAGGGTATGGGATTCAGCACACCATCAACTGCAAAGAGCCCTGCGCAGACGCAGAATGACAGCCGACCTTCGCCGTTCCGACACTCCAGTCTACCAGCCGGACAGAAGGTCTGGCTGTCTACAAGGGACATCAGGCTGCGTCTGCCCTGCAGAAAGCTGAGTCCCAGATTCATTGGCCCCTTCAAGATCATCAAGCAGATCAATCCAGTCACTTACCAGCTCCAGCTCCCACCAGGTTACCGCATTCACCCCACATTCCACGTGTCCTTATTCAAACCTCACCATCCTTCTGTTTCCTCCTCCACAGGGCCTGACGTGGCAGCCGCCGAGCCTCCCCCTCCACTCATCCTAGAGGACGGAACAGCCTACGAAGTACACGAGATCTTGGACTTCCAACGCCGTGGTGGTCCAATACCACCACTTCCAATACCTCGTAGACTGGGAAGGTTATGGCCCTGAGGAACGCTCCTGGGTTCTAAGAAATGACATCCTCGATCCCAACCTACTCCAAGACTTCCACAGTAACCACCCTGACAGACCTGCCCCGCGTGGAAGAGGACGGCCACCACGACGTCGGGGCCTCAGGAGCGGGCCGTGGAGGGGGGGGTACTGTCACAGACACGTCAGGCTCCACCGTGCACCAACCACAACGCTCCCAATCACCGGAATATTAATCACCGTCACCTGCACATCATTATCACCTTCATCACCATCAGTATTTAAGAGCACTCACACCCTGCACTCACTGTCTGGTCTCGTTGAGCTATACTTACCTGTATGCTTACCTCAAGGACTCCCACGATCGCTACTTACCTGTCTCCTGTGCTACCTGATCTCCTAGTGTGTTCCTCGTCTGCGTGTGAGTGCTCCTCCGTCTCCTGTGTTCTCCTGCTCTATCCAGTTCCGAGTCTCCACCATCTGCAATCACAAAAGGACAGTAACTATCACCAGACTTTACCATTGCTCACCTGCTTCACTCTGCTTTCCATATCTGCTCACTGGTTATCAATAAAGACTACTTACCTTTTGTACATCTGTGTCCGACCCCTCTGTATCATAACACCTTGTTAGCTGACCAGTAGGGGTGTGACAATACAGGGTTAGTTCACCCCAAAATGAAAATTATGTCATTAATTACACACCCTCATGCCATTCCAGACTTGTTAGATTTTCATTTGTCTTCAGAACACAAATTAAATGAAATCTGAGAGAATGTCTGTTTGTTTATACATTTACAAATGTTATTAATCAGATGTTATTATTTTCATTTCCTTGTACAGATGGCAGACTTAACTGTGCAGAGAAGGGCTACTGCTCTTCGGGGTCTTCCTTTTTATTTCAAGGAACATGGAACCATATGCAAGACTATTCTGGTAATTTTTTTTATATTCTCTACTGTTCTTTGAAAATTAATGGGATCATGTTGTTTTGTCACTGCGTGTCGCTGGCAGTGTGAATGGGACTAACCTCCCTCAAAAGGCATTTTCTCCACCTAGTCACCCATAAATCTTGTACCCTCTAGTCACCTATCTAGTCACCCTAGCAAATCTCCTCCATTAAATCAGGTGCTTATGACTTAAGTATAAATAAATTAATAAATACATAAATGCATAATTTAATAAATAAATAAATGTAGAAATGCATAAATAAATGAATAATTAAATAATAAAATTCTAAAATAGATAAATGCAGCTATGCATAAATGAATGAATACATGAATAATTTTGTCCAAAGAATATTTTTTTAAATTGCGCTATGTTTGTACCATTTGTGTTATACTACATTTATGTATTTCTACATTTATTTATTTTACCAGTCAGAACAACCGTTTCTGTTAGGACCACTGGCTCAGCTGTTGCTGGATGTAGCTGACCAGCTTGAAAACAGTATGTTTCTCCAGTTTATATCTGATAGGTTGGTAAAATAATAAGTAGCTAAATGAATAGCTGATATACAGTACTGTGCAAAAGTCTTAGGCATGTTGGTATTTTCATACAAAAAGTTTTTAAGCCAGTTATTTATATCTTTTACTGTAGTGTGTCATTTCCAAACATTCATTTTGCAATTAATTGTAATAATCCAGTGAGATTTTTGTATGCATAAAGAGTCTGACAATAGTCTCTATGCTCCACATGGAGATCTGATCTCATCTTCATTGAGTCTGTCTGTGATTACATACAAAACTGAGATGGACTAAATCCAGAAGAACTGTGACACTTGAGGAAACCTTCCTGCAAAACTACATGAATAGGTGTAAGAATAGTTGCAGGTGACAAAAGCAGTGTTTCCCACAGGATTTTGTGAGACTGTGGTGGGTGGACACCAGTCCCTCTATGGGGGTCTGGGGGCATGCCCCCCCTGGAGGAAAATTTTGTACATTTTAAATTTAAATGCATAAATCTGGTGCATTCTGAGACCAAAATTTAAGTGATTAGATCAATGAAGAAATTTGTTATCTTGTAAACAATTTTGTGCTCTAATAGTAATTTATTTATTGGTGATGGCAGGGCACATTAGTCACGTACACAACATATAGTAGGCTAAATGATAGGTAATATGTGGTCAAACATGTAGAGTATACATTTAATCCATTAAAAAATATGTAGCAAAAGAGGTTACCTTTGTTGAATTAATTTATTTATAGAATAATTAGTGGAGGGATGTATCTACAGATCTGTATTTGTAAAACTAATGGCCACTCTTTGATTTGTTAAACACAATCCAGAATGCACTAAACACACTACTTCATTATAGAAAAAAATAACAAATGAATAAAAATATATAATCATAAGCTGACCAATAAATAAATAAATAATCTAGGTGACTATATAATTCAGCAGCAAAAAGTATGCTAGCCTAATTCTTGAAAAAAAACTTTGCACAGTAATTTTATAAAATCTGAATGTTAATAAAGTTTAAAATTACTATATGCATTCTTATGAAAGGAAAAAAAAAAAACATTTACATTTGATTTATATATTAATGTAAAGACATATGTATTTATAATAATCTAAGATTAAAATACATTTAAAAATTTATTTTAAATGTATTGAGCAGCTGTTTAATGAGAACAAAATAGGCTATTGATAAGAACGAAAGAACAAAATAGGCTATTAATAATCTTTCAGTGTGCAAAACCATGATAATATGAAACGCTTCAAAACAGCAGCAAAAAAAAACGCTAATGCACATCCCGGGTGCATAATGATGTGCTTGAAGCAATATCGAGTCAGAGCACGCAGTTGCGCAGCGCATTGAAAAGTTCACGGCACAAAGATAACCCCTGTGTATATCTGCAACTAAGACTTTATTGATCGTATGTTTCTTTTCAGTTTTAAATACCAGTTATTGTGCTTGTGACACCAATTCATAGTCCTTGTGTTGTGCGATCTAACTGTAGCCAGTATGACATCGTTCAGAAACAGCAATAAACTCCAGCAAGATTGTCATTTTATGCAAATCCACAGCCCTTTATCTACATATCAAGTATTATAATGGGAATATATCATATTGGAGAGTTTTACCGTGCAGACTGTCGTTACCGAACGCGATGCGCTGTTTGAGTGCTGAACAGAGAATGATTGACAGCTGCAGCGGAGAGAAGACGAGTTTCTTTGAACTTAAATTTAACAATGTACATATTCTTCCGTCCTCACATGAAGCTATGGAATGGCTTCAGATGAGTTTGAATATAGTGCACAAAAACTTAATTGGTGCAAGTCTATTTCTGTTGCCCTATGACTCAATTATCAGTCGATTATTTAAATATCGCGACAGGCGTACTTTGAGACTGTGGCGGGACAAATTAGAATGTGGCGGGCCGCCACAGTCTAGTCAATGTATCGGAAACACTGCAAAAGCCATTTCAAACGCAAAGGGTGCTCACTACAAATATCGTTTTGATTTAGTTAATAAAAGTTAATTCATAAATAAAAGCTATTTATGTTATTATTTTTGACAGCATTCTCACTTTAAAGCATTCTGATAAGTGCCCAAACTTCACAGTACTATAGTTTTGCAGGTAGGTTTCCTCAAGTGTCTGGGAGACGCTGCCTTAGTTTTTCTGGATTTAATCTGTCTCAGTTTTTTTCTGTTTCTTCATGTAATCACAGACAGACTCGATGATGGTGAGATCAGATCATACCGGCTGCTATCAGACTTCTTGTGCATAAAAAAATACACAATTAATTGAAAAATGAATGTTTGGAAATGTAAACTGATATTTCCTACTGACACACTACAGTAAAAGATATAAATAACTGGCTTAAAAACATTTTCCGTGTGAAAATATCAATGTGTCTAAGACTTTTGCACAGTACTGTACATCAGATATACTAATCAGACCGTTTTTGTGTAGAATTATTGGCAAATTTGCCTCCTACGTCACTTGCTTCCAGACATCCAGTGGACAGTAGATTTCTACAGCAAGATTTTAAAATGCTAAATTACTGAGCTACGCTATAACTAGGGATTGATGGTTTTTAGTCGAAAGAAAAATGGAAAATTTTAGTGGCAGAAAAATAAATGCACAAAATATCTTAAGCCCCCCCTTCCATCAGTGCTTGCACAGTTTCACTGTAACTGTTATCAAAGGACAATTGTATCAGCCCATCATAACAACGAATAAACCAATAAATATAATAAGAAAAGCTCAAAAGAAGCAGACAGAAAATGACAAGCGGTTAAATAATAATAGTTGTATAACATCAGTGCTTGCACACACTTTCACCTCAGCCATTATCCAACCCTTATGGTTGACTATAAAACAACATAAAGCGCAGTCCCATGTATCAATCAGGTTTTGTCATTTACTGCTTATGGCACCTAATTCTACACAAAAACGGTCTGAATAATATATCTGCTAGTTATTATTTTATGAACCTATCAGATATAAACTTTGTAATTCTTTGTTAAAATTTGTAATACATGCATGGCCAAATTAAACCAGGGGGAACCACCATGAAATCTTTCAGAACAACAATCCTAATTAGACACTAGTGTTGTCAAAAAAAATATTACTTCGATACATATTGATACTAAAAATATCTGAAATGGTTCCAATACACTTTCTCTGCAGTATTGATACACCTGTTTCAGCTGCACGTTCTCACTCTTTCTTCTCTCCGATGGTGAAGTGACATTCACTCTTCTCATTTGCTCTGAATAGTTGAAATAGTGCTTGTATTGTGAATCCTTTTAGTCATTCCTACAAGTTTCATGCTCACACCAAAAGCATGTGCACCACTGATCTATATAAGTGGCATGCACAAAGCCTTCTGTCAGGTAGCTTTTGAGTTGCAAGTACCAAAATGAGTGGTTTGCTCCGCTTAAACAGTCAAATACACACAAAATTGTAAACGCCTGTATTGGTGAGTGGTCAGTTAAGCCATCAGTTTTGGAATGTAAATGGTTGTGAAAGATAATGCATGTTGTGTAACTGTATATTGGATCCGTGCATAAGCTCTTAAAGAGACAGCAGTCTAATAAGCCTGCTGCTGTCTGTCATGTTAATCAAAGAGAAAAAGACAAATCAAATCACTCTACTCTTGACTGAATAAATTTTGTAAGTGTAAGCATTCATCTGTATTTAATTTTTACAATGAAGACTAACCAGGGTTATTTTACATCTGATTACTTTGATTTATGTAGTATTTCTTAGTTCTCATCTTATTATTGACTTTTTTTATGAAAATGAAATTTTGCAATTTTTTTTTGTACATTCTGTCAATTATATTTCTTAGAAGTCTGTATCAGCCGGTCACACTATATATTTTAAAGTGGGAACTTTTTAATATTTTATTAAATAGCGAGAATATGGGGAATGAAGATGTTTTGTATTGTTCTGGATTTATTCACTATCAGTATTAATATTGCTATTTTATACTTTTTACAGAGTTCAGAGGCATTGGAGCATCACAAAGTTGGAATGAAAATGGGAATTCTTGAAGTGGTGAGCAGCAACAGTTCCACTTCAAGATCCCTCTCCGATGTGGTAAATGTTGCAATTGTCCTTGAAGAGGAAGTTGTCCTGGAAAACATGGGAGACTTTGTGAGTGCGTTCATTGTCCTCTTTGGCATGCTCTACGCACTTAACATGGAGTACAACAAGGACTTAAGATATACTTTTGAATTCATTCAGAAGGTCTTTTTGAACATGGGAACTGAGTGCAGCAAAAAAGTGCAAACTCTGATGAGCAAATTATTGGAAAACTAAGTGAAATTTCACTTAACCCTCACGGGAGAAGTACCCTTAAGCTCAAAGTACCTTTTGTGAGAATGTTTTTTGCTGCTTTCTATATATCTGTAAATGTGTTTACATGCTTAATATTTGATGAGTAAGATGCAGTTTCATGAGCTCATATTAAGATGAAATTAACTATAATAAACTAAACACAACCCTGAAGTAATTTTTTACTTCAGACTTTTGCAGCGTTTCAAATATTTGTAAATGTTTTACAAAAATTCAAGTAAATTTACACTGAATATTTAAAGTAACCCTCTCCTGTTACTTGCATTTTATGTTGTGTTGACGTTTTTGCACTTTAGCAAATATTAACATAATATTTTAAATTATTTAAATGTTTAATATTGTTAGTGCAGTTTCATAAATGTAGTACCTAAATACCAAAATGTCAGTGAAATTTCTCTAAACACTGATAATACATGTTTTTTAAATAATTGTTTTGTTAATGTAAGATCTAAGGTCTAATGAGTTTTGTGTATCTTGGAATCCTGAATTGAAATGCATGATTTTTATCTACTAAGGTCTACTGTGCAGAAATGTTCAATGTATTTACCATTTAAGGTATTTTCACAATACTGTTGTAGATTTAATAAAATGTATTAAATAAAATGTGGCAGTATGGCTTGAGTGTTTAATATATATATATATATATTTTTTTTTTTTTCTTTTGGGGCAACGGGGAATAAACAATACAGTGAAGTTGCTTTACTAATATAAATTTACCAAAATACATTTTTAGTTTAGGTAAAACTAAAAAGGAATGCTACTACAATTTAAAATGTATAATTGGGCCAATAACATGGGTTGGTAAACTAATTTCTTTTCAATTGTTTTAACGAATTATTTCTCATTGAGCCAATGTTAACAGACTATTGCTACAATTGATAAAATTACATTTACAGAATTTCACTTGGGCCAATTGAAAATTTTAGATGTGACCAGTCACTAGAAAATTTTGAGTTGGGAAGATTATAAATTTTTTACAGTGCAGCTAATTTAATTGAAAGCATATGTTTTTATCAGGAGGATAATTAAAGTTGAGATTGCAACAAATTAATTCTATTTCAATTGACAATAAGATAGTGAACTTCACAATCACAATTGCAATAAAAAAAGAGCATTTCAAACACAAAATAAGCTCTATAAAAAAACTATAATGCTATAAGGAGAACTCCAAGGGTTAAAGGAGGAACACAATTCGACTCATTTGGAACTGTTGAATTTGCTGATGTGACAAAGTTGGATGAGAAGACAAAAAAGAGCTTATCTGAGATCCAAGGGCAGCTGCTGGAGCCAGGTAGTGTGTCTCTCCATTGTAGACAGAGCTTTTTAGACATGGTTGTGTCTTCTTGTTGTCTCTGCTCTGCAGCAGACTAAGACATGCTAAAGCCCGTTAGCATGGCGGCTTTGTGCAGTGGCTGGCCTAATAGTCTTGATAAGGATGGATTAGTAATCCTGCTCTAAGAACACACTGATTACTAGTTAACAAACTCGTCACAATGTTTCTGTTCCACTCTCTTAATCCAGTTAAGCCCTAAAGGCAAGAATACAGAAAGGCTAAAGGAATCTGTTCAATGAATAATGTTTCATCATTAAAATAACACTGAATTAAATTATCAAAGATAAGAGTGAAACTGTGATATGACCTTTCTGGCTGTTTCACCCTGTATATGAAAATTCAGTCTGAAACAGGAAGACATGGACTGTTGTTGATTTTTATTTAACACTGCATGCCCTGAAAGTATACACTCTTAGAAAAAAAAGTGTGGTTTTATAGGGTTCTTGACTCAATTTTAAATAACTTTTTATGCCAAAAAGGTTCTAAATATGGAGAAATGATTGTATAATACGTGTTATTTAATATTTTTCTAGCGATATAAGAAGTCGGCTGTGCTAGTAGATTATTAGGGCCCAAGCGAAAATTCGCGCAGGGCCCTCTTGTTCTTCTAAGGATTATTATTAGGGCCCAAGCGAAAATTCGCGCAGGGCCCTCTTGTTCTTCTAAGGATTATTATTAGGGCCCAAGCGAAAATTCGCGCAGGGCCCTCTTGTTCTTCTAAGGATTATTATTATTTTTTTTTTTTTTTTTTTTTTTTTTTTTTTTCCGTCTTCCGGGGCTTTTTGGGGGCCTTAACATGCTCAAAAACTCTTGAAAATTGGCACACACATTGGAATCCGCGGCCATTAGGACGCCGGAGAGGCTGGTACCCGGGCGTGGCAGGGGGGCTCGACAGCGCCCCCTTGAAAAAAGTCTGAAAATTTGGTCCATATATTAAACACGCTTGCACGTATTAGTATGAAACTCAGTACACATATAGACCTCATCGGGCCGAACAACTTTCGTGCTCTAAGTTAAACACCACGCCAACAGGAAGTCAGCTATTAAGGGTTGTTTGAAAAACGCATGCTCTGGAATTTGATATACTCCTCCTAGACGATTAATCCGATCGCCACCAAACTCGGTCAGCATGAAGTCAAGACACTGATGATTAAAAATTGCCAGGGGATTTTTGATATCTCGAACGGTTTGGCCGTGGCGAGGCAACGAATTTATGGCGAGAAAAAGGAAACAGGAAATGTGTTATAACGTCTGCATACATATATTGATCTTTATGAAACTTCACGAGTGTGTTCGTTATAGGAGTCTGATCACATGGATGTGACTATTGTGAGTCAAAGTTATAGCGCCACCAACTGGCAGCAGGAAGTGTATCACTTTTTGAAATGTTTTGAGATCACCCTCTTATTTTTACCTGATTTGCTTCAAACTTCATCAGTGTAATGTCAATACACAGCAGATGTAGACCTATGACAGGATTTTTGATATTTGAAATATTGTTGCCATGGCAACAGGTCAAACTGTAATAATATTCTTGAGTGTTTTTGAGGCTCTTAACATGCTTCAAATTGCATGAAACTCGACACACACATCAATATTGTCAACCAGTAGACATGGACAAAGCCATAGAAATGGGCGTGGTGGAGGGGCTCAGTAGCGCCACCTTTTGACAAAAGTGGGGGGTTAGTTTTTCCTACAATCACCAAACTCGGTACACATATTGTTCTCATCAAGCCGGACAATTTTCTAATTTACATTCATTAGCTCCGACCAACAGGAAGTCAGCTATTTTGGTTTGAATGTTAATTTTTTGAAAAAAACAGGCTATGAATTTTATACTACTGCTCCTACAGGGTTTATCCAATTTACACCAAACTTTTTTTAACTTGTTGCTAACACATTGAAGTTGTTTAATTGCAAACGGATTTTGGATATCTCAAACGGTTTGGCCGTGGCGAGGCAACGAATTTATGGCAAGAAAAGGGAAACAAAGTGTTATAACTTCTGCATACATTAATTGATTTTGATGAAACTTCGGCTTAGTCTTCGTTGTACAAGGCTGATCACATGGATGTGACTATTGTGATTCAAAGTAATAGCGCCACCAACTGGAAGCAGAAAATGTGTCACTTTCAGCATACATTGAGATCACCCTCTTATTTTTACCTGATTTGCTTCAAAATTCATCAGAATAATGTTAAAACTTGGCACATGTAATCCTTTGAAAATGGGCAGGGAGGAGGGGCTCTATAGTGGCACCTTGTAGTGCAGTAAATGTGGAGTGAATTTGACATAGTCCTTTGATGTTTAACCGTTTTAAGTGCCTATTGCCCGCTGTGCACAGTTGCCCTGAAGCCACCGGGGTGGCGGTGCCACCGGGCTTGGGCCCGCCATCGCTGCTCGTTATTTTTTTTTTTTTTTTTTTTTTTTTTTTTTTTTCCGTCTTCCGGGGCTTTTTGGGGGCCTTAACATGCTCAAAAACTCTTGAAAATTGGCACACACATTGGAATCCGCGGCCATTAGGACGCCGGAGAGGCTGGTACCCGGGCGTGGCAGGGGGGCTCGACAGCGCCCCCTTGAAAAAAGTCTGAAAATTTGGTCCATATATTAAACACGCTTGCACGTATTAGTATGAAACTCAGTACACATATAGACCTCATCGGGCCGAACAACTTTCGTGCTCTAAGTTAAACACCACGCCAACAGGAAGTCAGCTATTAAGGGTTGTTTGAAAAACGCATGCTCTGGAATTTGATATACTCCTCCTAGACGATTAATCCGATCGCCACCAAACTCGGTCAGCATGAAGTCAAGACACTGATGATTAAAAATTGCCAGGGGATTTTTGATATCTCGAACGGTTTGGCCGTGGCGAGGCAACGAATTTATGGCGAGAAAAAGGAAACAGGAAATGTGTTATAACGTCTGCATACATATATTGATCTTTATGAAACTTCACGAGTGTGTTCGTTATAGGAGTCTGATCACATGGATGTGACTATTGTGAGTCAAAGTTATAGCGCCACCAACTGGCAGCAGGAAGTGTATCACTTTTTGAAATGTTTTGAGATCACCCTCTTATTTTTACCTGATTTGCTTCAAACTTCATCAGTGTAATGTCAATACACAGCAGATGTAGACCTATGACAGGATTTTTGATATTTGAAATATTGTTGCCATGGCAACAGGTCAAACTGTAATAATATTCTTGAGTGTTTTTGAGGCTCTTAACATGCTTCAAATTGCATGAAACTCGACACACACATCAATATTGTCAACCAGTAGACATGGACAAAGCCATAGAAATGGGCGTGGTGGAGGGGCTCAGTAGCGCCACCTTTTGACAAAAGTGGGGGGTTAGTTTTTCCTACAATCACCAAACTCGGTACACATATTGTTCTCATCAAGCCGGACAATTTTCTAATTTACATTCATTAGCTCCGACCAACAGGAAGTCAGCTATTTTGGTTTGAATGTTAATTTTTTGAAAAAACAGGCTATGAATTTTATACTACTGCTCCTACAGGGTTTATCCAATTTACACCAAACTTTTTTTAACTTGTTGCTAACACATTGAAGTTGTTTAATTGCAAACGGATTTTGGATATCTCAAACGGTTTGGCCGTGGCGAGGCAACGAATTTATGGCAAGAAAAGGGAAACAAAGTGTTATAACTTCTGCATACATTAATTGATTTTGATGAAACTTCGGCTTAGTCTTCGTTGTACAAGGCTGATCACATGGATGTGACTATTGTGATTCAAAGTAATAGCGCCACCAACTGGAAGCAGAAAATGTGTCACTTTCAGCATACATTGAGATCACCCTCTTATTTTTACCTGATTTGCTTCAAAATTCATCAGAATAATGTTAAAACTTGGCACATGTAATCCTTTGAAAATGGGCAGGGAGGAGGGGCTCTATAGTGGCACCTTGTAGTGCAGTAAATGTGGAGTGAATTTGACATAGTCCTTTGATGTTTAACCGTTTTAAGTGCCTATTGCCCGCTGTGCACAGTTGCCCTGAAGCCACCGGGGTGGCGGTGCCACCGGGCTTGGGCCCGCCATCGCTGCTCGCAGCTATATTTATTATTTTTTTTTTATTTTTTTTTTTTATTTTTTTTCCGTCTTCCGGGGCTTTTTGGGGGCCTTAACATGCTCAAAAACTCTTGAAAATTGGCACACACATTGGAATCCGCGGCCATTAGGACGCCGGAGAGGCTGGTACCCGGGCGTGGCAGGGGGGCTCGACAGCGCCCCCTTGAAAAAAGTCTGAAAATTTGGTCCATATATTAAACACGCTTGCACGTATTAGTATGAAACTCAGTACACATATAGACCTCATCGGGCCGAACAACTTTCGTGCTCTAAGTTAAACACCACGCCAACAGGA
Organism: Megalobrama amblycephala; assembly: GCF_018812025.1. Classification (NCBI taxonomy): domain Eukaryota; kingdom Metazoa; phylum Chordata; class Actinopteri; order Cypriniformes; family Xenocyprididae; genus Megalobrama; species Megalobrama amblycephala. The sequence continues at coordinate 6,819,004 of NC_063053.1, forward strand.
AGTCAGCTATTAAGGGTTGTTTGAAAAACGCATGCTCTGGAATTTGATATACTCCTCCTAGACGATTAATCCGATCGCCACCAAACTCGGTCAGCATGAAGTCAAGACACTGATGATTAAAAATTGCCAGGGGATTTTTGATATCTCGAACGGTTTGGCCGTGGCGAGGCAACGAATTTATGGCGAGAAAAAGGAAACAGGAAATGTGTTATAACGTCTGCATACATATATTGATCTTTATGAAACTTCACGAGTGTGTTCGTTATAGGAGTCTGATCACATGGATGTGACTATTGTGAGTCAAAGTTATAGCGCCACCAACTGGCAGCAGGAAGTGTATCACTTTTTGAAATGTTTTGAGATCACCCTCTTATTTTTACCTGATTTGCTTCAAACTTCATCAGTGTAATGTCAATACACAGCAGATGTAGACCTATGACAGGATTTTTGATATTTGAAATATTGTTGCCATGGCAACAGGTCAAACTGTAATAATATTCTTGAGTGTTTTTGAGGCTCTTAACATGCTTCAAATTGCATGAAACTCGACACACACATCAATATTGTCAACCAGTAGACATGGACAAAGCCATAGAAATGGGCGTGGTGGAGGGGCTCAGTAGCGCCACCTTTTGACAAAAGTGGGGGGGTTAGTTTTTCCTACAATCACCAAACTCGGTACACATATTGTTCTCATCAAGCCGGACAATTTTCTAATTTACATTCATTAGCTCCGACCAACAGGAAGTCAGCTATTTTGGTTTGAATGTTAATTTTTTGAAAAAACAGGCTATGAATTTTATACTACTGCTCCTACAGGGTTTATCCAATTTACACCAAACTTTTTTTAACTTGTTGCTAACACATTGAAGTTGTTTAATTGCAAACGGATTTTGGATATCTCAAACGGTTTGGCCGTGGCGAGGCAACGAATTTATGGCAAGAAAAGGGAAACAAAGTGTTATAACTTCTGCATACATTAATTGATTTTGATGAAACTTCGGCTTAGTCTTCGTTGTACAAGGCTGATCACATGGATGTGACTATTGTGATTCAAAGTAATAGCGCCACCAACTGGAAGCAGAAAATGTGTCACTTTCAGCATACATTGAGATCACCCTCTTATTTTTACCTGATTTGCTTCAAAATTCATCAGAATAATGTTAAAACTTGGCACATGTAATCCTTTGAAAATGGGCAGGGAGGAGGGGCTCTATAGTGGCACCTTGTAGTGCAGTAAATGTGGAGTGAATTTGACATAGTCCTTTGATGTTTAACCGTTTTAAGTGCCTATTGCCCGCTGTGCACAGTTGCCCTGAAGCCACCGGGGTGGCGGTGCCACCGGGCTTGGGCCCGCCATCGCTGCTCGCAGCTATATTTATTTTTTTTTTTTTTTTTTTTTTTTTTTTTTTTTTTCCGTCTTCCGGGGCTTTTTGGGGGCCTTAACATGCTCAAAAACTCTTGAAAATTGGCACACACATTGGAATCCGCGGCCATTAGGACGCCGGAGAGGCTGGTACCCGGGCGTGGCAGGGGGGCTCGACAGCGCCCCCTTGAAAAAAGTCTGAAAATTTGGTCCATATATTAAACACGCTTGCACGTATTAGTATGAAACTCAGTACACATATAGACCTCATCGGGCCGAACAACTTTCGTGCTCTAAGTTAAACACCACGCCAACAGGAAGTCAGCTATTAAGGGTTGTTTGAAAAACGCATGCTCTGGAATTTGATATACTCCTCCTAGACGATTAATCCGATCGCCACCAAACTCGGTCAGCATGAAGTCAAGACACTGATGATTAAAAATTGCCAGGGGATTTTTGATATCTCGAACGGTTTGGCCGTGGCGAGGCAACGAATTTATGGCGAGAAAAAGGAAACAGGAAATGTGTTATAACGTCTGCATACATATATTGATCTTTATGAAACTTCACGAGTGTGTTCGTTATAGGAGTCTGATCACATGGATGTGACTATTGTGAGTCAAAGTTATAGCGCCACCAACTGGCAGCAGGAAGTGTATCACTTTTTGAAATGTTTTGAGATCACCCTCTTATTTTTACCTGATTTGCTTCAAACTTCATCAGTGTAATGTCAATACACAGCAGATGTAGACCTATGACAGGATTTTTGATATTTGAAATATTGTTGCCATGGCAACAGGTCAAACTGTAATAATATTCTTGAGTGTTTTTGAGGCTCTTAACATGCTTCAAATTGCATGAAACTCGACACACACATCAATATTGTCAACCAGTAGACATGGACAAAGCCATAGAAATGGGCGTGGTGGAGGGGCTCAGTAGCGCCACCTTTTGACAAAAGTGGGGGGGTTAGTTTTTCCTACAATCACCAAACTCGGTACACATATTGTTCTCATCAAGCCGGACAATTTTCTAATTTACATTCATTAGCTCCGACCAACAGGAAGTCAGCTATTTTGGTTTGAATGTTAATTTTTTGAAAAAACAGGCTATGAATTTTATACTACTGCTCCTACAGGGTTTATCCAATTTACACCAAACTTTTTTTAACTTGTTGCTAACACATTGAAGTTGTTTAATTGCAAACGGATTTTGGATATCTCAAACGGTTTGGCCGTGGCGAGGCAACGAATTTATGGCAAGAAAAGGGAAACAAAGTGTTATAACTTCTGCATACATTAATTGATTTTGATGAAACTTCGGCTTAGTCTTCGTTGTACAAGGCTGATCACATGGATGTGACTATTGTGATTCAAAGTAATAGCGCCACCAACTGGAAGCAGAAAATGTGTCACTTTCAGCATACATTGAGATCACCCTCTTATTTTTACCTGATTTGCTTCAAAATTCATCAGAATAATGTTAAAACTTGGCACATGTAATCCTTTGAAAATGGGCAGGGAGGAGGGGCTCTATAGTGGCACCTTGTAGTGCAGTAAATGTGGAGTGAATTTGACATAGTCCTTTGATGTTTAACCGTTTTAAGTGCCTATTGCCCGCTGTGCACAGTTGCCCTGAAGCCACCGGGGTGGCGGTGCCACCGGGCTTGGGCCCGCCATCGCTGCTCGCAGCTATATTTATTATTTTTTTTTTTTTTTTTTTTTTTTTTTTTTTTTTTCCGTCTTCCGGGGCTTTTTGGGGGCCTTAACATGCTCAAAAACTCTTGAAAATTGGCACACACATTGGAATCCGCGGCCAACAGGGCCGGGCAGAAGCTGGTACCCGGGCGTGGCAGGGGGCTCAACAGCGCCCCCTTGAAAAAGGTCTGAAAATTTGGTCCATATATTAAACACGCTTGCACGTATTAGTCTGAAACTCGGTACACATATAGACCTCATCGGGCCGAACAACTTTCGTGCTCTAAGTTAAACGTCACGCCAACAGGAAGTCAGCTATTAAGGGTTGTTTGAAAAACGCATGCTCTGGAATTTGATATACTCCTCCTAGACGATTAATCCGATCGCCACCAAACTCGGTCAGCATGAAGTCAAGACACTGATGATTAAAAATTGCCAGGGGATTTTTGATATCTCGAACGGTTTGTCCGTGGCGAGGCAACGAATTTATGGCGAGAAAAAGGAAACAGGAAATGTGTTATAACGTCTGCATACATATATTGATCTTTATGAAACTTCACAAGTGTGTTCGTTATAGGAGTCTGATCACATGTATGTGACTATTGTGAGTCAAAGTTATAGCGCCACCAACTGGCAGCAGGAAGTGTATCACTTTTTGAAATGTTTTGAGATCACCCTCTTATTTTTACCTGATTTGCTTCAAACTTCATCAGTGTAATGTCAATACACAGCAGATGTAGACCTATGACAGGATTTTTGATATTTGAAATATTGTTGCCATGGCAACAGGTCAAACTGTAATAATATTCTTGAGTGTTTTTGAGGCTCTTAACATGCTTCAAATTGCATGAAACTCGACACACACATCAATATTGTCAACCAGTAGACATGGACAAAGCCATAGAAATGGGCGTGGTGGAGGGGCTCAGTAGCGCCACCTTTTGACAAAAGTGGGGGGGTTAGTTTTTCCTACAGTCACCAAACTCGGTACACATATTGTTCTCATCAAGCCAGACAATTTTCTAATTTACATTCATTAGCTCCGACCAACAGGAAGTCAGCTATTTTGGTTTGAATGTTAATTTTTTGAAAAAACAGGCTATGAATTTTATACTACTACTCCTACAGAGTTTATCCAATTTACACCAAACTTTTTTTAACTTGTTGCTAACACATTGAAGTTGTTTAATTGCAAACGGATTTTGGATATCTCAAACGGTTTGGCCGTGGCGAGGCAACGAATTTATGGCAAGAAAAGGGAAACAAAGTGTTATAACTTCTGCATACATTAATTGATTTTGATGAAACTTCGGCTTAGTCTTCGTTGTACAAGGCTGATCACATGGATGTGACTATTGTGATTCAAAGTAATAGCGCCACCAACTGGAAGCAGAAAATGTGTCACTTTTAGCATACATTGAGATCACCCTCTTATTTTTACCTGATTTGCTTCAAAATTCATCAGAATAATGTTAAAACTTGGCACATGTAATACTTTGAAAATGGGCAGGGAGGAGGGGCTCTATAGCAGCACCTTGTAGTGCAGTAAATGTGGAGCGAATTTGACATAGTCCTTTGATGTTTAACCGTTTTAAATGCCTATTGCCCGCTGTGCACAGTTGCCCTGAAGCCACCGGGGTGGCGGTGCCACCGGGCTTGGGCCCGCCATCGCTGCTCGCAGCTATATTTTACAAATTATAGTCCATTACTGAATACAAATTACATGATAAAAATTGTAGTTAGTAATATAATCTATTACATTACACATTTTTAGGTATTATAATCTGACTACTTTTGATTACTTTTAGATTACTTTTGATGTAACTTGTTTACAACATTGATTTAAATAGTATAATCTTGTACCATATTAAAAAAAAAAACAAAGCAAAAGAAAAATGATTCTTTCTTTCTTTCTTTTTTGATCAACAAAATGAAGTGCATTAAAACATTACGTCAGGGTTTTTCCTCTCTAGGTTTTGGGAAGGAACTGCAGGGTTCATAAATTTATGAAAAGCTTAATTAAATCATAAAAAGTTACATTATAAAAAATAAATAAAAACCATTTAAAAACACTGAAAAAAAGATGAAATATTTTATTTGTTTATGCTTTGCAGCCTATCAATTGTCCATGTAATTATAGTCACGTGACTAGTAGCCAGTCTGTGTGTGCAATTCCACAAAACTTAAAAGTAATGGAAAACTTAAAAGATCAGAAAAAATAGGGAGAATCGATGAATTCTGAATACAATTCTGCCATTTTGCGAACATTAAGTAATCATGTTATCAATTAAAAAGTAACTGTATTCTGATTATGGGTATTTAACAATGTAATCTAATTACAAGTATTTCATTTTTGGAATCTGATTACTTAATCCAGATTACATAGGCTACATTCACACTGTCAGTTTTAAGGATTGACAACCGCATTCTGTTGCTGTGTGAACGTGGCCATGTAATTACATGGACATTACCTTTTAAGGTTCTATATAGAACCTTTTCTTAAGAGTGTAGAACAAGGTTAACCCTAGGGTTCTTGACTCAATTTTTAAGAACCCCTTATGACAAAAAGGCTCTATATAAGGAGAAATGTCTCACATGATTGCATACTTTCATGTATAATGGGTTATTTAATTATATTTCTTGTGATAAAGTATGTTTATGAACTGTTTAATTCGTAAAATGTAGTTAAAATGAATAAATTAAAATGAATTAACTAAATCCACAAAACAATCCCATGATGGGAACCCCTATATGAAGCACCTGACAGAACCATTTAAGGTTCGATATAGAACTGTGGATTTAATTATTATAGTATATAATTAAAAATCTCTAAAATTAAACATACATTTCCTTGCAGTAAAGAAAAATGCTTTTATGATTTATTTATGAGAGTTTACAGGAAGATTTCTGTGGTGCAACCCTCATTATTGACCCATGGGTTCCATTTCACATGATTACTGGCTTTATAGGAGAATAAAGCCTATTATGAGAGCACTGTCATGGAGACCTCCTTTCCTTAATCCTAAATCCTCTTCAAACAGGTACTTCTGGCAGCCCCTCTATGACATGCAGTACATAGATAAAGAAAGATAAAGAGGGAGAGTGGAAAAGAGAAAGAGCAAGACCCATCTCTCTTCCTCATCAATCTGACAGATTCCAGGCATCATTTGTGGATATCTGTGAGTGCATGTGTTTGTTTGTGTACAGACAGACTTTCTGTGATGTGATCTGATGTAATCTCGCAGTATGCCAAGATGTCCAACAGGGAGGGGGACCCTGGGAAAAGCCACAGGACAGAAGCAGCAGGAAAAGGGGAGGAGAGCTCACCGTTCCAATTAGTCATCTCTCACCCCCACAAACCACATTCAGGGCCCCCGTGTGCCCCCCACTGCTAGTATTAGCACAGTGTCTCACTGTTTCAGGGATGCATCATCCTCTTATCTAACACCCCTTAGCTTACAGCAGCTCCCTTCATCCTCAGAACACGGATTTAAACCCTTGGATCAAGGGATGAAATTGGTTAATAATCAAGCACAAACAAACAGGTGAAATCCTGAACAGACAATAATGCATGTGTCTGTATGTAAGCCTGTTTTTACAGTAATTATGTGTAGAAAAATAACCTAAGATTTTCTTCATATGGTAACGTCTACTCTTATTAGCATCAATGGTTCCATGAAGAACATCCATGCACAAAAGGTTCTTCATAGCCTAAAAGGTTTCTTTGAGTTATTAAAATGTTCACACTAAAATGGTTCTAATAAGAAATGTACACTGAAAAGTTCTTTGGGGAACCAAAAAGTTGCTCTTCATCACTGCGAAAACCCCTTATTAGAACCTTTATTAGCTTTTATTCAAGATAAAATATCGTATAATCAACCTAAATACATTGGGTTAGACCAATGAAGCCAACTTTAAGGGTTTTAGAGAAACTTTTAGTGTACAGTTTGTTTCAAAATGACAAAAATGGCAAACCAAGGATAATAACGCGATTCTCACCTTCCATGTAGAGAAAACACCTTCTCTTGCCACTAAACAGTTAGGAAAGGACATAAGATTTGAGTATTTTAGCGTGGAAACGGTAAAACGTTCAATTTTGCATTTTATTTGCAGCGAAATGTGCGTCCACTCCATCTAATGGTCATTAACATTAATCACTCGCGTTTGAAGTACACGCACGCTATTGTGTCTTTGTGAAAGGTTTAGTATGTGAACACAATGACTTCTAACGCGTTGACTGAAAGATGGACTGAAAGGAGCACAAGGCGAGGCCCTACTTAAAACGAGCACTTTATGCTAATGCGACGCTCTGTGCAACATTTCAATGAGGCTTTTTACTCAGGAAATTGAGCCGTTCCTGTTTTCCCAAGCTTTCAACGACAACAACGACCATTAAGACCGACGCAAGTGCCATTTCAAATCAAAGACAGTTTCGCGGGCAGAATATGCGCAGCAGGAGATTCCCAGAGTAAACACAGAGAGAAGAGATACATTTAAATTGATTTAGTTGAACTGTTTATATCAGTGAGCTTAATGTAATAGTCAGAGATAGCAGTAAATGAGTGCAGGTGGCGAACTGCTTGACTTGTCACGCAGGTGGCAGTAGCGCATATGTTTGTGACTTTTCCCAGCTCGTTCAGATCGAGTGAAAATCTGCAGCTACTTAATGAGAACAGATTAGCTAAACACACGAAGGTCGTATGAGACAAAATGGGCAATTCGTTTTTTTTTTTTTTTTTTTTTTTTTAATCGGAGGAAGTGTGAGGCCGACCGAACACAGCTTGACAATGTTCATAAATCAATCATAATACCTTTCTACAAAAACTTCGGCCATTCAACCACTAGCGGTTCTAGGGGGGGCCAGTGCCCCTGTGACAACAAGCTTGGCCCCCCTTGTGGCCCCCCTAAATTTGGAGTGTGAAAATATTTACAAAACTGTTTTTTGGGCGATCGTTGTATCATCTGATCGTTGGATCGTTTTACATCTGTTATTAGACGGTGGCAACGTGGAACCGAAATGTAACTAGGGATGGGTACCGAAACCCGGTATTATATATTGGCCCCGGGGGTAAAATGAAAGACCGGTGTATCGATAAGCTCTGACGTTAACGGTTCTGCTATCGGTAGGCTACTGGAGAAATTATGAAGAAAATACACGTTAATCTGTTATTGCTATATAGATATTATCTTGAAAATTCTATCTCGCCAGAGTTGCCAGCTGAGTCTGTATGCAATAATATTAGGACATTTCATTTGTCTATTATGCATTTTTGCTTGTGCAATCCAGTGTTGAGAAGAGAGGAGCCACAGCTCGCGCAGCCGCTCACATGAAAGCCCTGTTTAATGGTGACGATGAAGGAGAGAACTAAACAACTGGACGTCTGCTTACACTTTAGGCCTGTGATATTAAGGTAATTTTATTTTTGATTTCGATTTTGCCTTCCAAGGATCAGACAGAAGATATCTGAGGTAAAACTATTAAAAACTAGTTTCGTCTCTTCACAGCTGTGCGCTTTCCTTCCTCCCTAAACCCAAACTTAACGTCAGAATCAGCACAATCGGTGATTGTTGTAAAATACAGTCTATACTGTTGCTAAATTGTAGTAAATGTTTGATAATTATTATCAACAGTTTAAAACGTTGAAAGCACAATAATCCGCGCAAGAGACGCTGCTCCTCGGGCTGAATTGTGTGCGCGCGCTCCAAAACGGATCGCAAATAGACAAACAAATTACACTTTGGGCTTCAGGTGCACGTCCAAGCGATCAAATACACACAAAAATGTGTTAAAATGACCGGATTGGAGCGTGTTTAACTACTTAAACGCAGTTTATATCGTAAGTGTACATGAACAGCTGGGAGAAAATCCGATGTGTGTTAATATCTATTGTCTTAAAGTGATAGCAGTCACCTTCTGACGATTGCCATCAATGATAATGAATGCAAAAAGAAAATCACTTACAGCTCTTCATCTGAATATAGTTAGCTTTAATAGGCATTAATCTATTAATTTTTACTGTGAAAACCATGCTATTTTACAATTGGTTACTTTACTTAGATTTCTTTTATAGGCTAGGCCTATATTACTTACCTGAACACATGAACAAATAAAAGCACATTATTTCATTTGTATCTTTGTTTTATTGTATTTGTCAGTTTGTTTTACTTTGTTTCTTTGTTCTTACTGTATCTTAAATAAAAGACCAAAAATGCAGGACACTATAAAGCAAAGTTAATTCAGCTCTTTTTATATATTATATTATATTATATTATATTATATTATATTATATTATATTATGTTATATTATATTATATTATATTATATTATATTATATTATATTATATATAAACAAAAAGTACTGATAAGAATACCGTTAAAATACCGGATCGATAAGCAGTATTGGTAAGAGTAGTAATACCATTAAAACCTTAAGGATACCCAGTTGAAATGGTCTAGAACCGCCACTGCATTCAGCTATTTTTGAAGTATTTTCACTCATGTTGGATTTTATAAACTTTCAGCATTCAAAATCTAGCATGCTTGCTGCATAGCCTGCTTGTCTGATGAGGCATATTGTCACAATGGAACATGCAATTAAACAGCCTAGGCTATAATATATTATAGACTTTCAGAAAAGTTAAAGAGTAAAACAATTATTACAGTTTTAATATGAAACAGCAAAAATGGAAAAACCTTTCAGTTCAAAATGTGGTTTTATTGGGTGTTTCCTAACAGCTAGGCTATAGCAAAAATATGATTATTGCAATTTACATAGGCCTATTATTCTAATTCCATGTATTCTAATTTATAAAACGGGTAGTTTGATTCTGATTGGTCAATATCTGTGTTTTATCCATGATAAAAACATGGCTATGACCGATTCACCCAACGGTTCTGTGTATCACTACACAACATCCTTACACTCTTAGCACCATAAACTATATGTTCTCAATTGATATTGTTCATTGAAGCTTACTGTATTATGTAGAAGAGTATTGTGAGAAAGAGTGAGCGAGTTTATTACCTGCATTCAGATTTAGCATTTTCCTTCAGGTCAGTCCTATGTTCATAATAAAAAATCTGTTTAAATGTCCGATGTATTATCCTGTCCTTTTAACATTAAGGGGTTTTCCTGTGACTGACAGCGCTAGTCAAAGCATTTGTCAGTTGCGTCTTGTTCCGTGTTCACAACCATTCAGTCTTTTCAATATAAAAGTCTTCGCTACTGACTGACACACTCATAAAGACAGTCTTTGCCGCCATCTAATGGCATAATAATGTAACTTCTGTTGCTGTTCACAGTCAGGGACTATTTTTTCCAGCGGAAGGAAGGCTTTAGTGAAAGTTTACTTCATGAAAGTTGCATTGATACATATTTTTGGCTTTACTGTTTGTATTGTGTGGTAACCGTTTTATAAAAGAATAAGTTTAGAGTGATAGCGGCTAGTGCTGTATTGTGAATAAGTCACGGCTGAAGGGTATGACTTATTCATGATACAGCACAGCCTCTCGTACCTTATTGCTTACTTGTGCAATTGGACTCTTGACTTGAAACATTGCAGTTACTGAGATATAGTGTGACCAGTGCTGGACAGTAACTGATTACATGTAATCTGGATTATGTAATCAGATTCCAAAAATTAAGTACTTGTTATCAGATTATATTATGTATTAAAATACTTGTAATCAGACTACAGTTACTTTTTTATTGATTACAAACATATTATTTACACAATGGCAGTGAATCATTCATGTCCCTTAATTCTTCTTTTTCTGAACATTGCAAATCATATCAAATCAACTCCTGATGAACACATAAAGCAATAAGCCCCAAGAAGCCGTGGTTTACAGTGAATTTATAACAGCTAAGAGGCATTGTTAAAACCCCCTTAGCTGTTTTAAATTCACTGTAAACCACGGCTTCACATTTTTGAACAAAATCAATAGAGAACAAACATGTTTACGTTGCTAAGAGTGGTTGCTAAGACAGACACAGCAACATACACATTCAGTGGCGCAGCGATACTTATGTAATGTGGTCAGCTGTATGTTTTCTGGTTTTTTTTACAATGGCTTTGAACGTGGCTCAACCAATCAGAATCAAGGGACAGTGTTCTGCCAAATTTCGACCCCATGCAAGATTATTACCCCCTAGTATTGGTAGATTTAGGAGTAGGTGTGGGGGAGGGGTTAGGATTAGGGGTGGGGTTAAGATTAGGCAATCAGGTAGCGACTTCAATGAGGGGGGTAATAATTTGGCAGGGGTTTGAAATGCGGCACAACACTTGAACTATCCGTTTAATAATTATTATTTGAATTATCACACAGTAAGCCTATGTAGTTCCTTCATGAACCCCACTTTGGGAAACCCTGATGTGATGTAATGTTTAATGCACTTCATGTTGTTCATAACAAAAAATGGAATATATTTACTTTCTCTTTGTGTTTTTATATCAATATGGTACAATATTATCCTATTCAATTACATGTGATAAACGAATTAGGTCAAAAGTAATCAAAAAATAGTCAGAATATATTACAAAATGTGTAACGTTACTAACTATTGCTTACTATTTGCTGTTATAAAAGGCCAAGTGCACAGAAGCCTCCAACCACTTGAGGGCCCCATACTGCAGCATGTATTATGCACATAATAATAAAGAGAAAAAATGTATTTTACTTCCATTGCGTTAAAATCCTCCCTTATAAAAATGTAAAACCTATTATCTGCTTTTTAAAGGATTAGTTCACTTTAAAATGAAAACTACCCCAAGCTTTACTCACCTTCAAGCCATCCTAAATGAATGTGATTTTAACGATAAAATATTGTAAAAACGCTACAGAAAAAAACTGTAAATAGGTTAACAGTAAGTTCCAGGACAGGGAAAAACTGTAAAAGCTATTACCAGACATTATATGTAATTTTCACAGTAAAATGCTGTACATTTTAACATTTTTAGAAGTAAAAAATAACAAATCAATGTATAATTTATAGTAAAAAACGTAAACGAATATTCCCACAATTCCCTGTATGACACTCCACATTTGAAAGTATTGTTTAAATAATCACGTTCCTTAATAGTTTTTGTTATCAGTTATGTACATTAGGGTTTTATGTTACATCTTCTGTTGTTTAATGAATGTTTATTGCATTGTGTAAGTGTTGTGGGTTACCATGGTGGTGTTTTGCATTTGCGTGAATGACTCTGTACACCTTCTTTATATTAGTATATACTTCAGCTTGTGGGAAAGCTACTTGTGATAAACTCTTCATGTGGCTTTCTCTTTTACCACCTGCATTATAATGGTGGCTGTCTGTATATGTTAAAGATATAAAACAGATTTTAGTAGTTGTGTGCATTGTTGAATTTACTGGTTTACATTAAAATTTTCTCATTTATAAATTACAGTTTTATACTGTAAAATTTACAGTTTGTTCTGTAAATGTGTTTACAGTTTTATGTATTTTTTACAAAATTATTCTGGCAACCACAGCTGCCACATTATATTTTTTACAGTGTGTATATGACTTTCTTTTTTCTGATGAACACAATTGGAGTTATATTAATAAATATCCTGATGCAACCAAGCTTTTTAATGGTAGTGAAATGAACCAACGAGTTCAAAGCTGAAAAAAGTGCATCCATCTATCATAAACGTACTCCACACGGCTCTGCTGGGTTAATTAAGGCCTTCTGAAGTGAAGTGAAGCTATGTGTTTGTGTAAAAAAAATTTCCATATTTATCAAGATATATAGTAAAATATCTAGCTTCCGCCAGGAACTTATGAAGAGAGCGTAATTGACGCAACATTTTTTCTGTAATTTGAATACGGAAGGCAGTCTGGCGGAAGCTAGATATTTTATTTCATAACTTATTAAAGGGATAGTTCATCCAAAAATTAAAATTTGATGTTTATCTGCTTACCCCCAGGGCATCCAAGATGTAGGTGACTTTGTTTCTTCAGTAGAACACAAATGATGATTGTTAACTCCAACCGTTGCGGTCTGTCAGTTGTATAATGCATGTCAATGGGAACTTCGTCTATACGACACATTGATGTCCTAAGACACGAAACGATCAGTTTATCCAAGAAACCAAACAGTATATATATCATTTTTTACCTCTAAAACACCACTATGTCCAACTGCCCTGCGCATCTGGTTTGTGAGGTCTGAATGCGCTCTGACAACGGAAGTGATGTCTCACACTCACTGAAGCAAAGCACGAGAGATCACTTCCGTCATCAAAATGCGTTTTCTGACCTCACCAACCGCATGTGCAGGGCAGCTGGACATAGTGGTGTTTTAGAGGTAAAAAATGATATAAATACTGTTCGGTTTCTTGCACAAATCGATCGTTTCGTGTCTTAGGACATCAATGTGTCGTCACGAGCCGCAGGGTTTAATTTGGATTTGTCAGTGCATGTTTTTATGACTCTTATAGATCTTGGATGCCCTGGGGGTAAGCAGATAAACATCAAATTTTCATTTTTGGGTGAACTATCCCTTTACATATGGATATTTTTCTTACACAAATGCATCACTTTGCTTCAGAAGTCCTTTATTAACCCCTCAGAGCCATGTGGAGTATGTTTATGATGGACGGATGTGGATGGAGACACTTTCTTCAGTTCGCTCACTGCCTTTATAAAGCCCGGATGCATCCGGATATTTATTAATTTTTTTTCCGATTGTGTTCATCAGAATAAAGTCATATACACCTGGTGGCTTGAGGGTGAGTAAAGCTTGGGGTAATTTTCATTTTAAAGTGAACTAATCCTTTAAGTTACTTTGTAATAAAAAGAAAACATTTAAGGAAATCTAGGACATTTTCATGTAAGGAAGTCAAATCCATGGTTATAAGAAGCACAAACATGTATCTGTCATCACAAAAGCATGTTTCAATTTATTTTTGTCTTCATTAAAATAGTGAGTTATAGACAAGTATAACACATTTGCTTTTCTCTCATTCAGTGTACCTTGATCTCTGACTGAAATCTATATTGTAATTTTAAGGACATCTACAATCTAGTTTATAATATTATTTCTGCATTAACTTACTTTCTTTCAGGGTTGTTATTTCAGTTTGCCCAAAATGCTTCAAAATGCTTTGAAATGTCATGATTGAGAGAGAAATCCCATGGAGAATATGCAGGTATAGGTTCATAAATGCCACCAGTGGGTTTCCCCTGCTTTCGAAGAAAAAATCTAATCAGATCGTTGTTGCAAAAAAGGAAACTCTGTTATCTTTGGCAAAACAACTCTTGTGATTCATTCATTCTGCCATTATTCAACCAAAATGTTTAGCTATTTTCAGAAATAATCTTAGAGGATCTAAACAAACCATACTCATATGAGTAATCGTAACCTGGCCGTATCTCCCACAAACTGTGAATAACTATGGGAAGAAAAGAAAACCCGCATTATGTGACAAATGAGCTGACTTTGGTGGAACTTTCCTTCTCATCATTATTATTTGTCACTAAACCTGAAACAGCTCTTAGTCAAGAGAAACTGGTTCTGCTTATTTAAACAAATATAAGATAAAAAAAGAAAAGTATTCAACTTAATTTAGTATTAATTATTTATAATATAGGCATGACAGAAACAGAAAAGTGATTTTTACAAATGATATGAAGTTTGTACAAGAATTATACTGAATAATACTCAAGAGTTTTAAGGTTATGTCTGAAATATATTTCAAACCACATCTTGTAGATCCACAAAACAAAGACTGTGATGAGCTCTTTGCAAGAGACGTTTCTCGATACATCTTCTTCAGCGACTCCATCTTTACAGACTCTGTTTTTTGTCTTATAGTGCATATTAATACTCATATTAATGAAACTCAGTCCAGGTACTGACTCCTCAGGCTTCCTTCACTGTCAGAGACATTCAGCAGTTCCACCACTTCATCTCCATCGGTGTCCTCCTCTTCCTCTGCATCCCTGGATGTCTGCAGCTCCCCTTCACCCTTCCCTCCCAGCTCCAGGTAGCTTTTGGCGGGTGGGTTGACACCCCTGCTCCACACCCCAGAGTCAGTCCTATTCTTGGCAGCCTGGGCCGTAGAGGTTCGTTCATCCCAAATTGAAGTTTGCATGGTGCTGTCCGCTTGGTTTCCTGATTCAGCACTTTGAATCCCAGGGTAAGGAGCCACCGCAACTGTAGACTTACTGGAGCATAACCCCATGTGTTCTTGCTCGGTGTCGCTTTCTTTACGAAACTACTCCTTCTGCATTAAGACTCCTGTTTGGATATGAAAGCAGCTAATCTTGCACTCACTTCTCATAGTAATCCTGAAAAAAAGGTTATTGGGAACCTATTTTAGTATTTGCGTCCCTCAGCTGGTTTGAACAGAAATCTTTGTCTCACCACTTCAACAGGATCTGGAGAGCTCTTAACTTCACATGTTCCAACAGCCTGCCACATCTCTCTGGCAGACACATATTAAGAATGGCTAAAAACAGTCTAAATCGTATATTATGTTATAAACAATAATTCAATTAGATAGACAAAACACACAGAGCAGATCTAGGCTTGTTAAAGTGTTAGTTTACCCAGAAATGAAAATTCTTTCATTTACTCACCCTCGTGTTGATCCAAACCCATAAGACTTTAGTTTATCTTCCCAACAAAAATGAAGATATTTTTAATAAAATCTGAGTTCTGTACTCTCCATTGACAGCTATGCAACTACCACTTTGATGCTTCAAAATTTTCTTAAAGAGATTGTAAAACTCATCCATATGAATTGAGCAGTTTAGTCCAAATTTTCTGAAGAGACTCGATCACTTTATATGATGAACAGATTTAATTTAGATTTTATTCACATATAAACATCAGCAAACATAAACAAAAGCTCAAACATACTTGTTTGAAGTGCAAGAATGAACCTCATTGGTTCTTGCAGAATCTCAAACATGATGCGTAACTAAAGAATGAACCTCATTGGTTCTTGCAGAAGCTCAAATGTGATGCGTAACTTGAGAATGAACCTCATTGGTTCTTGGGAAAGCTCAAATGTGATGCGTAACATGAGAATGAACCTCATTGGTTTTTGGGAAAGCTCAAATGTGATGCGTAACACGAGAATGAACCTCATTGGTTCTTGCAGAATCTCAAACATGATGCGTAACTAAAGAATGAACCTCATTGGTTCTTGCAGAAGCTCAAACGTGATGCGTAACACGAGAATGAACCTCATTGGTTCTTGTGGAAGCTCAAATGTGATGCGTAACATGAGAATGAACCTCATTGGTTTTTGGGAAAGCTCAAATGTGATGCGTAACATGAGAATGAACCCCATTGGTTCTTGCGGAAGCTCAAATGTGATGCGTAACATGAGAATGAACCTCATTGGTTCTTGTGGAAGCTCAAACATGATGCGTAACATGAGAATGAACCTCATTGGTTCATGCAAAAGCTCAGACGTGATTCGTAACACGAGAATGAACCTCACTAGTTCTCGCATATCAAGCGAATATGCTTCAGCTTCTGTTTACCACAACTGATGTGTGAGTTGAACTCTTATATGTTAATAAAAGCCTAAATTCAGTCTTTTCATCATATAAAGCGATCAAGTCTCTTAAGAAATTTGGACTAAATTGCTCAATTCATATGTATTAGTTTTATGATCTCTTTATGAACTTTTTGAAGCATCAAAGTGGTAGTTGTGTAGCTGTCAGTGGAGGGACAGAAATCAGTCAGATTACATTAAAAATATCTTCATTTCTGTTCTGAAGATAAACGTAAGTGTTATGGATTTGGAAAGACATAAGGGTGAGTAATTAATGACAGAATTTTCATTTTTGGGTGAACTATTTCTTTAATAGTAACATTCTGTCTTCATCCATTCATACACAATAGTCAAAACAGAAAACAGTCAGCACAACTGTAGATTAAAAGTCTATTTTCTTTCACGTATACAAGATTCTAATAGTTTTGCCATTTTAATCTCACTGGATATTAGTGTTACTCACTCCTGAAGGATGTTTATTGTTGAAGAACTGCTCTGATAAGGGAGAATAAGATAAGATTTTCTCAAGTTGTAAATAAAACAAAGATTATTAGAGTATGTTTTACAAATACTATTTAGTCTTTCTTTGTAAATTTCATGTTAAGTCCAATGTCTCACTTGTCATTTCTTAGTAATTATTTGTGTAATTAACTAGCAATTTCTGAGTGGGAATTTGTTTTAAAGTAAACTCGACTTTTTTTAGTGCACATGCTCATGCCAAAACCTGTGTGTTATCTTTTCCTGGTTACAGTGATTAAAGGGTTAGTTCACCCAAAAAATTCTGTCATTAATCATGTCGTTCTACACCCGTAAGACCTTCATTTATCTTCAGAACACAAATTAAGATATTTTTGATAAAATCTGATGGCTCAGTGAGGCCTGCATTGACAGCAAGTCAATTTAGACTTTCAAACGCCCAGAAAGCTACTAAAGACATATTTAAAACAGATCATGTGACTACAGTGGTTCAACTTTAATGTTATGAAGCAACAAGTATACTTTTTGTGCACCAAAAAAACAAAATAACGACTTTATTCAACAATATCTAGTGATGGGCGATTTCAATGCACTGCTTCATGAAGCTTCGAAGCTTTACGAATCTTTTGTTTCGAATCAGTGGTTCGGAGCGTGTATCAAACTTCCAAAATCACGTGAACCATTGAAATTTTGAAACACTCATATGATGTAACAAAGCCTTGTTTACTGAAATCGTGTGACTTTCAGGCTCAGAACCACTAATTCAAAACAAACGATTTATAAATCTTTGAAGCTTCATGAAGAAGTGTTTTGAAATCGCCCATCACTAGATATTGTTGAATAAAGTTGTTTAGTTTTTTTGGTGCAAAAAAAGTATTCTCGTCACTTCATAACATTAAGGTTGAACCACTGTAGATACATGAACTGTTTTAAATTAAACTTTAGTACCTTTCTGGGCGTTTGAAAGAGTAAATTATCTTGCTGTCAATGCAGGCCTCGGATTTCATCAAAAATATCTTAAATTTGTGTTTTGAAGATGAACAAAGGTCTTAAAGGTTTGGAATGACATGAGGGTAATTAATGATTAAATTTTCATTTTTGGGTAAACTAACCCTTTAATTCATTAATTAATCCACTTGTAAAAAAGCTTTTTCATGTGTATTACTATTGCCTTCTATTGTTCATTTCTTCCTGGAATGAATATTCAAATTAATCTAGCAAGACAATAAAGTGTGTTGCTGTATGGATTTTATCAGGACTTTCTGTTTCTCCAAACCAATGGCAGACGGGGGATGAAACCTGTTTGAAAACAGTCATTATTTGTCATTTTTTCTAACAATCATAAGTTACACAATTCCCCTCTTACAGCCCATTCATATTGTTTTCTGTGTACGGGCTGTTGGAGGTTATTGTGTGATTGGTCTCTGTGCAACACTTTTTGTTTAACAGTGTATAAATAAAGCTGACATTACATGATCGGTGAGCTGCCAAGACAGCATTGCAGGCATAACATAGTTGTGGTTTTATATTTTTGGCAGCTGCCTAAAACACCTCAGGATATTAAGCATTACGCAAATTCTTATCAGTGTCATACACTAATTGCTAGGCTTTTTGTTCATTTGATTTATGACTTTTTTGATTTATCAGTCCACAAGTGGTCAGGTTTTGGAGGCAGACTGTTTGATTATTAGACTCTCTTACAATTACAAATGTATGCATTTTAAGTTTAAGTTGTCTGTTGGACTACAGAATTTAAATTCTGAATAAATAGAATAAAACTCCATTACTGTTTTTAAAGGGTTTTTTTCTTTTCTTTTTGGGGGGGGGGGGGGGGGGTATAATTTTATTATATATAATTTTATATTTTATATATAAAATTACATAATAAAACAACTAGAAAAAGGTCTCCTCAATTTGTGCATATATTTAGCTATCAGAATAAGCTGTCAGTGAGTCACTCATGCTGGTCATTTGAGGGCCAATATTTTTGTGACGCATTAACTATCACAATAATATAACACGCTACAGACATAATCATAAAAGTGTAATTCATAGAGACCTTATATGCAGTCTATAGATAAATCTATTAGTAGGAGCTTTTGAATTTACATGTTCACATGCAAATAAAGAGAAAAGCTGCAAAGTAGCTAAAAGTAAATTTGTTCAGAAAGTCCCTTTTTGAGGGACAAAACTCCAAAACATGGATGGACATTCATATTATGACAGTCTCATAATGATGCTGATAAAATTATCGAGAGATTCAGAAGATAACGTGTTAAGGAACGGTAGGTATGTGGTATATTGCCATTACGTTCGTGGACACCCCATCACCGCAGGGATTTCCCTTCCTACATTGGAAGTTTTACTAGATCAGGAGTTTAAAAGCTGAAGCACTGAAAACACATCAATCAGATCAATTTACAACTTATTCGTGACAACTCAAGGTGGAGAAATGAATACTAACGTGTGCTTCGTATTTCTGCTGGCCATTGGTCTTTCTGCTCAGATGGAGTTCCTGGTAGACTTCAATAAAATAATAAAACTGAAGGACGGTAAAACATATCTGGTAAGTAGTACCATTCATGCTACAGACCTGACTCTTTTGATTTAAAAATCACACATTTCTAAATATTCAAACATCTGACATTCTTCCTTTAATTTACAGGACTGCTCAGAAAATTGCGATGAGGTAAAGGTAAGTACTCACAAACCGTTTTTTCGATTTCGTACTTGATTCAGAGCTCTTGGGCTGAGTGCTGGGCTCCAGAATGTGTACAACCTGAAACATATAGACGTTAATACGCTGGGTCTCATACTTGCTGTTGAACCACAGACTAATGCTTATCGGCACAACATGAGATAGTATCACATTTGTGCATTGCTCTGACTTCCTTTCCATTTGCATGATCGTTATTTCTGTATACGGGCAAATCTTTTTGCCACCAAAGAAGAAGTTTTGTTTTGACACAGCAGATCTGATCCTGATCCTGCTGCTGCTAGACTTAGAATGATTTTGCCTCTGACAGACAATACTTTAGACAACAGTTCTCCTTTAGTACAGCATTAACAGTGGATTATTTTTCTTGTCCAGGAAACAGCATGCAAATGTGTCCACCTCGACCATTGTGTGGTAAGAGATGTTTATTTTATATCAACCACAATCAGTTAGGTGATGTGTGTTGTTTAATAATTATTCGATTTCCTTGTGCTTTATTCAAACTGCCTCATTACTAAATTGTGCTAAAACTGTCTTTCCATTTTGTAGAGCAGCACAGTTTCAGACTGCATCAAAACTGGCCTTCGCAAGTTCAACGTGAACTCACCTGTATTCAACTATAGGGTAGATCACATGCTGAAGGTATGTTAGCCTTACATTACTCAACAGGAAATTAATCTTAAGGGAGGAAAAGCCATTATGATTTACATTGGTGCACAGAATTTATAGCCATGTTAACTTTAACACTCCAAAAAGTTTAACTTAAGGTCAAGTAACAATTTGTGAACATTTTGTCCCAACTTAATTTCATTGTGTTCAATTCAACTAAAATTGATTTAAAGTTTACTTAATTCATCTGTGTTGGGACTACGTGAATCACTTTTGTTGACAACTAACTGGACAGTGGATCTGCAGTTCCCAGCATGCTTTTCAAGGGACTGCGCTAGAGTAAATGTAGGGATTACGTGGGTTGTTTTTTTTGTTTGTTTGTTTTTTCATTAAAGGGAAAGATATGTTAGTGTTCAATGTTGTTATTTTATCAAAAATAGTTGTGAGAATTTCGTGGGCAGTTGTGTGAAAGATATGCTGTGAGTTTAGTTGCTCACCCTAGTGAGTAATAACAATACTATTGTCAGCGCCAGTCTTCAAATTAATTAAAGGTACACTATGCAACTTTTGGCCCTCTAGCAGTTAAAAAACGACATTAATCATGCGGAAGAACATTGTTTCGGTTGTGATTCCTCTCTGTGTGACTGTTCGGATGAATATGGTTCGTTCTCATAACTAAAAAAATTGGAGAGAGAGAGAGATTATCTAACATAACATTCTCTGTAAGCTAGCTGAATACCTTACTGTTGTCCTCAGACCGCTCCTGTGGTTCTGCAGTTGGTTATTATTGGTTAATAGACGGTACTTCCTTAAAAATAGATTTCAGCACAACCATAGTGAAATGACCCTTCATAATAGATCAGACTTTACAATAAATTCTGTTCGAGAGCTACATATGGCAATTTATCTGTTCAATAAAATACCTTACTCATCTGTTGAGTAATAAACACCATCTCCACGTCGCTTTTACATTGCAAATCCCTCAGTTCTCACCATCTCCAAAGCTAATGTAAATTCTCATTTTATTACAAACTTCTTTTTTTTTTTGCTAGAAGACTCTCCCCTATTCAGCATTTTAAACGGGTGATTCCCCGGAGGTTCGAGATTTAACTTATTTCATGTCATTCTCGCTTGTTATGACAACTAACCAAAGCCACTATTACACTCCTCAAAGTAGCTGGAACAATTTTTCTCCATTTACAGATATGATGAGACATGCACACAATTTCCCACGAAAACACTTATACAAATACAAAACAAAATATAAACACTTATCATAGAGTTGCCATAGTGAATCAGGGTAAGACATAAACACATTTTAGAAGAAGGATTGATGATGTAAATCTGTCATCTAAAAATTGTTTACAGTGTACCTTCAGTAAGATATTTTTAACATACTACATACTTTACATACTACAGTAAATTAACCAAACTTAATTTAGTTAATTAATCCAACTAAATAGTGTTGACCCAAATGAACTAATTTCATTTAAATAAAGTAAATTAAATTGTGTGTAAAATCTTTCTCAGTTAAATTAAGGATAATGATTTTTTTTTTATTATTAACTTTTATTTTATATTTTATTTTTTTAATGAGGAATGACAATGAAAAAAATAAAGTCTGTTTTTATCATCTGCATTTTTGGTTGCATTTTGATTGTAACTTGTACATAATTCATTTGACATGATCTTTTTTCCTTTTTCCTACAACAGAATTTAACAAATGAAGTCACCCCACAATGGCCCACACTGGTGTCTCCTAAAATATTCCTCGAGTACATCCGAACTCTACATCAAAAATCAAATTCATCTCCAAGGGTCCGGAGGGAACTATCAAAGAAAAAGGGACGAAAAGAAAAGGCGAGAACACACTTCAATCGTCTGTCCCAGAGAAAAGATGGCACCAGATAATATATTAAAGAAGAGATTTTATTTACAAAACAGGCATAATGGGGAGATAACCAAAACAATCCACTAACAATCCAACTAACTTTCAATTTGAAGTAAGATTTCTGAACGCTTTCGGTTTGCACAGGGCAATGCACCTGCTAACACACAATTAATGTTTCACAATGTCATAGTTGATATGTATAATTCTCTTTTTGTTTGATTTGTAACAATTTATAATTATGTCTGTTTAATTTATTTTATTTATGGGTTTATTTAATGTAATTTATGACTTATTTATATATTTATTCATTTATTTATTTTTATCTGTATGAATGTTTCTAACTGTCAAATATAGAAATTACACAATAAAGCCCACTTTACAAAAAATCCTCAGATGTTTGTGTTATAATTTAGCAAATAGCCGAATTCACATTAGACCGGGGTGATAAAAGCTCTTAGATTATTAGTAATAATAGTAGTAGTAGTATTATATAGACATTCAAGTATATATATATGTCCAAAAAAATGACTATAGTCCCACTGGCTTCACCTTGTCACATTGATATTGTTATATTAAGCAAGTAGCATGACATAGGCCTATTAAGAAAGATACTTGATATGTAGTCCATATGACAAATTGTGCTGGAATTAAAGAATATTATCATATTCATATAGAAAAATTTATCTTCTACAGTGGTGGTCAGAATTATTGACACCCTTGGTAAATATGATCAAAGTTGACTATAAAAATAAATCTGCATTGTTTAACCTTTTGATCTTTAATTTATAAAATTAGCAAAAATCTAACCTTTCATTGAAGGAAAGGAATTGAAAGTGGGGGGGAAATCATATTATGAAATACATTTTTCTCCAAAACACGTTGGCCACAATTATTGGCACCCTTAGAATTTTTTATGAGTAAAATATCTCTGAAATATATTCCCATTCATATTTTTTTTTTTTTTTTTTTTTTTTTTAAGCACACAAGGGCAATGTTCCCTCTAATTTTTTTTCTCGCTGAGCAAAACTTTTCTCTGTTGAGCGCACATTTTGGCCACCTGAGCAAAAACATACTTTATATCAGACCTGTACAATGTACATAAACACACCCCAAAAAAATGGTTTTATCATGCAACTGTAACATTTAACTTTAATGTGCCATTTCTATTTTATTTGACCCTTGATGTAACTTAGTGATTTATTAAATAATATGTTTGAAAACAAGCAGTTCAGTCACTAAATTAAGCACATTTTAGGTTACTTGCGATTTTTTCACATTGCTGTATTAACTGTACCAGTCTTTACCAAGAAATTCTATTAAAAAATAATTTCTGTCCTCCTGCAGGACAGTTCAATTCTTTATAATAACATAAGATGAGCAGTTACAATGATGGTTTGGGACAACCATAATGTTTTTTTGTACAGTCAATTATTAGCAACAGACAGTGTTAAACCATCAAAATTACATGTTTATTGCTTATGAATTTCCCAGATATTATATACCAGGAGGATTTTTCGTGGCAAGGAGCCCTAAACAATCCCCTTGTGAGATCAATTTTTTATTAGGCTTACATTATAATATAATAAAATATAATATAATATTTAAGTATTTAAACTGATATACAGTATCAGTTTAAATGCTTCCATTTGTTTTAATATATTATATAGTGAAAACAAACTGAAGCATTTAAACTGATAGCTAAATATTTTTAAGAAAAGTGAACGTTAACTCGGTTTATAGTTATCTAAACAGCCCTGAAACCCACACCACCACCACACACAATAATTGATTTAAACGGAGGTATATAACTGATGTATTTTGAGTTTGCAAGCTACATCTGTGGTGGGTGTGTGATTGTAAATGTCTCAGAGTTTTGTTAGCATTCTGTGCCCATCATCCGTTATTTCCACCAATTTTCATTAAAACATGATGTTTTATTTCACATTTCTTCTCGTTTCGCGTTGCCTCTCGTATTGATGTATTTAGTCCGCAAACATGACAGTATTCTTACCGCAACTGTTTTGGCCCAGGGCCAGCCAGCTCACACGCGCTCAATCGTTCTCTTTCTATGGAACCTGTAAACCGGTTCACCGGTTCTAACTCTATAGCGACAATAACTCTATAGCGGTTGTCCAGAGCACTGCAATTATTTCTCAGTTAAACTACTCCAATCATTTTCACGCCTGTTCTCTGCGCGGCCGCGCACGCGCGCAGCTTAGAGGGAACATTGCACAAGGGTGTTCATGAACATGAAATTGTCCAGCCATGACCTCCTGTTCCACAGGAGTACAAATATGTGTAAACACAAAGGCCAAATTCCCTTAATCATTCATCACAATGAGTAAAACCAAAGAATATAGTTCTGATGTGTAGCAAAAGATTGTTGAGCTTCACAAAATAGAAAGTGGCTGTAAGAAAATAGCTGAAAATCTCCATTTCCACCATCAGGGCAATAATTAAAAAGTTACAATCAACTAAAGATGTTAAAAATTTGCCTGGAAGAGGACGTGTGTCTAAATCGTCCTAATATGTGGTGAGGAGGAGAGTTTGAGTGGCCAAAGACTTGCCAAGGATCACAGCCACAGTTAAATATACTGCTGGATCTTTAATGTTGTGGGCCTATTTTTCTGCTGGAGGTCCTGGACATCTTGTTCACATGGCATCATGGATTCTATCAAATACCAACAAATTAAAAAAAAAAAAATCAAAACCTGACCACTTCTGCTAGAAATCCAATAATGGGCCATGGTTGGATCTTCCATCAGGACAATGATTCAAAACAAACATCAAAACCAACACAAAATTGTGTCTCTCAGCACAAAATGAAGCTTCTGCCATGGTCGTCCCAGTTCCCTGACCTGAACCCTAAAGAAAATGAGTGGAGTGAACTGAAGAGAAGAAGCACCAACATGGAGCTGGAATCTGAAGGATCTGGAGAGATTCTATATGAAGGAATGGTCTCTGATCTCTTCTCAGGTGTTCTCCAATCCCACCAGGCATTATAGAAGAAGAGTCAGAGCTGTTATCTTGGCAAAAGGAGGTTGCAAAAAGTATTGAATAAAAGTGCCAATAATTGTAGCCAACGTGTTTTGGAGAAAAACATTTATTTCATAATGTGACTTTCCCCCCACTTTCATTTATTTTCCTTCAATGAAAGGATAGATTTTTGCTAATTTTAGGAATTAAAGATCAAAATGATAAACAATGCAGATTTATTTTAACAGCCATCTTAGTTCATATTTACTACGGGTGCCAATAATTCTGACCACCACTGTAAATAAAGACAAACTTTTTCCTCTTCAAGCACTAATTCAAATACATGTGATATGACCATAATTCCAAATACACATTTTCCACACTAGAGGGCAGCAGCGGACAGCAGGACAGAAATTTCTTCAGGGACACATGAAACTCCAATCGTTTGACAAGTAATGTATTTTTATTTTATATACACTCTAAAAAATGCTGGGTTAAATATGGACAAACCCAGGGATTGGGTTGTTTTCACCTAGCCATTTTTTCAACCAATTTTGGATTTATTTTTTTAGCCAGCAATATAGTAAAAGGCATGTTTTTGCTCACCCCAAATAGGGGCAAATTTGTGGGGTAATTTAAGCTGAAACTTGACCAGACCAGAGACTTATATTATATCTTGTGAAAGAGGGCATAATAGGTGCCCTTTAACCCAACCTGCTGGGTTTGTCCATATTTAACCCAACTTGGGTTGTTTTTAACCCAGCATTTTATTATATATGTGTGTGTGTGTGTGTGTGTGTGTGTGTGTGTGTGTGTGTGTGTGTGTGTGTGTGTGTGTGTGTGTGTGTGTGTGTTTTACAAAATAACAGAAACTGCTAGTTATTTGTGATAAGAACCCTTGCTATATATCTATGTACAGAACAATGATGAATGTGAGAGTTTGGAAATTGCAACAGAACATAGCTACATATATTTAAATGATATTGCTTATATGTTTAAGTTATATATTTAAATATGTATTTATATATAATTTACATTTGAATATAATTGCATAAAAATAATATAAATGTAATATATTACTATAAATAAAATATATTTAAATATTCAAATAATATATATGGCTAAAATATATAATCAAATTATTTAAAAAACAATAATATAATATAAATAGGCTATTTAAATATAAATAAATAGGTTATTTTAGTCAACATGCATTTTGGATGGCAAACAAGCTCTTTAACGTGAAATCTTTGAAAATCTCTCTTAGGGTTGCTTGTTTGTGTTAAGTTCTTTTGGTTTTTAGAGATGCTGTAAAACTATGAGTATCTTGATTCATCTGACAAATCCCAGGTAACAAATCAGAGGATAGGAGAGAGAAAGTGAGAGCTGTCTTGTCGCATTATACAGCTCCTTTTGGTGAAAGGTTTAAGTCTGTCTCCCGTCCTCCCATCTCTCTCTCTCTCTCTCAGCATGGTAGTTTTTAATTCTGTGTTTGTGCAGATGGCTGGTTGCCCCATTAGCATTCATTACAGATTCCTTGAGCGCTTAATTATGGAACAAGAGAGAAGAGTGGCAGACGGAAACATTGAGGAGTCTCTCTCTCTCTTTCCCTGTCACTTCATTGCACCTTTAGGTCCGTGTATGGCACAGACAAGATCCATGAAAATATTTTCAGAATGCCTGCATGAACAAACATACTATATCCTTGATGTGCATTGGGAATTATAAAGGATAAATATGAAATATGAACATATAATTTGTGTGACATAGTGCAAAGTATGATTCACTGCTCATTTTATGCAACGCCATGGTCAGCATATAAAATGCTGAGTTTCTGTAACTGATGGTACATTAAAAAATCAGCATTGCACATCTCAAGGATAATAAACACACATTCACTAACGCTTAAGTAATTACAGGGATGTGAATACCACCTCAATTTCAGATACTGAGAACATCTTAAGTTATTATTACTAATATTGTACACCACATGATCATTTTTATGGCTAGCTCCAGGATACAAGGTTTACAACAGAGTTCCATCGCCACTCATCCAATCAAAACACTAAATGCCAAGAACAGTGAAAGTACTGGACACTTTAATTAAGTGTAATTTAATGTAGGAATTTAAAGATGCAAATAAACAAATGGTCTGTCTGGCTTGAAAATAATAACAGGACTTTGATAATTATTATTAGGAATAATTAGGCATCTTTACAACTGGAGACTTGTGTTTTGACGTACAAAAGAAATAGAAATAATATTTTGGAAGCTTTATTGGCCATTTAATGTATAGCCTACTAAATAACGAGCCTTCCACAATTTACTGAATGATTTTGGCACAACAACTAATAGCCTATTCAGTAGTTTGAATAATAAATAAAACGACGTCTATTCCTTGATACTATAAAGAGGTCAATCTTAAAGCATGACTGTGCGCGTTCACGGGTTTTGGCTTTCTAAATAGGCGCTCAACATGTTGTTCTGCCAACTGTAATGATTTTCTAATGCGCACTGGAGTTAACGAGCCAGTCAAACATTTAGCCTAATCATTACCTTTAAAAACACAACATGAAACGGTCGCTGAACAACCCCTCAAGATAGCCTAAATATACATCGGCCTGTAAATTAATAGCGAGGCAGAAGTTTGTGAGCTATATCGCTTGAAGCCTTCTTCGCAATGCTTGCACTCTTGTCAAAACCCTGAAACGAAATATTTTCAATAATTTACCCACTCGGTCGCATAAGCCTCATAATGCCGTCTTGTAGCCCAGTCCGCTGACCGCGGGTGAGTGATCGGAAACAGGTGCAGGAGGCTCGGCCTGCCATGAGATGTTATCGATGTGCAGTTCTGGAAACCACTCCGTGACCAAGTTAATACGTTACTGCGTAAACGGGTCAACGATTTCTCATTTTAATCGACAGACACCGGTTAAAGACTAAAAACGATGACTGTAATACGGTTTGTATAGACAAAACAGGCATCGGATTTAGTTCTTTAGGCTAGTTAGTATAATGTCCGTGTCATTATGCACTGCTGATTCTTTTTCTTCTTTTCTTTTTTTTTTTTTTTTTTTTTTTTTGGAAAGTGGTTGGTAGTATTATATCTTTAATAAAAAGTATTAAAAATGACAATTCAAAAAATGATACTTACAATAATAATAATTACTTTACCATGCAGTTGGAAGATTATTATTAGTACACTAAAAAAATGCTGACAAAAAAATGGACAAGCCCAGTGAATGGGTTGTTTTAACCCACTGGTTGGGTTAAATGTTTGCCCAACCTGCTGGGTAGTTTTATTTAACTCAACTATTGTTTAAAAATTACTATATTGCTCGCTTAAAATGAACCCAAAATATTATGGAAATTAAAATTGATTAATATGTTTAATAAATGAACATTTATTAATGAGTTTAATTAATAGTAATTAAACAATAAACATTTATTAAATTGCTTTTTAATAAAATGTTCACCTTTTGATTATTATTGTTCCCTCTAGTAATTTGTCTGATTTTTAATTTTTTTAACATATTTTGGGTTCATTTTAAGCCAGCCATATAGTAATTTTTAAAGAATAGTTGGGTTCATTAAAACTGCCCAGCACGTTGGGCAAACATTTAACCCAACCACTGGGTTAAGACAACCCAATTACTGGGTTTGTTCATTTTAAACCCAACTTTGGTTGTTTTTAGCCCAGCATTAATAGTATAGTACTATTAGTATTGTTATTATTATTATTATTATTATTATTATTAGGCTATGGCCCATTAAATAAATTTGATATTATGTATATTATGCCGAAATTATCTAATTTATCATCTAGATATTTATGGAAATTGGGCCTTTTAAATGTGGATTAATGAAAATTAATCTCAATTAAATTCATTGCTGGCATATTTGTCAGAGAACTAAGCAAATGCATTTGGTCCACTCCTACTCAACTCTGTAGACGCCAAAATTATTAAGATTTCAAATGTGGATTTGAATGTGACGTGGGTTCTGTTTTTACTCAATTGAAAAACTCATATTTTTGTTTCATATACATGTTCTTGTTAGGGTTTTGTGGCAAAAAAAAAAGCAATCAAAGCAACAAAACATCCACGTTTTTATTATTCTACTGGGCTATTTTGAATTAGCCTACTACGGTTCAGCATCATCGCTGTAATTATGCATAATTGAAGAAAAACATGTTTAAATGAGTTAAATGAAGAAAAGTTCAAAAGCAACCCTTTTGCTAAGGCTGCAATAAACTGCAGATTGTAGCCTAGTACACCCTGAAGGCTTGCGTAGCCCATAGCTGGAAGTGTGACAAGGAAAATAGTTTTTGATGATCTACTGCGTAGGAACTGACCTGTTGGAGGCAGCCCCATTGAAGTGAATGATCAAACTAATAGAGTTCATTATCTGACCCAAATGAATGTAGGACCCGCCCACCGCCGGAGCTCTATGCGCCAAGGGCTTTCATCCAATGAGTGCAAGTCTCAGACGACACTGTGTGGCGTCCCTCAAATCCAAATCGATGGGTCTCGAGCTTCTATTCTCACTTTTTCTTTCATGATTTATGGACACTCGTGGATCGATGGATTACACAGCAATTGGCAAAAGCAGTGTTTTATATTTAGTTTATGTCTGACTTAACTACAATGTCTTTCTAAAATACTGCTGCTGACAGAGGTCACTAAAAGAGTTCTGAAAGGACGTAAAGGTGAACCTCATCATCTGCTGGACTGTACTGGTACCGTCACGGACAATGTTCTCGGCAACGGGGAAGCGGTGTTTTACCATTGAGTCTTTGGTGGCGAAGGAAAACCCCTTAACACCAGAAGACCCCATTCGCCCCACCGCCCTGAGCTACTCTGCGCCTGCTGACAGTTTTCTTAACGGGTATCAAAGCCCCGCAGGCCGCGCGCTCTATCCAAACCCCGAGCTGGTGTTTTCGGAGACTGTGAACCATGCACCTCTGAGCATGCACCCACACCCGCTCGGCAGCACGCACCTCCAGCACCCGCACTTCTTTGGCACGCAGCACCGCGAGCCACTGAATTTCTACCCGTGGGTCTTAAGGAACAGGTTTTTTGGACATCGGTTTCAAGGTAAGCTCGATATTAAACAACTTTTTCACCTAAATAAAAATAATAAAATAGCCTATGCATATTTTTTACACGTAGCCTACATGTAGGATAAGTGTTCAATAAAAGTAGGCTGGTGCATTAATGCATGCGCGTGCGTCTCTGAACTTATCTGAAATATTCTCATAAATGCTCACCCGCGGCTACAGGCTACTTACCACTGTGGAGCGGGATAACACTGATAGATGGAGTTTGTATTTGAAGGTAATTCCGGTTAAACTGCAAATGAAAATCACAAATGATATGCTTACAGCTTTTGCCATGCCCTGAGGCGATACTTAAAGAGGGACACACAGATTTAGACTAAGCTGTCCACGCACAATAGCACAATGTCAAATCTCCCAAAATGAATGCATTATGTTCGTATAAGCTTATAATAGAAGCATTGGAGAACAGTTCTGATAACAGTAATTGCTTGATCTTGCATTCAGAATTTCCACCAGTTTCATGTGCCTACGGCAAAGTGAGAGAAGTTCAAATGTAGTCAGCCTTAATGTTGTTTATGAGTTATTCTTTAAATAACGTAACATTATATTATCATATTAGTATTTTAGTGTCTAAGAATACCTTAAATTGTTTTATACTTTATTAGTTGACTGTTACTTAATTAATTACTTATTATTTATTATTATTTGTAATATTAGCTTACTATTGCCACGCTATCGCTGTCTTTGGAGCGAGAGATAATGACAGATGACGAATCTGCTCTGATGAACTCGTTACACCTCATCATTATCACAATTTAATTTTCATAGGTCACTCGATAAATTGTCCTCTTCTGGTGTTCAAGCTGTTGCCGATGAAAGTAAACTAATATATGAATTGAATAAATACAAAACGCTAATATAAAGGTCAAATATTTAAGATAGCTAACGGTGTTAATAATTTAGCTAACTGTGATGACCTTTAAAGGCGAATCTAAAATCTAAATTATAGGCTATTCTTAAAAATGTATTCCTGTTAAACAACATTTATTCGATGAAACCTTTGTAACTGAGAACGTTTAAAATCGACAGACTCTGCATTTTTTTTTTAAATATAGTCCATCAGGCTAAAGGTTGCAAAGCGTAGGCTAATGAGTGTTAAACTCATTACATGGCCATTAATAATAAAAAATCACAGGCCAATATGTTGCATGGCTATCGATTTTAATTAATGCTTGCATTATTTGGACTTTATATTCTATAGACAAATATAGGAAAATATTTTATTCTATTTTATTATGTAGCTGTAGCCAACTGTCCGCCAATTAGCCTATCGTGAAAAGGATTTATTCAGATGAAAATGGGTGGTCATATGAAAATATTAGAAAGGGTCTGTTGTTAATTGTTTTCATTATTCCTTCATAAGACATTAAAACATTATTCAGTCATGTAGTCAATCATTTAGACTTTTCTTACAGAATTAGGCTACTTAGCTCAGGCGGGAAATAAAACTCCAAAAGCGCAAAAAACAACAACAACAACAACAAAAAAGTTAGAATGGCACGATGTTGATACAAACAGTATTCGACGAATAAAATACAGTTCATACTATTCAATCAATTATATCAATAGGCATAAAAGCAGGGTACATTTTAACTCTTTACTGATACTGATGTCAACTTTTGTTGAAATTTACAACATGGGCTAAAGCCAGAAATGGTGCCTCTTGGGCTATAGTTTTCTTCTTGGGTTTAATTAACATTGCTTCAAGTTCAGTTTCACTGACATAGCCCACTGTCGCATTGCTATAATCAAGTTGTCTTTTATTGATTATTATTATTACTGTTATTTCAGGGAACGACGTCTCACAGGACACGCTGTTACTACACGGACCGTTCGCGAGGAAGCCCAAACGGATCCGCACCGCGTTCTCGCCCTCTCAGCTGCTGCGCCTGGAGCGAGCCTTCGAGAAGAACCATTATGTTGTCGGAGCCGAACGGAAACAGCTCGCTAACAGCCTCAGTCTATCTGAGACTCAGGTAAACATTAGGAAACGCTGCAAGTTCCCATGCTCAAATAAAATCGTTTAAAACACTTAAAGTAAAAATGGTATTTAGTAGACTACTGTTTCGCTTACAATAAAGAAACTGCCCCGTGGACAATTTCACAAATAATCACAGACAAAAAGTAGGCTATTGCTAATTAAATTATTTGGAGCATTAAAACTAGGACACGTTCGTTTAAAAAAGATGATAAATATATTTTAAAAATTTATGAGGAAGTGTTTGATGTTGTGCAATGGGTAGGAAACTGAGGGCTATTAATGAGACATTTCTTTATTTTGAATGATTAATGTTGTACTGACAAGCTGTTGCTGTTGGCCTACATGAAAATGTAAACAACACTTGGACTGCTTGCTAAATCCAGAAACGGGCCAATAGCAGAATATCCGAGTCTGAAAGGACGCTGGCTGGCCATGTGTCAGTTGTTTGCTGCGCCCTGTGATATAATTTTATCTTAGGCCAAGACTTTAAAGGGATGAGTAGATATTAGTCGCTTCGCTCAGATGCCACTAAATAGGAATAAACCCATTCGCCCTGATCCGTTAAAACAATGACGTAAAGCTCATTTTTTAAAACCTTATATAGAAGAAAAAAAAAATTTTCCTCCCAAAAATCCAAACTATGGCAAAAGGATTTTTTCTTCAATGTTCCTCCGCATTCGCCATATGGCAATGAACTGGTCAACTGGCACGATTTGATGCATCGCATATAGGCCTACCTTAGTTTGTAAAATCTAAGTTTTACACTGGGAATGATCATGTTCTCTCTCTGTTTTTACTTTTTACTCAGTTTTACTGCAAAAATTTACCTAAAAACTAAAATAACAGACTTAGCCTACCATACACGCATCTCAGGAGAGAGGCAATTTTGGTAAAAAAATAAATAAATAAATAAATTAAATAAATAAATAAATAATAAAAAATTGGCCAATACCTATAGCCACATTTGTGAATTTTTATTAATGTATTGGCTACGCCTGTTTTATGGAAAGCGATTCAGGATTCAGTCAGCATCTTGAGAATTTATTCAGCGTAGCGCGCGTGTGATCGCTTCAGAAATAAATAGAATAAAATAATTGGTAAGCCATCTTTTTCACTTATGCGCGGTTGTTTTTGGCTATCCATACGTTTCTCTAAATGCGACTATTTATGACTGTAGGCATATCAATCTATTGAAATGTGTGAATGAACAGTTGTTGTAAAAATAAACGCTGTTTTTAATTAGAAGGCCAAATACATTATATGCCTACTTTATATTTGGAAGATCTGTTAGTGATTGTATTTGAATTAAATTAATGTTTTTAGATGGCATTATCTGTGGAAACTTATCCGTCTTTTTGTTTGGATTTCTTCTGATACACAACAAAGTTCTGAAACAAGTGTAAAAAATGGACAATGTCGTGACAAAAAAAGTCAACATGAATGAATTCGAACGTGTAGGACTACGCGTCATGGTGTTAAAATAGTTCGATTAGAACACAAATGCGTTTGAACCGTCTTGCGTCATTCACAATCTGTCTCGGTTCTGTCTACTCACCAAAACCTAAACGGCACTGATGTCCTGGTCTTCTGCTCCCCTCAGGTGAAGGTGTGGTTTCAGAACCGCAGGACCAAGTATAAGCGACAGAAGCTGGAGGAAGAGGGCCCAGAGTGCACACAGAAGAAGAAGGGAAACCACCACATTAACCGCTGGAGGATTGCCACCAAACAGACCGGATCTGAGGACATAGATGTCATGTCGGATGCCTAAGACCAACCTAAACACTGCCCAAATGAACACACAAGACCAAGAAAAGCACTATTTATTTAATGTTATTAGTCATGATATTTCAGATTCTAAACCTAACCGCAGAGGACCTGACCACGTGAGTGTGGTAAATGTGAGTTAAGGATGAATTAAACCAGAAAGTAATCTACACGCAGGACTGAACACTATAGTTGTTTAACATACCTCTGCTGGAATTATCCCATGTTTGACACATGCTTCACCTGTAAGAAGAAATCATCTTATATATATGACGATGTCTTTTTAGCGCTCTCTTTTTTCCCCCTTTTTTGGGGGGACAAGAAATTGTATTTAAAACTAACAATTAAGTTAATTTTCACAAGTCGATATTTTTAATTCTGATTAGTTTGTTGTTTCTCTGCATAGTCGGTTAGTAAAATTAGTTTTAATTGATATTTTTATTAAGTTAAAAATTATGTTGGCTAAAATCCAAAATCTATCCAAACAAAAATGTTTCAAATGCTTTAAAGGGTTGGTTTACCCAAAAATGAGATTTCTGTCGTTAATTACTCTCCCTCATGTCGTTGGACCCATAAGACCTTCGTTCATCTTCAGAACACAAATTAAGGTATTTTGTTAAAATACGAGTTTTTTTTAGCCTCCATTGAAAGCAACGAAATTAGCCTACCACATTCAATGTCCTGAAAAGTAGTAAAAACATCGTTAAAATAGTCAACGTGACTACAGTGGATCAACCTTAATGTTATGAAGCGACAAGAATACTTTTTGTGTGCAAAAACAAAACAAAAATAACGTTTATGTCCGAACGCTAGCTCATTATTGGCCGGCTTCTGCATCAGCAACATGCATCACGTGGACAGGCGTCGGCCAATTCTGAGCCGTGGTTCGATGTAGAACCCGGAAGCTCTGGAACGAAAATAGTGTAGTAGAATGATAGGGGAGAGACGAATTTGTTGAATAAAGTCGTTATTTTTGTTTTGTTTTTGCGCACAAAAAGTATTCTCGTCGCTTAATAAACATTAAGGTTGAACCACTGTAGTCACGTTGAATATTTAAACAATGTTTTTACTACTTTTCTGGACATTCAATGACAGTAATTTCATTGCTTTCAATGGAGGATAAAAAACCTCTCAGATTTCATTCAAATATATTAATTTGTGTTCTGAAGATGAACGAAGGTCTTATGGGTGTGGAACCACATGAGGGTGAGAAATTAATGATAGAAATTTCATTTTTGGGTGATCTAACCCTTTGAGACATGCTGATGAAATTGGTGGCAGTTTTAATTATCATAATAATTCTTTTAAATGACTGTAGCAACTAGCCTGAAATAAGTTAAGTGATGTGAGGAATCAGTTTACCAGCCAGTTTTAACATGAGCCATCCTGTACCCACAGCAGAGGCAAGGGTGTGTGTGTTTGTGTAAATAATGGTCTCTGTATCTAAAGAAGTGTAGGAATTGGTGTTAGAGTGTGTGCGCGCATGTGTGTATGTATGTGTGTGAGAGTGATATGCGTGCTGTCATTCAGTAGGCCTACTGGTAAATACAGGCTGATGTATGCAGGTTTCTCTGTAACAGCTCTTCGATCATTCTACTGGAATCATCAACTAAAATGAATGTTTGCCAATTCACACATTAGCTTCTTTATAGTGTTCATTCACCTAATTTTCAAGAAAAACATGATCAAAAATTGTCCATAATTAATAAAGATGTTTCAGAGACAAACCTCATTTGTAGCTCACACCTTATTGTTTTGTTTTTTTTAAATCTTAGTGATTGTAAATAATTATTTTTTTTTTTTTTGAACCCAAGAAAAACAATTTACTCTTTTAAAATGTTTGCGCACACACATACACGCACACTCAAACAAAGGGATAGCGCCTGCCGGCAATTTTCCTCTCATCTCACCCCGCTAACTTCCTGTCACAAGAAACAGAGGAAGATTGTGTTAAACGAACCCGCAGGTGACCTTTCACCTCAACATTTGACCCCGAGCCTGCAGAGTGAGCAAGGGTTGTGAGAGTGAAATGTGCAGTCTGATGACACCCGAGTATCACTGTCAAGTACGACAAGAGCAAACTGAGATGGGATGAAAAAGATTGTTTTGGTAGGTTTGTTTTGAGGCCATCAGATATCCAATCCTGTGTGCAGGTGCACACATCACATCCTCTGTAGCTTTACATCACACATTCCATGCATTCCCTAAGAGCACTATTTCCTCTTTGAGAAAAAAGATTGAGAAAAAGATGGGTCTTTGTTTGTGCACACGAAAGAGTGCAAATGCGCATTTCATTTTGTGTGATAACACAAATAGTCCTGGTGAAAATGATCATAATTTCAATGGTAAAAGACTGCAAAATGCTACAGTTAAAACCCTTTAATTGGTTAACGATAAGTCTTCATGGATTCAAAACGGAAAATTCTTTTATTTTATTGCATATTGCAGTATTTTCTACAAATTATTTATCTGAGTATATCAGTTGTAAAATTCATGTGCTCTCATAATCTTTAATCAAAATAGCTTCCCCTCCCTCTTAAAATGACATCTCTTCTCTCTGATGATGTGCTTACTGGTGCGAGGGTGGAGCAAACTGTCACTCACATGACATCACAGCAATAGCAAACCACAACCAACTAATCAATTCCTGATGGACATAATCAAGTCATTTTTTTTCTTGTTCAAGATGGCATTAGGATAGGATATATGTCACAGTAGGGGGAAAAAAATGAAAGTAACTTACTTTTCATCTACAATGTGAAAAAAATGGATCTACTGAGACATGACATGTAATTTAACATTAAAATATTAAAATATTGTCAAAGTGTTAGTTCACCCAAAAATGAAAATTCTGTCATTTATTATTCACCCTAATGTCGTTCCAAACCCGTAAGACCTTGTTCATCTTTGAAACACAAATTAGGATATTTTTGATAAAATCCGATGGCTTGTGAGGCCTGAATTGAGAGTAAGTTAACTTAGACTTTCAAAAGCCCAGAAAGATACTAAAAATATATTTAAAACAGTTCACAGTGGTTTAACATTAATATTATGAAGCGACAAGAATACTTTTTGTGCACCAAAAAAACAAAGTAACGACTTTATTCAACAATATCTAGCGATGGGTGATTTCAAAAGACTGCTTCATGAAGCTTCGACGCTTTACGAATCTTTTGTTTCAAATCAGTGGTTCGGAGCACTGCAAAAGTGCAAAACTGCAAAACATTGAAATTTCGAAACACTTATGATGCAACGAATCCTCGCTTACTGGAATCATGTGACTTTTTGGCAGTTTGATACAAGCTCTGAACCACTGATTCGAAACAAAAGATTTGTAAAACTTCAAAGCTTCATGAAGCAGTGTATTGAAATTGCCAATCACTAGATATTGTTGAATAAAGTCGTTATTTTTTTTATTTTTTTGGTGCACAAAAAGTATTCTCATCACTTCATAACATTCAGGTTGAACCACTGTAGTCACATGAACTGTTTTAAATATGTCTTTAGTACCTTTCTGGGCGTTTGAAAGTCTAAGTTAACTTGATCTCAATGGAGGCCTCACTGAGCCATCTGATTTTATCAAAAATATCTGAATTTGTGTTCTCAAGATGTCTTACGGGTGTAGAACGACATGAGGGTGAGTAATTAATGACAGAATTTTCATTTTTGGGTGAACTAACCCTTTAAATGTATAGTTCTTGTATTGAAAAAAAAAAGAATTGTGACAGCTCACATTTGATTTTTTTTACTGAGATAACCTTCAATTTTCAAAAAACTTCAATTTTCTTATCAGTTATGTACATTAGGATTTTGTAACATCTTATTGTTTAATTTATGTCCAATGGATTATTGTTAGTATCATATGATGGTGTTTTGTATTTGTGTGCACTTTTTATATATTAGTATTTACCTCAACTTGTGGAAAAGCTCTTTGTGTTTAACTTTGAAAAAGCTGATTTTTTTAAAGGGGCTATATGTAGAATTCATGACATTTGCGGCACCGGTGGCCATTAAGTGAACTGCAGCTGGTGCTCGCACTCATGCACACACACCATAGTGACGCAAACTAGCCTCTGATGGCCAAATCAGTCACATAACGTACAAGAGACTGAACATGATCCAAGGCCTCGATATATTCATGCCAAAGTTCTTGTTTGGTCTTCGCTTAGAAGTAAAAAGAAGTTGGAAATACCTTTTAAGTAATATACTGTTAACGAACATCCTGACGCCGTCCACGCTGATTAATGAGCGATGAATATGCAAATATGTGCTGCACGGTTTCCTTAATAACAAAATAAACACACAACAAAAATGACAGCGATGAGAAAACAGTAGTTCTGTCATGACAATTCTCCAAGTGTTTGGCATGGTAATGGATATTACAATGTTTATATGTATGGTTTTGGCGGAATAGATCTGCTACGCTGCTGCTGTTTTTGCTGCTGCTGCAGAGCAAGTATGGGACTTGCTACTACCTTTACATTCACAGACACACTGCTGTGAGCAAGTGCTGCTGCTGTACAATAGCATACATGAATTCCCCGTAGCAGATCTATACAGGTGGAGCTGGGGAAGGTGGTGGGTTTGCTACTGCTACAGCAAACGCTGATCAAGTATGATCAAGTTCAATCTATAAAACTTAAATTGTTGCTACAGTTTTATGGTAAAATTCTGGCAACCACAGCTGCAGGTTTTGGGCTAACCCTTTTTTTTCTTCTTCTTCTTTTTTTTTCCAGAGTGAACTGCTTTAAACACGGTGGTGTAATGGAGAACCTATGGTAGGTAAACAAAAGCTTGTTGATGTAGAGTGCCACTCTAGTGGAACATGATTTTTGGCTGCTTGCTGCAAGAACTCAAAGTCTTGTGGGTTAACAAACTATTATTTAAAGCAATTTTTTGTTGCAAATTGAATGGCTGCGAGGACACATTCATCCAATGACAAATTACTGAAATATATATGCCAGTCATTAGTGTGACACTACACAGTGGGCAGTGCAAGTAAAACCAACACTGGATCAAATAAAACTTTTTTTCTTAATGAAATTTTGATATTATTTACTCTTTTCTCTGAAGATGAGAATTGTTAAGCTAGACCAGTCTGTTACAGGACAGATCATATTCTCATAGACCTG
This sequence comes from Megalobrama amblycephala, assembly GCF_018812025.1. Classification (NCBI taxonomy): domain Eukaryota; kingdom Metazoa; phylum Chordata; class Actinopteri; order Cypriniformes; family Xenocyprididae; genus Megalobrama; species Megalobrama amblycephala. The sequence goes on from NC_063053.1 coordinate 6,858,251, forward strand.
ATTTTGGTCATAACTCAATTTTGAAGATGTTTTGTCTTTATAGGGCAGTGTTGTGCTCACAGGAAATCTCATTCTAATCAGGAAAAAAACCCATAAAAAAAATGTATCTTGATTTTGAAATTAAAGCAAAAGCTGACAAAAAGGGAAGAATAAGCTCTAATGTTACCCTCATTAATCTGGTCATGTGCGTGTTGTGCAACTGTTTCTGTGTTTGGCAGTCTTGCACGGTTAATGATTCTACATGCGGCTTCATGTCATGTCTCTCCTCACTACTGCCCACTGTGATCTGTTCCCGTGACAACCAGGTAGAAAAACACACAGGTCCACTCCCTCACTCTAGCAATAGATCTAATGATAAAATAGAAGTTTACAGGAATCATTTTACAGCCCTGCCAAAGGAACTCAAACACATCCAAATAAAAGAAGAGATATAATCATCTAAAAACAATAGAACAAATGGATGGAAAAGGAAGAAAGTACAGCAGGAATTGTACACTTGTGTGCAGTGTTTTCATTCATTAACCGTGATAATAAAGCTTTAAAGGATTTCTATGTATTTTCTTGAACAAAGCATGCGATTTTTTTCCAAAAAAAGGGAAAGCATGTGATTTTATTGTAAACTTGAGTGCTTGTACTTAATGGATTAGTAGTAAGTAATCCATTAAATAAGAAACCAACATAAAAAAAAAAAACAAAGAAGTTCTATATATAATCAAGTGAGTCTGATTAATTTTAATATGTATTAAACAGTTAGAATAATCTTTCTGTAGTAATAGTGTATGTTCTTCCATTCTGCTATACATATATTAGTGCTATCAAATCGATTAATGGTGATTAATTGCATCTAACAAAAGTTTGCATATATATAATGTGTGTATCATGTGTATATTTAGTGTTGTCAAATCGATTAATCGTGATTAATCGCATCTGACATAAAAGTTTGTAAATATATGTGTGTGTGTGTGTGTGTGTGTATATATGTATATATATATAGTGCTATCAAATCGATTAATGGTGATTAATTGCATCTAACATAAATGTTTGCAAATATATAATGTGTGTCATGTGTATATTTAGTGCTGGAAAATCAATATTGTAAATATATGTGTGTGTGTATATATATATGTGCTATCAAATAGATTAATCGTGATTAATCGAATCTAACATAAAAGTTTGTAAAATTATGTATGTGTATATATATATATATATATATATATATATATATATATATATATATATACACACACACATACACACACATTATATATATATATATATATATATATATATTTGAAAACTTTTATGTTAGATGCGATTAATTGAGATTAATCGATTTGACAGCACTAAAAAATTATATATATACATATATACACACACGCACATATTATATACTTATTTACATACTTATGTTAGATGAGATTAATCGCGATTAATCGATTTGACAGCACTAAATATATACACATATATATACACACACACACACTATACAGGGAGTGCAGAATTATTAGGCAAGTTGATTTTCTGATCATATTTTTTTCCCAAGCACATTTTACCAATTCCAATCCACATCAATCTTAATAACTACTATTAATATTGTTTTTAATCATTTATAAGTGATATATAATTGTTCATGAAGGCTGGAAATGAAAAATGCCTTATATTCAGGTGTGCAGAATTATTAGGCAAGTTTTCTTTTACAGGCAAAATGAGCCAAAAAAGAGATTTAACTCAGACTGAAAAGTAAAAAATTATTAAATACTCATGAGAAGGACGCAATACTAATGCAATACTAGAAATTGCAAAGTTAAAGCATGACCAAGGGACAGCAAAATGCTCATTGGGTCAGCGGGGTCAGACAAAAACAGGTGAAAAAGAAAAGACACGTTAACTGCAAAATAATTAAGAATTAAGGTGAAGAATTAAGTGTGAAACCATCAGGAACCCTTTAGTCTCCAGCGCCACCATTTTCCAGAGCTGCAACCTACCTGGAGTCTCCAGAAGTGCAAGGTGTTAGGATCTCAGAGACTTAGGTTAGCTAAAGAATCCTAAAAAATGACCTGCACTTGATAAGAATCACAAGCTGAAGTGTTATAAAATACATGAAGACTGGGTTTTAATAGGGCTTATAGACAGACAGCTTGAGAATGACTCCTGATGGACCAGCACCACATCCTCTTGTACCACTGTTTGAAGAATTTATCCAGAATCTGGCAGTAAGGTGTTTGAGTTCACTTTTAGTCCATCTCTTATCCTGAAATGTCTGTCTTGCAGAGATGGACTAAAAATGATCTTCCAAAACTTACTGCCAGATTCTGGAAGATAAATTCTTCAAACAGTGATACAAGAGGATGTGGTGCTGGTCCTTCAGGAGTCACTCTCAAGCTGTCTGTTTATAAGGCCTATAAAAACCCAGTCTTCATGTATTTTATAACACTTCAGCTTGTGATTCTTATCAAGTGCGGGTCATTTTTTAGGATTCTTTAGCTAACCTAAGTCTCTGAGATCCTGAGACCTTGCACTTCTGGAGACTCCAGGTAGGTTGCAGTTCTGGAAAATGGTGGCGCTGGAGACTAAAGGGTTCCTGATGGTTTCACACATAATTCTTAATTATTTTGCAGTTAACGTGTCTTTTCTTTTCCACTTGTTTTTGTCTGACCCCGCTGACCCAATGAGCATTTTGCTGTCCCTTGGTCATGCTTTAACTTTGCAATTTCTAGTATTGCATTAGTATTGCGTCCTTCTCATGAGTATTTAATAATTTTTGACTTTTCAGTCTGAGTTAAATCTCTTTTTTGGCTCATTTTGCCTGTAAAAGAAAACTTGCCTAATAATTCTGCACACCTGAATATAAGGCATTTTTCATTTCCAGCCTTCATGAACAATTATATATCACTTATAAATGATTAAAAACAATATTAATAGTAGTTATTAAGATTGATGTGGATTGGAATTGGTAAAATGTGCTTGGGAAAAAAATATGATCAGAAAATCAACTTGCCTAATAATTCTGCACTCCCTGTATATTTACAAAGTTTTATGTTAGATGTGATTAATCGCGATTAATCAATTTGACAGCACTAAATACACACACACTTCAGACTATTACAGTATAGTAAAAAGAGAAAATGAAAAAGTACATAACGATAATGACAAAAATTTAACAAATAAGGTTTATTAAGTAAGATAGATCATAACTTCTCATATATTTTCCATATGGGAATTACTGGTAAATCATTTTTTTTTTTTTTTTTTTTTTTTTTACAATTTTCTGTTTACATTCATATTCATTGTAAGCATGATTTGTGGTTTGTAAAGGCATTATAAGAAAATAACACAAAGGCAGCTGAATTCTGTGTAAACAGCATTTTTCCTAATTACAATACAGTTTAAAATATCAAAACTGGTTATTTATTGTTTTAAGACAATTACTTAGTAAACATTATAATTACAGGCAGTTAATACAGAACTGTTTGAGTGAGAAGGCTGATAATTATGTAAATTTTTAAGCAGATCACAGGGAAATTCAAAAATCCTCTATTTGCCATTGCCATGTTCAAGTACAAGGAAAGAGGATGATTAGCACTGGTGTGAGTCTGTCTCTGTGTGTGGCTGGGAGAGGATTCACACACAGCAGGAACAATCCAGTGAGACGCAATCAAAATTTCTAATAACGCTTTGCATTTTTTCTGTTCGCATTAGAGTTTTACTGTGAAGGACAAAGACATTAGTTGCAAGGTGTCAAGCATTTACTGGTTAAAGACCCTTGTTGTAGGTCAGGATCTTGCACTCTGTTGCAGCAGAGATCTCTGGCTCTAGCTCTGACACGTGGATCTGAGAGACAGAAAGCAGGGCAGAGGCAGAAAAACAGGCAAATAATCAGCGTTTACAGCTTCATCAATACCTTATCACAATGCTAATCTATATCTCACTATTATATTCATTTAATTCAGCTTCAGCGGGAACAGAAAAACAACACAAATATCAAAAAGCATAAAATCGCCTCGTATATGAATCCGCTGTTTTGATTACAGAGTGTTTTTATTTTTGTACTGACATTAAGATTCAGATCTTTTGGCTACAGTGAGATAACCATTCACAGCAATTCGTTAAGTCATTAAGATGTTTAAAATGTTTCATCAAATGAGAATTAAAAGTGTGCCATGTCTTTCCAGCCTCGAGCATTTTTCACAGTCAAAACTGACACTTCTGCCATCATAAAAAGCTAAAATGAAGCAGCGAGCACTGGTAAATATCCCAACCAGGGCCAAAACTTGCAATATTTTGCTCAGAAACAGATGGCAATGAGTGTGTGAGTGTGTGAGGCAGAATCTGAAACAGACATCCTGTGGGGTGTGAAAAGGTGGGGGGGGACAGGAGTGGAGTTTTTTGGGAGCGTTCGTCTGGAACCCTCGGATAAGTGTAAAGAGGGAGCGAGAGAGTGAGAGGAGAGGAGGAGGGGAGGGGTGGGAGAGGAATAGAAGTAGTTGGCAGCACATATGTCTGCAGTTCAGTAACCATATGGATGAACAGCTTAATAAACACCATTTTAAACCATAACCGTCTTCATGGCAGACAAAGAGAGGGGACGGAGAGAAAGTGAGAGGGAGAGCGCGAGCGGATGGAGGGAGGCATGTGTGAGTGCTCACCTGACTGTTTTGGGGGAACAAACTGATGGCAACAGGCAGCGCCAGGCCGAACGCAGAGAGACACACCATGCTATGAACGGGCAGCGCAAGACGAGGGTGCTTCTGCAGCAGAGGGAGCCTAATGCACAAAAATGCACACGTTATTGGCAGAACACACACTCCAAACTCATGAGCATTCCCGCCATTATCGTTATTAAACTCGCTTGCTGACACTTTCGAACTGCTGCGCGTGATTGGTCTCTGACACCTCCCCCTCCCTCCCTGGCCGCAGTGCGTGTGGGGGGTTGTGGGATAGCGTGCTCTGCAGGAGTCCTCCAGAGTAGTCCTGTTTTAATGAAGCCAGAGACTGCTTAATGATGACTTCATCAACACATACGCATGATGAGCTTTAATTGGCCACCAGAAACTCTCTCTCTCTCTCCGTGCGCATGCTTGTGAGTATGTTTGGGAGAGAAAAGCTACGGAGAAAAGGATCAAAGTAGGTTAAAGACCTTTTATCGTGTCCGTCAACTGCTCTAAATAAATCACTCATCCGTCACTCGGACGTGAAGAGGTCAAAGCCGAACTGAAGTGACGTACTGCAAACAGTAGTGCTGCCTTTACAGGAAATAAACGTATGAAGGAATTCAATATTTGCATGACATCCAGTCTACTCTCAGAATTCATCTGGTTTTTGTATCCTTTGCTGCCTGTGATATTAGGGATGCACAATATTTATTTTCATGTCAAATTATATTCAATTGTTTAAAAAAAAAAAATACACTTATTTGTACAGTATAAAATTTGACATTCATCTTGAGATTTGCTAAAGATTACATTGATTTAACAGTGTTACTATTGGCACTATTGGCAGCAGAATTGAATTCTGTTTGTATCATTGATCGTAATCTTCCTGTTTATCACCGTATAAAGCTGCTTTGAAACAAACTGTATTGTTTAAAGCACTATATAAATACAGGAGACTTGTGTTTCTGAAAATCAAATTTAAATTGGTATTAGATGGCAAAGGTAATCTCAATGAAATTAAATCAATTCATTTTTATATACCAATTTTTTTATTTTTTTTATTTTTTTTTTAATCTTGGTATGGTACAAATGACTATATGATATATTGGCAGTCAGTCCCTCTAAAAACAGCATCTGAAAGTAGAAAATTAATTAATTAATGCCCTTTTTTCAACTTTAAAAATTTCAACCAACAAATAAGCATTGTAGTAATGAAATATTTGCTTGGTTGTGTGTAAAGCTCACTTAAATTTCCTCCAGATCATTTGGTGTGAACACATTTTCCTTATGGTGCATTCAAGTCCTCCTGGGAAGGTCGTATTTACAAGTTGGGAAGTCGTAATTACCACGTTAGATGCATTTAAGTTAGTGCCGTCAAACAATTAATCGCGATTAATCGCATACAAAATAAAAGTTTGAGTTTACATAATATACGTGTGTGTACTGTGTATAATTATTATGTATATATAAATACACACACATACATGTATATATTTAAAGGTGCCCTAGAATCAAAAATTGAATTTACCTCGGCATAGTTGAATAACAAGAGTTCAGTACATGGAAATGACATACAGTGAGTCTCAAACTCCATTGCTTCCTCCTTATGTAAATCTCATTTGTTTAAAAGACCTCCGAAGAACAGGCGAATCTCAACATAACACCGACTGTTACGTAACAGTCGGGATCATTAATATATACGCCCCCAATATTTGCATATGCCAGCTCATGTTCAAGGCATTACACAAGGGCAGCCAGTATTAACGTCTGGATGTGCACAGCTAAATCATCAGACTAGGTAAGCAAGCAAGAACAACAGCGAAAAATGGCAGATGGAGCGATAATAACTGACATGATCCATGATAACGTGATATTTGTGAATTGTCTTTCTAAATGTTTCGTTAGCATGTTGCTAATGTACTGTTAAATGTGGTTAAAGTTACCATCGTTTCTTACTGTATTCACGGAGACAAGAGCCGTCGCTATTTTCATTTTTAAACACTTGCAGTCTGTATAATGCATAAACACAACTTCATTCTTTATAAATCTCTCCAACAGTGTGTAATGTTAGCCGTTAGCCACGGAGCACAGCCTCAAACTCATTCAGAATCAAATGTAAACATCCAAATAAATACTTTACTCACATGATCTGATGCATGCATGCAGTATGCATGATGAACATCTTGTAAAGATCAATTTGAGGGTTATATTAGCTGTATGAACTTTGTAAATATACTGTATTATAGTCGAAAGCTCGGAGGGCAGGGAGCGCGCGATTTAGCCACGCAGAATCGGTGCATAGTTAATGATGCCCCAAAATAGGCAGTTAAAAAAATGAATTAAAAAAAATCTATGGGGTATTCTGAGCTGAAACTTCACAGACACATTCAGGGGACACCTTAGACTTATATTACATCTTGTAAAAACTGGTTCTAGGGCACCTTTAAGAAATATTCACATATTATATATATATATAAAATTATATATCATTTATATTAGATATACATATAAATATTTGATGTATAAATATATTTTTGTTAAATATATACATGCATGTGTGTGTATTTATATATACAGAATAAATATGCATAGTACACACACAAATATTTTGTAAACACAAACTTTTATTTTAGATGCGATTAATCGCGATTGATCGTTTGACAGCACTATTTTAAGTCACTTTCGTCGGAGTAAGATGGCGGTGTACCTTCTCTTAATTAACTATACAAAAATACAGCAAGGTTTTTTAATTCTACTCCTAGAAAATGAAGAACAAAGAATGTGCATCAGGTGCTTTTTATGATTTTTAATTAATTTAAGAAAATTTACCATCAACTAGAGATGTTGAATCCATTGATTCCACCAGGTTCTCACTGACACGCCCCCAAACTCAGAGACTCCTGTATATCTCACTCGTAATTCCGACTGTGTGGTGGCGATCATGTTTGCTCAACTCATAAATACGATCTTTCCGACATGACTTGAAGCCACCATTAGGCGGTACCTTCATGCAAAAATGCCGTCAGTAAAGCCAATGACTGTTCGGTAAAGCAGCTGCTGTCGGACAAAGCAAGAGAGATAGGTGAAAGGTTCAAACACCACACATATATCACACAGACTCCTCTCAGCACTCTAATTAATCAAGGATACCCCTGCCACTCAGTCTCACCCTTAAAGCAGTGACCCTCCTGCATCTCTGTTTTTGCTCCATTGAGAGCCAGTGAGGGTGAGCTGACAGTCAGCATAGCAGAGGACAACTCACCATTTACTGCCGCTCACACACAGACACACCTACACACACACATAGCCGTACACACCTGCGAATCAGAGCAGCAAGAATTTGAGGAGGTTGCAACATAGTCTATCAGTCAGAAAACCCAACAAATTCTGTTGAAGAGTCGATCCCATACGGGCTCAAAAGTCAAAGCAAGTGACAATTTGTGTTTTGCATTATATTTTTAGCATAGCGGTTTGAGTAAAAAGTTATACAACTTTTTTCTTTTTTTTCCAAAAATTCTAAAAAAAATTCAACATCATATACAGGACAGATAGACAGACACTATATATAGTTCAACCTAAAACCTAAAATTTTGGCATTATTTACTCATTCTAATGTCATTGCACTACTGTTTTAATGTTTGTGCTCAGTAAAGTTTTTGAAAGAAGTCTCCAAGGCTGCATTTATCATATTGAATATACAGTAAAACAGTGAAAAAATTGAAAATTGTGAAAAAATACTACAATTTAAAATAACTTGTTTTATATTTTAATATATTTTAAAATGTAATTTATTCCTGTGATGCAAAGCTGAATTTTCAGCATCATTACTCCAGTCTTCAGTGTCACATGATCCTTCAGAAATCATTCTAATATGATCTAATATGTCATAAGATAACTTCCTGTAAGAAAATAAAATAAAATGTAATATAATTATATCATATAAGAATATTAAAATTGCACAAAATATATTTAAGAGCTATGGCAAAGGGGAAGATTTTTAGTGATTGAATAGCTTCAGAAGACATTGAATATAGCATATTGTATTTACCACTGCTTATTATTTTGAGCTTCACATCCAAACATCTCCTTTTGTTTTTTTGTGTAATTTTGCATTTAATTTTTGTGCAAACTACTCCTTTAAACACATACATAAATGTGTTCACATCAAACCGTCAAATAAAAATATACCAGGACATATGGCTCATATGGATGTGTGATTTTTGAGGTGATGGTGCTGTAAAAATAACTCAAATCTGAAATGTCAAATTCACAAGAATTTCTCTGACCTCTCCAGTATGGCCATTATTAAAGGCGGCAGCAGGAGAATAGGCATGGGCAGCACTACACGTGTCAGGGATGTCTCCATTAAAGCCTGAACAAAAAGACATTTATCAGAGCAGATGTCTTTATCCTTTCACCTTACACATGCGAAATAATCCATACTCACATGCCTGGCAGCCAGCTTTGAGGTGCCCACCACATTGCCTTTGTCATCCAGCACACTGATGCCCTCTGACAGCTCGGTGTGGCGCATCAGCAAAACATTACACACGTTGGCGCTTGCTAAATGAAGGTAGAACTGCAGTTAGAAAACAAAGGGACTTCCATTTGATGGCCAACTTTTTCTTATTTGGATGCAACACAGACCACTGATTATGATTGAAGAGAGAGTCACGTGAACTTGACTCTGTTTTGACCGTTGTTACTATCCCTGATACATTTTGAAACAAGAAAACATATACCAACACAAACACAGTAGGGGAGAATAATGGGGTAAGCTCTGCAATTTTATTTTTAAATTGTCCTCTAGGCCAGGAGAAATGAGACAGAGATAAAAACTAATTTACCTAATTATATTTCAGAATATATCCTTTCAATTAGAAGAAGGCTTCTATAAAATGGTGCCATAGAAAAAAAAAGTTAGGGTTAAGCTGTGTCAGACATTAACAATTTCCATTTGAAATAAAAATATGAACATAAAGTCTTATTAGTTCATACATCAGTCAAAGGGTTAGTTTACCCAAAAATGTCATTAATTACTCACCCTCATGTCATTCCACACCCAAAAAACACAAATTAAGATATTTTTGATAAAATCCGATGGCTCAGTGAGGCCTGCATTGACAGCAAGTTAATTTAGACTTTCAAAAGCTGAATCAGTGGTTCAGAGCAAGTATCAAACTGCCAAAGTCACACCCCCCAGTGGTGAACCTTTGAAATTTCAAAACACTTATGATGTTAAGCCTCATTTACTGAAATCACATGACTTTTAAACCACTGATTCGATACAAAAGATTCGTAAAGCTTCGAAGCTTCATGAAGCAGTGTTTTGAAATCACCCATCACTAGATATTTTGGGGGGTTTTGGCGCACAAAAAGTAATCTTGCCGCTTCATAACATTAAGGTTGAACCACTGTAGTCACATTAACTGTTTTAAATATGTCTTTAGTAGCTTTCTGGGCTTTTGAAGTGTAATTTAACTTGCTGTCAAGGCCACACTGAGCCATCGAATTTTATCAAAAATATCTTAATTTGTGTTCCGAAGATGAATGAAGGTCTTACGGGTGTGGAACGACATGAGGGTGAGTAATTAATGACAGAATTTTCATTTTTAGTCTTTAATGCTTTAACTAACCTTAATGGAACCTTATTGTAAAGTAGATATGTCACCATATCTAGTTCAGTCAAGAAACTCTAGAGGGCGCAGGCTGATAAGTACATTATGGCATGGCACAAGCTGATTGGCCTCTGCTGATCCTGTAGCCAATGAGATTGCTTGCTTAACATTTAAATAGTGTGGTTCATTGTTTGCTGTAACCTCCACCTCCCCCAGCTCCACCTGCCTAGATCTGTTACGAGATTAATGTTTGTCTATACATATAGCTGGTTTTACCTTGACATGCAAAGGGTTTTAGCAATAAAATTGCTAGATTGGAGGTGACACATCTTACCCCACTGCTATATATACTATAGAGCTAACGGAACAAAATAGGGTACTAATAATCTGTTAGAGAGTCACTGCCTTTGAATACTAAAATACACTATGTTCCAAATTATTATGCAAGTGACATATCAGTAGGATTTCAGTACAATTTCAGTACAATAAACATTCAGATTTTAGTGTTTCAAATAAGTGTTTGTTTGTTTAATTATCCATGTCTTTTTAGATAACTGGTATCAGTCTCAGACAAAATAATTTGCCAGGTCTAATTAGGTAAATGGAAACCCTACTTAGAGGTTGTTCCACATTATTAAGAAAGTCACAGTTTTCATGCAATATGGAGAGGAAGAAAGATCTTTCTGAAGATGAAAAGCATGAAATGGTGCAATGTGCAAAAGGCATGAAAACAACTAATATTGTGTGAAAACTAAATGGAGATTATTGAATTATCATAAGATTTGTGAGTGATTTAGAGCACAGCAGATAAAAGCTTATTAAGGAAAGTTCCTGTCAAAAAAAATTAAAAGGGCAGCTATAAAAAAGCCAGTGTTGAGCAGCAAACAGGTATTTGAAGCTGCTGGTGTCTCTGGAGTCTCAAGAAGCTCTCCATGCAGGCTGGCAGTTGTGCGTAAAGATGCATTTTAGCCACCACTAACCAAACCTCACAAAGAGAAACATTTGCAGTGGGTGTAGAAATACATAGAGACTAATTTTTAAATAATTTTACTCACTGACGAATGCCGTACTACAATGGATGGTCTAAATGGATGGATTTCTGGATGGTTGGTGAATGGCCACCACTTTCCAACAAGACTGTGACGTCAGAAGGGAGCGGGTGGGTGATGATTTGGGCTGGAGTATTAGGAAGTGAGATGAAAGGTCCCTTTAGGGTCTCTGGGGGTGTCAAAGTGACTTCATCAAGATATGCGGAATTCATAACTGGCCATTTTCAGCTATGGTATAAAAAGAAGTGCCTTCTGAAATACAATGCACTATGCACTATCCCATGCTGCAAAAAAACACCAAAGCAACAAAACTGTTTGAAAATGTATTTCTACACCCACTGTAAATATTTCTCTCTGTGAGGTTTGGTTAGTGGTGGCTAAAATGCAATTTTAAACATAACTGCCAGCCTGCACGGAGAGGTTCTCAAGACTCCAGAGAACCAGCAGCTTCAAATACCTGTTTGCTGCTCAACACTGGCTTTTTTATAGCTGCCCTTTTAATACAATTAACATTCAGAAACTTTCCTTAATAAGCCTTTATTTGACCAAGTTCTGCTGTGCTCTAAATCACTCACAAATCTTATGATACTTCAATAATCTGCATTCAGTTTTCACACAATATTAGTTGTTTTCATGCCTTTTGCACGACATTGCACCATTTCATACTTTTCATCTTCAGAAAGATCTTTCTTCCTCCCCATATTGCATGAAAACTGTGACTTGCTTAATAATGTGGAACAACCTCTAAGTAGGGTTTCCATTTGCCTAAGTAGACCTGGCAAATTATTTTGTCTGAGATTGATACCAGTTATCTAAAAAGACATGGATAAATAAACAAACAAACACTTTCTTAGAAAAATTAAAATCTGAATGTTTATTGTACTGAAATCCTACTGATATGTCACTTGCATGATAATCTGGAACGCAGTGTAAAAGCAAGCAAAACTGGAAATCATTCTTGATCTGGAATGTCTGCGTTAAGAGGGGTTAACTGGATATAAAACAAATAGTTTCATATGGTCATGTCAAAGTGCACACGTGAATTACAAGCGCAAAAATGATTAGAATAATGATTTACTTCCTGGCATTATCATCTGTGGCATGTGGTGAGATTGGTGTGGGTGTGTGTGTGAACAGAGAAATAAAGAGAGCCTGAAGCATTTTTAATTTACAGGCCTTGTGTTGTGAGTTATCAGTGTTCAGTGCTGCAGTGTTGTGGGGCTGAGTTAATTGGCTGAGTAAATAGCTATTCACCTCTGAGGGGTTCAGACCCAGGCCAATTAACCACACACACGCACACACACAATGCAAAGAGAATCAAAAATGAAGAACAAAGAAAAACATATGCATACTAAATCTGACAAAGAACAAAGTCCTGCTTTAGGTCAGCCTAAAATCATCATAAAATGTCTTTATAAAGGTGCTGATTCCAAGAGGATGTCATTTTGAGGTTAATAAAATGATAAATGAATGCTGTTTTATTTACGCAAAAAAATCCGAAAGCAAAATAAAATCCAAGAAAAATTTGTTTCCACTGCGTTTCATTAGATGTGTTTAATTGCCTTTTATAACTAAACACTGAAAAACAACAACAACATGGCGGCCTGGAGACAGGGAACCCAGAGCTAACACAGAGAGCACTTTAGGCCTAATTAACCAATTAGAGAGCGGCAGCCGAGAGCTAACAAGGTCCCGTTACTCCAGTCCAGAGAGGTGAGGGGGAACCTGCTGATTTAATTAAAGGGGTGGGGTGGGGGACAAAAACAATTTAATTACAACCAAGGATCCCCAAGGCATTGTGGGACAGTCTCCCTCAGCCCCTCTGGACCTGTTTGAGCCTCAGCACGCTAATGGAACACTGAGATAACATTTCAGCAGCATCCCCCTCTGACAACAGGATCAGTCAAAACACAACATGAGAACAAACAACAATAAACAAACGCTTGAGGTTTAATGGAAGTCTGAACCAATGCTCATTTAGAAATTGAGTGTCATTACAAATGCAAAGACGTGAGCTTTCAGACAGCAAAAGAGCTGATAGAAAACTGCAAGCATTAATTAATATCGTACATTACTGAATCAATCATTTTATGCTTTACTAATCAGCAGTTTAGCAAGACAACATGACAGGAAGCTTCTGCTTGATAAATGCAACAGGGCAGATTAAGTGGTGCAGAAAAATCAAGCTCACATTCATCGCTAATACATACATAAACACGCTCTCGCACACATGCACATACCAACTGCAGGGAACGGGATGAACCTCTGGACCAGGATTCTTGTAGCTGGACTGAAATGCTCAGCTCTCTTAATAAGAATATTCAGCCCCACCTGTGGACACAATAACATTTCATTTTACAATGTTTATTTTTTTAAACAATTTAAACTTTTAATTTTTTTAACTTTTAACATTATATTACTATTCTAAAGTTTTAGGCAAGAACATTTTTTATTCAGAAAATACAATTTTATTCAGCAAAGAGGCATATAAACTGATCAAAAGTGAGAGTAAAGACTTTTATAGTGTTACAAAAGATTTCTATTTCAAATAAATGCTGTTATTTTGACCTTTCTATTCACCAAAGACACAAAATATTGAGAACACTAATATAGTATAACGACCGTTGATGATTGACGATTGACCGTTTGCAAAGTAACTGTTACTACCTACGTCCTACAAGCCATGCCGTGCTCACGCCACACATCATATTCTCACGCAGTGAAAAAGAGCAAAGAGGACACTGACAACGCGTCGACAGACAAGACGCAGCAGGTTACTTTTGATATTTCAATTTTTTTTAACTTTTAAAGAAATTTAAACAATAAATACCATTTTGTGGCACTTTAATCGATGTATAACCTCGCGGCTCGTAAACCGATCATCTCTTTCTACTAGTTAATTTATAGCATCAAATAAACATGAATGAACATCAGAAGGAATGTTGTTTCAACTGCGGAAAGACGTCAGCAGCATTTTTCAAGTTCAAGTCCACCGACGTTAATCTATTATCTCCCCTGACTGCTTTGTTGACAAAACGGCGGATTTGGCGTTATGATTGGTTAGATCGCATGTCAATCAAACTCCCGGCAAACGGTCAATTAGCATACAGTTTGTCAGATACAGATTGTCAATACAGATTGTCAAGTTGCCAGAGTTGCCAAGTCTACCTGCAGAACTGGGCTACTTTAACACTGTTGCCGCAGGTTGTTTTACATGTCCGCGTGTTGAAGCGACCCCAAATAACATGATATTTAGCCCCGGAAATGCACATTTTACCAGGGGAGCGCTGCCAAAAACACGAATTTTACCATGATTGGGTTAGTTTTGGGCTAGTTTTGAGTAGCATTTGAGTGGGTTTTGTTGTGAAAACCTGGCAACCCTGATTGGCAGGATGGCTTTGTTCTGGGCAAGAACTCTTTGACCATCCATGCAGCCTCATGGATAAGAGCAGGGAGAGCTGCGATAACCCCGTTAGGGTAAACAGAACAAAGCTAACATAAAGGAATGCAGATATCATTAATGTTCAATAACTGAATGTAAAACATAAATCAAGAAAAATTAGTCTGATTCAAAGAGGAATATAGGAAGGCCAAGTCCTGGCTGTGGCAATAGGAGGAGCTGGGGATGGAGGAGGGTAATTATCTCCTGAGCAACACAATAAAGCTGCTGATAATACTGAATGGACATAATATATGCTGTGATGGGTGTGGTATTCCTTTAGGTAGATGTGGATCAGCTGAGAGTCATCTGATGTGACCTGCCAGAACTAATGCTACGCTTGATTTGTTTTTTCCATGTGTTCAAATTCAAACTCAAATGAAAAACAGAAACACGTACCTATAGTGAAACAATGAACTCTTAAATTAATCTTGTATGACAAATATAACACATTAAGTCAAAGACATTATGGTGACAATACACATTTGTTTTCATAGTGACCTTGAAAGCATGTAACTCCCAGTGGGCTTCATGACAGGTCATGACAGGCTATGCTAAGTTGTTTCTCATCTCGCCTTGTGAGTCTCTGGTCATCTCTGTGAGCCCTTCTAACAAACATCTGAGAACATAACCCATTCACATCCCTTCCCTTCCCAGCAGGGGTGTTCAGAGGGATTGTAGTTTTAATTAGTGCCCCCCTCCCGCATTTCTCACAGGCATGGGGCCATTTGTAGTTGTTGTCACCATGGTTCTGCTTGTCATGCCCCTGGGCATCAAACTGCCGCCCAGCAGGGCAGCTAATTGGCTCTAGAGGACACAGGGGGCGTGACTAGAAGGATATGCAATTCAGCAAAGTGAAATACAGCATAGGGCTCTGTGTGCCTGTGTGATGCAATTAGACTCCATCAGTTTGCTTATTAAAATTAAATTCACATAACACTAGAAAAGTCATATTCTGTTAATAAAAGAGAATTTTTTCTACACATCAAATTACGTAATACTGTTTTGTGTAAACATGTGAACTCACTGCAATAGTAACTGCACTGCTGACTGCACCAAGATAACCCTGGAAAAACGTAGACATTGGTGTGGGCTGAAAAGATAAAAAAAAAATCTAAATTAATAAAAAATTGAATTAATATGGCATTTTTGGTAAGACTTTATGAAGCTTGTATTTTTAATGCATAACTGTACTCTTATGTCATTATAATAAGTATATAAGTATCACTTTACAATAAGGTAGAATTTGTTAAAGTAAATTAATTAGTTAACTCGAACTAACCAGAGTAATATATTTTTTTACAGCATTTAACTTTTGTTAATGTTAAAAATACAATTGTTCATTGTTTGTTCATGTTAGTTCACAGTGTGTTAACTAATGTTAACAGATACAAATTTTGATTTTAAAAATGTATTAGTAAATGTAGAAATGAACATTAACTAAGATTAATAATTGCTAAAAGTTTTGTTTATCGTTAGTTCATGTTAACTAATGTAGTTAACTTAACGTTAACAAGTGAAACCTTATTGTAAAGTGTTACAGAAAAACGTATGTTGTATCATATCATGAATCGTAACAACAGCTATAATGCCTTTTCATAATTACCTATGGGTTATAACTTATATGACGATTTATTAAAGCACACAATGAACACATTATATCCTCTTAAGTTACAAATGATAATAGTTCCCATAGTTATATTGTTTTATGTCTCTTACTTGACATCTGTACATTATCTTACTATATCTTGAGTGGTATTTTACTTGTAAACATCCAACAAGCTTTTTAATATATTTGTAAGTGGTCGATGTCTGCTTTAAGTAAAGTAACATAAGTGGGAACTATAATAAGAAGTTAAGTTTTCTTTTAAACAGCCATTGGATATCATGAATGGGTTATGACACATTTGCTTTGAACATTTTCATTGTAATATCAACAAAACCTATTGCATTGTTTCAAATGTAAAAAGGTTGCCAATGAGCTTTAACCAGCTGACACTGAAATTAAAGGGATAGTTAACCAAAAAATACAATTTCTGTCATTATTTATTTTCGAAACCTGCATGAAGTTCTTTCTTCTGTTGAACATAAAGGAAGATATTTTGAAGAATGTGGGTCACCAAACAGTTGCTGGACTTTATTCTAGAAAAAAATACTATGGAAGTCAGGAGGAGCGGAAACTGTTTGGTTACTGACCTTCTTCAAAATATATTCTTTTGTGTTCAGCACAAGACAGAAATTAATACTGGTTTGGAACAACTTTTGGGTTGAGTAAATGACCACCACTTGAATGTAGCAGGATACTGTGCAGATCCTAAATAAACAAGGTCAAGATGTGAGACTTGCAATATATTATAACTATGGGAATTATAATCCACTATAATTTAAGTTTATATAACATGGTGTTTATTGTGCGTTTTATATTAACTCCTAAAAGTTATAACCATAAATAGGCAAGTAACTGTTTTCACAATTACTCATGAGATGAGAGGCTTTTTATTAGGCACTTTGCATGCATTATAATGCATTAAGAATACAATTACAATGCGTTATAAATACAGGCTTCATTAAAAAGAGTTACCACATTTTTTCATTATAGAGTGCTGCAGGGATGATTTATTTTTGTAGGCCAAAACATGGAAATTAGTTACCATTTTAGCACTTCCAGTTCCATCGTCCTGAGGGTTTTTTTGAATGGGTTTTAGGTTAAATGCCTGGTTAACAAAAGCTCAAGACATTTTCCCCTTTCATTCTATGACATAAAATACAGCAGTAATACTCCCTTAAAGGTGCCCTAGAACCAAAAATTGAATTTATCTGGGCATAGTTAAATAACAAGAGTTCAGTACATGGAAAAGACATACAATGAGTTTCAAACCTCATTGCTTCCTCCTTCTTATATAAATCTCATTTGTTTAAAAGACTTCCGGAAAACACACGGATCTCAACATAACACAGACTGTTACGTAACAGTCGGGATCATTAATATGTATGACCCCAATATTTGCATATATGCCAGCTCATGTTCAAGGCATTAGACAAGGAAAGCCAGCGCAGACAAGGTAAGCCAGCAAGAACAACAGCGAAAAATGGCAGATGGAGCAATAATAACTGACATGATCCATGATAGCATGATATTTTTAGTGATATTTGTAAATTGTCTTTCTAAATGTTTCATTAGCATGTTGCTAATGTACTGTTAAATGTGGTTAAAGTTACCATCGTTTCTTACTGTATTCACGGAGACAAGAGCCGTCGCTATTTTCATTTTTAAACATGTGCAGTCTGTATAAGGCATAAACACAACTTCATTCTTTATAAATCTCTCCAACAGTGTAGCATTAGCTGTTAGCCACGGAGCATAGCCTCAAACTCATACAGAATCAAACATAAACATCAAAATAAATACTTTACTCACATAATTCGAAGCATGCATACAGCATGCATGACGAACATCTTGTAAAGATCCATTTGAGGGTTATATTAGCTGTGTGAACTTTGTAAATGCACTGTAATATAGTCGACAGCTCGTGTGGCAGGGAGCACGCGATTTAAAGGGGCGGCGCTGCCAAAATCAGGGTATAGTTAATGATGCCCCAAAAAAGGCAGTTTAAAAAATTAATTTAAAAAAATCTATGGTATTTTGAGCTGAAACTTCACAGACACATTCAGGAGACACCTTAGACTTATATTACATCTTGTGAAAAAGCATTCTTGGGCACCTTTAAAGCTTCTACGCATCTTGAAAAAAGCGGTTGCTAACAAGTGATTAAATGGGACTACAGAGAACAGAAACTCAATCGTCTGTTTTCAGTCTCATATTTATAATCACGCTGTTGCAAACTATTCTAACTCAAACTTTAAGTTTTTTTTTTTTTTTTAAATAAGGATTGAAAGAGTTGCTTAATGGTGGTTACATTGAAGCCATGTGACCGTGGTTTAGCTACGTTTAGCTTTTTACTTCCTCAAACAGTTGGGTTCATATGTAAACATTATCATGATGAACAAAATATGCAAGAATACCAACTTGTGTTGGTCACAGAGCTAAAAACCAATGTAAAAATCCTATTGGGTTAGGGTATTGTCAAGGGAACCAGGGTGATGTTAACTTACAGAAATCTCTGCAGCACTCTTTTTAATAACTTTAGTTTACCTGTGAACATAAAATATGCCATGCCATCACCATATGCACTGGTCAAAATTATATTACTGACACAGTACCTTAGTTGCATTGCGGTTGCAGAAGTTGACACAGGCATTGTGACTCTGGTTCAGCCACTGTGAGACAGACAGTGAGATTGAGTTCATAGTAAACAGAGCTTGGAATGACTCATGAAGCATAAAGACCAGTAAAACACGTGTATACAGTACCATACCTGCCAGAAGATGGTGGAAGCAAATGTCTGATTAGGTAAAAGAAGGCCAACAACCTATAAATGGAGGAGAAAGTGATTTAACGCAGTGATTTAATGTAGTTACAAGATAAGAAGGAAATGTTGGATATCTTTTCACATTGACCTACCACTGGAGTACCAAAGGGCACAAAACCTGAAAGGAAAAGGAGAAACGTGTGCCAACAGAAAGAATAGGAATGAGATGATTTCAGGGGGAAATTAATCCCCCTGAAACACTAAGAATGTAATTTTGACATTTGAATACGCTGGATCAGGCCACAGAAGTACATTTCATGTCATGTTTGGTTTAAAAAGTCTCTCATATGACTTTATTACTGACCTTTAACAGATTAATAAAATCCTCATTACTCATAAAAGATAGCATTGTTCAGAGGTAGCCATCATAATTGTCAGGCAGGTCTCTCCCTATCTGTTCTCTCTTTAAATAGTAGTGTTAACAGAAGACTAAAATACTCCTATTTCTGAGTGGCCCAACAACACTTCCAGACAGCAGGAGGGAGAGGGTTTAATCAGAGCCCAGCTGAGTGTGACCTTTGCCAACAGATCGGTCCAGAGAGACCCCCTGCCACCAGGCTCTAGTCTCCAGAGCTGGTAACAAGCAGAAAACTGCCTACCACCCATGACACAGACACACACACGGAAAACACACTCACACCCTTACCTGACATGCGAAAGGGCATGGGGATCTTCTCTCCTGTGTCTGGATGGATGATGGCCTGAGGACATAATGAATCCACAGACAGCAGACAGGATGAAGAGGAGAAAACGAGAGAGAATAAGAGGTGAGAGCAGACTGATGGGAGAATTATGCTGAGGTTCTCCGCAATTCTCCTCTCATTACACCATTATTCAGAACCACAGCTTGTGAGTGCGTGTCACACCGCGCACAAAGATGTTGAGTGATTTAAGCAGGTTCTTTCATCATAGGAACCTGTAAAAGGCTTTCAACACTGTTCACACTCACCTGTTTAATCTTCTGAGCTTCCCAAAGCTATTGCGAAAAACAGAGAGAAACATGCAAATGAGGGAAATGTTTACAATTATTTCATCCTCACCTTGTTTTTGTTGTGTTACTAAAGTTACCAAGAAAACCGAAGTTCTTTACACAACACGTGTGAGCTGAATTGTCAAATTCTGACAGTTTGATTGGTTGAGGTCTTCTTTTCTGCTCACATTCCCATTAGCTATACACACTCTTTTATTGGCATCTATCGTTCTATAAAGAATTAACCTTTAACATCCATGGAACATTTGCATTCTTTATAGAGTTTTAGATTATTAAAATGTTCTCCACACTAAGAAAAACATGGTTCTTTTAAGATCTGTTTGCTGAAAGGTTCTTTGGGGAAACTAAAATTGTTCTTCTATTTAGCATCACTGCGAAAACCCCCATTTTGTACAAAAATAGACGGGCCCCAAACTTACCTGTACATTAGTCACACCTGGAGGCAGAGCTCCATTTTTGAACTGATCCAGGAGTTTCATACATTCATTTAAATGTTTCTACAAATAAAAGAGAAAACAGCATTCACAGATAAACTATCAAATCATTTGAGGCTTACATTTCAGGAGAATCTTGTTTACCTCTGAAACAAAGAGCGTTCGAGGGTCGATCACATCCAAGAAGTGTCTTAACCTGCCATAAAATGAACCCTGAAGTAACGGGGAGAACATTACAGGAACATTAAGAAATAAGAAATTACACAACACACTCTCATGGCAATTCATAACTATTTTACATTTTGGTGAATTGGTGCCTAATACATTTTTCGTACATTTTCATAAAATCTCCTTATGCCCCACTGAAGGTTACACTCAAAAATTGCTGGGTTAAAAACAACCCAAGTTGGGTTGAAAATGGACAAACCCAGCAGTTGGGTTATATGTTTGGGGTATAACTGAACTATTGTTTAAAAATGACTGTATTGCTTGCTTAAAATGAACCCAAAATATGTTGGTGTGGCAAGCAGGGCGGGCGAGAGCCGTGAGGGAGCGGCGCGAGGCCGATGACGCGAGAGATAATGAGCTCCTCCGTGAGAGACTCAAGACCGGTGCGCCTCGCAGGTGGAGCTCATTATCTCTCGCGTCACCGGCCTCGCGCCGCTCCCTCACGGCTCTCGCCCGCCCTGCTCGCCACAGTTGGAAATTAACATTTATTAAGAAGTTTAATGAATAATAATGAAATAGTGGACATTTATTAAATTGCTTCTTAATAAAATGTTTACCTTTTGATTATTATTGTTGCCTCTAGTAATTATGTGTTCTAATTTCCAACCTATTTGGGGTTCATTTTAAGCCAGCCATATAGTAATTTTTAAACAATAGTTGGGTTAAATAAAATTATCCAGCTGGTTGGGCAAACATTTAACCCAACCACTGGGTTAAAACAACCCAATTGCTGGGTTTATCCATTTTCAATCCAACTTGGGTTGTTTTTAATCCAGCATTTTTTCAGAGTGTAGATTTAGGGGTGGACCTTCATGCTTAGTTTGTTCCTAAAAATGGTGGGTTTCCATACAAATCACATCAAACAGATTTATATGAAATTGACACCTTGTAAAATAGTTTGCTCATAAAAATTGTTTGGAATTAAATGTTTATAGATCTTAAAATTTGAGAGAATGCAACAAAAGAAGTGAAATCATCAGAAAAACCTACTTGTCTGGAGGACATTAATTCCACCTGAATTAGATGATATATTCTATCCATCTAATATATTTCATAAGTTTAACATCTAGTGCAGTGCATACCTGGTTTGTGACAAAGGTCCATTGTTTTGTTTTGTTTTTAGTTTAAAAATGCAATAGACGTAAATGTAGATTGAGATTACAGGAAAAGAGACAATTTTGTATTTTATATGTCTTCCTTTTTACTGTGTGTAGTGGAGTTATTTAACTGTTTAAAATGGCATTGTGTGATAATCTAAGCCATTTCATATTTTAAAACGTCAATGACAAATGATCAGATATTTGTCAGCTTATTTGTAGGCTACTCATCCGATTTTTTATAGTAAACTAACTTGTATTGTTTGTTGGTTATATGCTTGTTATATGTTAATTATTTTGATTTTTTTAATTGATTGATTGATTGGTTGGTTGATTGATTAATTTGTTTTCCCCCCTAAAGAATCCAACGAATTTCAAAAAATTCAAAGTTTTAGGCTACTCGATAGGCAGGCTTGTGTGGAACAAGAACAGTTCTCCCGTGAATAATAATCATGATTATTAATCATATGTTCACAATTTCTTTAAATTACTCAACAAATTATTTCTGAGGTCCCAGAAACTTTCTCCAGACGCGAGAGTCAGCTGCTGATGCAGACTCTGACACCACGGCCGAACCAGTTGTTTTCGCACGCCAGGTGTGTCCGCCTCATTATATGTGCGCACCAACTGCTGCTGGCTGATCTGTAGACCTAAAAAATTCTTCCAACGCAATTAAAATGTTCAAATGTGTGTGTGAGAGGAGGATTTCAAGATTTCCAAGCAGCACGCAACATATTCTGTGTTTATCACGTCTAACAGGCGGCCCTTTACACATATGAAGGACGGTACTGCTGGAGCAATAACAGCAGATGTGAATCATCTGTATTAAATAAATAAATGAATGAATATATAAATTACCTCTCAATTCCTCTTCCTCTGAGGTTAAAGTTATTGAGTCACTAATACATATAAAATGGCTTAAGTAGTTTTTGTAGCAGTGAATGTTCCAGTTTCCACATGTTTTAATAGAGAATGTTGCTAATGAACTCGCTTTGGCTCAAAACAGTTTTTAACGATGCTTTATCTCTTCATTTGATGCTGAAGATTGAAAATAATTAATTGAGGCTGGGGTGTGAATTACAAGAGTCTGGGCCCTGACTTTTTTGTTAAAACCTAACCACTAAAGAAAAAAAATGTTTGCAAAAGTATGTTTTTACATACAAATAATATACAAATTTTTATATAAACAAAAGTCAATCTGAAAAAAGTAATCTGATTACATCTTTTTTCAAGTAACTAGTAAAGTAACTCATTACTTTTAAATTTAGCTACAACAGGATTTAGTTACTTATGTTTCAAACGCAAGTTACTTTCTTTTCCCATTTACTGACTGACACCTATCTTGTCCCCATATTGAGAGAAATCATAATTATATAGTAGTAAATGAGTAAATTTACTCATCTCAATTGCACAAAAACAGATTCAGTATTCCTCAAAATTATTAAAGACTGTAAAATGTAAACTCAGAATATCGCACAAACCTTAATATCAATTAATATCACTTTATTAACCAATGTCTTTGCCACTGACCTTCGATGATCCAATTCAACCATATTAAAATGAATTTGGATAAACATAACATTTGTGTTTTTTATTGCTGAAGAGTGTTGAAATTTCTATTGTTCTATTGTCCTATTGTTCTTCAATCAAAGAATTAAAAATGGCAGCACAGCTGAAAGGTTTGTTTGAGCTGCGCCCTCTACTGTACAGACAATGCTTTCGCATAGGCAAAAAATAATAGTTATGACACTTACACGTTTTGTCTATCAAGATCATCTTTACAAGTTAACACAACATTTATACATTTTGAAGCCTAAATAAAGTCGTCAGATATAAAAAGCTAACAGTAGGCTATAAACGGACTACAGCACACCATGGTCGCGGATCAACGTCACCACCGCCAAGCTTCCTCAAACTTTATTTAAAAACATGCTCGCTGATTATGATCTGCGCCGTGTATGAATACTTATCCACTTTTTCATGAGAAATTCTGTCCAAACGTCCTGTTTGTCATGATGATGTCTAAAGTTCCCGCCAAAGGAAGTAGTCCCTTTTAGCAACTTGTAAGCAACCGCCGTTTTTAAGACACAATAAAGGTTTAAAAAAGCGGGTTATAACTGGTGTGTTTTATATCATAGATCAAAACGTGAAAATATTTAGAGGCTTTGTTAACCACAGACCTTATTTCAGGTGATTTAGCAAAAACCCATTCAAAAACCCATAGACTTTAGGGCGATGGAACCGGAAGTCCTAAAATGCTAACTCGCTTCCGGGTTTTGCATGCAAAAACACGTCATCTCTGAGGTACTCTATTCACATTCATTTGGCAACTCATAAAACATGTACGATTTAGCAAGAAAACGTATGAATTCATACGAATTAGCCACCTCGTAAAAAACGTCCGTGAGTGAATTTGTTTGGGGCCAGTTGCATAAACTTAGTCACTATATTAAGACTGTGTCTTAAGAAGTTTGACCAACTTGCAGTTAACCAAGGGGTAATCAATGTTATTTTTCCAATTCAAATTACAGCAATCTACCTTTTTATGTAACGGACTTTAAAAAAATTAGGACTACTCTTCAAGAAAAACATTAGCGTCTTAACTTTTAAGACTAGTCTAAGTGGTTTATGCAACCGGCCCCTGAGGCTTATTCATTTCAGTTTTGGTCTGAAGTGGCTTTATTTCCCAAAAATAGTACTTTTATGTTGTTATTTAAAAAAAACAAGCAAGCAAGCCAAGCCCAGGTGAGAAAAGCAATGCAAAAGAAACGTAGCACATTACTTACACAATTGGTTACTTTTTTTGTAACACGTTACTTTTATAAGTAACTTTCCTCAACAATATATATATGTATGTGTGTGTGTGTGTGTGTGTGTGTGTGTGTGTGTGTTGTAAAATATATGTGGCATTTTGGTTGCTATAGTGGCACAAATAGACAATTCTATGGTGGCCCAGTAGTGCACAACACAACGAAATTAAAAAAGCAAACATAAGTTCACAACACAACGAAATCGAGACACAACACAACGGAATAAAGCCACAACACAACGAAATCGAGCCACAACACAACGGAATAAGCCACAACACAACGGAATCAAGCCACAACACAACGGAATCAAGCCACAACACAACGAAATAAAGCCACAACACAACGGAATTAAACCACAACACAACGGAATCAAGCCACAACACAACGGAAATGCTCCCGACCACTAGGGGGCTCTCAGAGCTCGGTAAAGTTAGTTTTCCTTGCCACTGTTCTATAGAGTCGGCAGTAATATCAATACCACGATTAGTTTAAACAGTATGTAACCACTGCATATCGACATGAAATATTAATTCAATATCACCTACGTGCAAAATACCTTCATATTTAGGCCTATACTTGTGAATGATTTGACGCGCTACCACGGCGCATGATGAAGGGAACGTCTGCCAATCCCACTAAGTGGTTAAAACGTATAATTTGTATTCATTAAAATTACTTTTAACATTTAAAAACAGACATATTCAAATTCCAAAGCTTGTCAGTCTTACCAACAGGAACTAACAACCTTTGGAATTTGAACATGTCTGTTTTTAAATGTTAAAAGTAATTTTAATGAATACAAATTATACGTTTTAACCACTTGGTGGAATTGGTAGATGTTCCCTTTATCATACGCCGTGGTATCGCGTCAAATCATTCACAAGTATAAATATGAAGCTATTGTGAACGTAGTTGATTTTTAATTAATATACCATGTCGATATACAATGCTTACATACTTAAAACTAATCATGGTATTGATATCTTTGTAAAACTGTCGACTTTATAGAACAGTGGCAAGGAATAGTAATATTACCTAGCTCTGAGAGCCCCCAAGTGGTCGGGAGCATTTCCGTTGTGTTGTGGCTTGATTCCGTTGTGTTGTGGTTTAATTCCGTTGTGTTGTGGCTTTATTTCGTTGTGTTGTGGCTTGATTCCGTTGTGTTGTGGTTTAATTCCGTTGTGTTGTGGCTTTATTTCGTTGTGTTGTGGTTTAATTCCGTTGTGTTGTGGCTTATTCCGTTGTGTTGTGGCTTTATTTCGTTGTGTTGTGGCTTGTTTCCGTTGTGTTGTGAACTTATGTTTGCTTTTTTAATTTCGTTGTGTTGTGCACTACTGGGCCACCGTACAATTCGGACATAAATGCTGACCCATTGTTTGAGGCTATTATCTGTATTTCTGCCAATAATATAAAAACGTGTTTGACTTTTTCTAGGAAACAACATAATATTACATTTTGTAAAGCAGTAATGTCACCAACAGAGGTCACTGTTAATGCGACTGAACTACAGAGTGTGAGTGAGGGCGGAAGAAGCAAACACTGCAGTGCACTGTTTGGGTTTAGCGAGTAAAGCAAACTGAAGCTCATTTGAGCAGCAAAATGCAATTTCTCTAAAACAGTTCACTTGAAACATTCCGTCTCCGAACCCGTCTGCAGTGAGCTTAAAGGAATCAACCAGAAACAAAAACAGAAAAGTATCGCATTCTGATGCACTGGGTCCGGTTGTTATTTACCTGATCAAACCGAGACTCGCCGAGTCTAAACGGAGGGCACTCAGTCGATTCAGGCATGGCAGGTTTTGCTTTCAATAAGGCTGTTTTACTGAGCTCTGAAACTAGCGTAGCGTAGACTTTCCCAGAGTGGTCGAGTCATCCGTATCGATGCATTTTGGGTAATGTCGTTTTTTTAACAGGTCAAAGTATAGAAGCACCCCATGGGTGTGATAAAGGACGTTTGGAGAGTAGTTTAAAGATTTGTCATGAATGTCAGTAAAACATTGCTTTTCATAAATTACTTAATTTCAGTCGCCTTTACATCATGTAGTTCAGTTTAGTCATTACTATGAACTTGCACAGGATGTGTTTTGAATTCATATAGCTACATAATTTATCCAAGATAGTCATTCCCCAAATAGCTCGTCGACAAGCTGTGTAATATTAATTTAGCTATAAATTATGTTCTCCTATTAAAGGATTAGTTCACTTTCAAATGAAAATTAGCCCAAGCTTTACTCACCCTCAAGCCATCCTAGGTGTATGACTTTCTTCTTTCTGATAAACACTCTCTGAGATATTTTAATAAATATCCTGATGCATCCGAGCTTTATTATGGTAGTGAATGGTACCAATGAGTATGAAGCCAAAGAAAGTGCTTCCATCCATCATAAACTTACTCCGGGTTAATAAAGTGTCAGGACACTTTCCAAAGGGGAAATTTGAACTGAATTGCATAGATATCTCTGGAAGGGGGATTAGGGCTGTGTGGCACAGTTTGAGATGTCTTAAGACAATTGGCCAAAGGCTAGATTGAAACTTTGTTTATCAGTTTGAAGTGCCTTAACAGGTAGCGGTCCTGTCATGTGAGGAAGATCCGTTTAGATCCACTCTGACGGGCAACAACAACAAAAAAACTCCCTAAGACTTCCTAGCTCTTCCATCCAGATAGCAAAATTCTGTTTTTACTGTTATCTCTATTCCTTATGTTCTATTTTTATTCTTCTTCTTTATGTAAAGCACTTTGAATTACCATTGTGTATGAAATGTGCTATACAAATAAAATTGCCTTGCCTTGAAGCAAAGTGATGTGTTTGTGTAAAAAAAGACCACCTTCCGTATTGCACTTACGAAGAAAGTATAAACTAGCGTTACGTCGGTTACACTTTTTACGTAATTTGAATAGGAAAGTTATAGGACGTAAGCGTTTTGAACTGCAAGGGTTTTACACTTTCTGCGCATGATGAATATGGAAGCTAGATATTTTACTTCATAACTTGTTAAATATGGATTTTTTTTTTTTTACAAAACCTTTTTTTTTTAAAGTGAACTAATCCTTTAATAAACTCTAAAAAATTCAGTGCGAGCACATCAAAACATTTTATCACAAATGTTCTTGGGGAATCTTTTTTGCATATTTGTTGCACTAATGGTTGATTAAAAGCTATCATCTAATCATTGAGGCAAATCTCATTTACAGTAGTGTAGTTGACTAGTGTAGTAGTGTTAAAATAGTGGTTTAATTTTCAATACCACTACATACAAGACATATGAGAGCTTTGTCTTTTTTCCTTTTTTGTGTCAAATAAGGACAGTCAGAGATGCATCCCAAAGTGAAAAGTTTATTTCATCAACAGAGACCTTTTCCTAGCAGAGATGCATAAGAGCACACCGAAAGTCAATTGAACATCTCTCAGATGAGGCATTGGATAAAAAAAAAGAATACATCACAACCTCCAGTGGACACTCGTGTAACTACACCCTAAACATCCAATCGAACAACACCTCAAGGAAGCACTTCAAATATATTTTTTGCACCTAAGACAAATGGTTTCTCTGAACATTCCCATCATGTTCGGTGCTTATATGCTACTTAATATGTGAGGTTAATTTAAGCCATTTGTATCCACTGAAATTTACAACCAAGAAGGAAGAATTGAGCCTATACTTCAGGCATCAAACTTCTTTTCAATGCATTCTTACAACTTTAAAATAAACCCTTTGCAATTCTTTAAAAAATATCTAGGTTTTAAATGACCTTAAAAGAAAAAAGATATTCCAGACCTCTAAAAAATAAAATGAAATGTAGTCTAGTAAACACAAGTTTTTATTTGCAAGTTCCAGAGTTTGTACTACATAAAATGTAGCTTTGATTATCAACTTCACCATTAAAAGCATACAAATCTTCTTCTACACACACATCTCATGATATCATTCAGCCAAGGGCACTTGAACACACTTTCTTACTAGGCTGCAGGCTGTGTGTATTTGTGAATATTTATAGAAACTGCTGTTCAACACAGTGGCAACCCAAGCAAATATTTCATATTACATTCCATCTGTTTAGACCTAGAAAAGTATGAATCTCTTAAATTCTGCAAAAGCCTGGCCTTCACATCTATTGCTTTCTGTTACTGACCGTTAGAAAGGAAATCCTAGGTTTAGTAATCATGATGTACACAAACAGCGTAAAAAAAAAAAATGAACGGAATGTACAAACCTTAATACCACCCCAAAATAAAGGTGACAAAAGTCCTGTCCACAAAGCAAAATACAATAAAAAAAACATAAATAGGTATTTGCATGATTAAAATGTAACATATTCTTGAAAATTTGTAAACTTTTAAGTTTAATCCTTATTAAGGGGTTAGTTCACCCAAAAATGAAAATTCTGTCATTTATTACTCACCCTCATGTCGTTCCACACCCGTAAGACCTTCGTTCATCTTCAGAACACAAATTAAGATATTTTTGATGAAATCCGATGGCTCAGTGAGGCCTGCATTGAGAGCAAGATAATTAACACTTTCAGATGCCCAGAAAGCCACTAAAGACATATTTAAAACAGATCATGTGACTACAGTGGTTCAACTTTAATGTTATGAAGCGACGAGAATACTTTTTGTGCGCCAAAAAACAAAATAACTTTATTCAACAATATCTAGTGATGGGTGATTTCAAAACACTGCTTCACGAAGCTTTACAAATCTTTTGTTTCGAATCAGTGGTTCGGAGTGTGTATCAAACTGCCAAAGTCACGCCCCCCCAGTGGTGAACCATTGAAATTTCGAAACACTTATGAGGTAACAAAGCCTCGTTTACTGAAATCACGTGACTTTGGCAGTTTGATACACGCTCCGAACCACTGATTCGAAACAAAAGATTTGTAAAGCTTCATGAAGCAGTGTTTTGAAATCGCCCATCATTAGATATTGTTGAATAAAGTCGTTATTTTGGTTTTTTTGGCGCACAAAAAGTATTCTCATCTCTTTATAACATTAACATGAACCACTGCAATCACATGAACTGTTTTAAATACGTCTTTAGTAGCTTTCTGGGCATTAAAAATGTTGATTATCTTGCTGGCAATGCAGGCCTCACTGAGCCAATGGATTTTATCAATAAAAATATCTTAATTTGTGTTCCGAAGATGATCGAAGGTCTTACGGGTGTGGAACAGAATGAGGGTGGAGTAATAAATGACAGAATTTTCATTTTTTGGGTGAACCAACCCTTTAAATGAACATTCATTAATCCACCTCCAATAGTCTGCGAGACAAACCTTCAGAGCACACGAGTCTTTAAGTGCTTCTAATCACAGAAATATGTTATTGATAAATCTCGAGCTTTCTAGCAGGGACTAGCACTGAAACACCGTTAATATCCTGTGTTTAGAGGATTATTAGTCTGTGCAATGAACGTGTGTGCGTTTGACTACGTGCACTTCCTAAGCTGTTGAGAAAGAACTGTTGTAAATGCCTCAGTGTGAGGTTTAAAAGTGCTGCGGCCTACGCCTCTATCACATATCTACATATAGTGCTACATTGTACACAGACAGTGGCAACACTGATAGTGGCGACATCATAAAAACATTACAGTAACATTAACAGAGCCGTTGCGGTATCGAGAATACTGTAACGTTAATTTAGAGCAGATAGTTTCTGGCATTTGCATTGTCATGGCTTTCGTTCTCTCTTCAGATCATTTTGATACTTAACAGTCTTGGGAAAGTTAAAGTTCGCCTTTTGTTTCGTAATATAATGTGCCATCTAATTAAAAGTGATGAGTTCAGCAACAACAGAATGGAGAAAATACTGTGATAAGGCAGCATTTGGCATTTTGTCCGAGTGGCATATATGCAATGAATACAGTATATATCCCATTCATTACACCTGAAAGCACTGGCAGCGATGTACGTGCATTGGCTCAAGCAAAGGAAGGAAGAGGAAGGACACCGACCTACAAAACAAAGCTAGAAGGTCAGTTGGTGTGAGCCTCTGCCCTTAAGCTCTTAAGTAAAGTGCAGAAGATGTGTAGGGAGGCACAAGCAGATTCAAAACTGGCTGATTCGCCTCACGCTCCCTGTCACGCGCTCTAAAGCCACCTGGAATTCTCAAACTTTTGTTCTCTGTTCAAGCAGCTGAGCGTTACATGTCAAAAGGTGATAGAAAAAAAACGAAAGATAAAGCAATGCTTTTCTTCGTGCATTAAAAACCATTCACACTAGCACTAGAAGACACAGTCATGCCTTCCTTTCGACTGACAGGTGGTTTTGGTACTTAGCTGAACTATCATGTGACGTCTGGTGAGCGAATATGGATCCTACCAGCTTTGAAGTTTAGCAGCAGAGTGCCGACCTTTAACCATCAATGCAAACCTGCAGTGCACACAGACCCCTGTAGAAGCCCAGGTATTTTTGGACATAGTTAAGAACACCAAATCTACACCCTCTCCTCCATGCCCATCACCTAGCGCCAGATAGCTCTCTACATTTATATGGTTGCTTTAGCAGTGCAAGGTTGTGACGTCCACCCGGGATTTATGGAAGGATAGTGGAGCGTTTGTTGCATCATTTCATCTTGGTGCGGACCTGCAGCAGCGTGGGGGTTTGCTCCATGATGCGTACGAGCAGCGTGTCGATGTAATCCTCTAGATCTCGGATCAGAAACTTCATCTTTTTTATCTCCGTCTCGCGCTTCTCCAGAAGAGCCCCTCGCTTCTCGTACTCCTCCCGCTCCTGCCTGAGCTCGGTGTCTCGCTGGATCAGCAAATTGACCAGCTCGCTGTGGTTCAGGTGATAGTACAAGCCCCCTCCCTCTACTAGAGGCTAAAACAAGAAAGACAAGCAAAGAATTACATCACAAGACTATTCTGAAGTTGAGGGAAAAAAAAGTCACTTCTGAATTATATTTTGATTTGTGATCATGGTAATGGATTTAAATGACAACTATTATAGTAGTAGTATTAGTACACTGTCAAACCTATTAACAGTCACTCAAATATTACTGAAAGTTTATTGCACTTAATAGAAAAAGTTAGGTGAACTCAATAACTTATTATAAGTAGAACTCAAAATGAATCAATCACAGCAGATTTCTAGTTCCCAGCATTTGCTTCAGACTCTGTAGAGAGAGTCAATGTTAAATTAAATGTTATTTTATGTGTTTTTGCACAAGATTAATGCAGGGCGAGATCTGTTTATTGTTATGTTGGAATTTAAAAGGGTTTCTTTCTGTCATGTCTGAGTTTTTGGGGGGTTACCATTGTGCTGAAGAGTTGAGCCTGCACTCTAAAAAAATTAATTCAGGGGACCTGTTACCACAACTTAAATAAATGCATGGTTGCAAGTAAAAAAAAAAAAAAAATCAAATTTATTGTTTTATTAAACCTTTTAAGTTGCAAATATTATTTTGTTGAGTTCTGTTGACATAAAAATCGTGTTACGGGGGGAAAAATACTCTTTTTTGGTGGGGTTCCCCTGGTAAAATTCGCATTCCAGGGGCTAAATATGATGTTATTTGGTGTCACTTCAACCTGCAGACATGAAAAATATCTCACGGCAACAGTGTTAAAGTAGCCCAATTACGCGGGAAAACCAGACTTGTCAACACTGCACATGTTAAGCATTAGCCTGCTAAGCAGCTAGCTAACTAGCAGGTAACTATAAGAGAGTAGAGTAAATTTTTTTTAATTGTTTTAATTAATTAAGTTGATTAATTTTTGAGTGAAGTTTAATTGTATTTTAGGAAATATTCTTTTAGTGAACTTAACTATAAGTTCACAGTACTCATAATAACTATTGATTTGTAAACTTTGAAGCAAAAAACTCTGAAGGTTTGAAGCAATCGGTTTCCTCAATTGAAATGATGAAACTTGTTGGGTTTTACAGTGTAGTAACTAGTAGTGCTCGTTTCATTTGATTAACAATTAAACATTAATTTTAGTACATTATTATTTACAGAATATTCATCAATTTTAAAAGCAAAAAATATATCTGAGCACGATATGTTTGAGCACACAAATATTTCAGCAAACATATTAAGTAGCACAATTGTTTTCAGCATTGATAAGAATGCAGCAAATCAGCATATCAGAATGAATTCTGAATGATCATGTGACACTGAAGACTGGAGTAATGATACTGAAAATCCAGTTTGGCCATTACAGGAATAAACAGAAAATAGAAATTTCACAATATTACTGCAATATTTCACATTTTTACTGTATTTTTGATCAAATAAATGCAGCCTTGGTGAGCATAAGAACGTGGGAAAATTATATCTAATACTTTTGATATATAGTGCAAAAATATAACTTTTACTCAAATAATGATCAGAGTAGGAAAAATGTATTTAGATGCCAATAAGGAGACATGACAAGTGAAAGCTGACAAAATGTTTTTGGGTTCATCAGTGTCAGTGAATTAAATGTGATCCATTTACTCAAATAACAGGTTTACTATCTAAAAAACCATAATGCTTCTTAATCATGTAGTACCTTCTTGTCAGCTTCTTGGTCTGAGTGGTGACTTCGTCCTGAGTGGATGGTGGATTTAAGCTTCTCTAGTACCGAGCGACCCTCTGACCTTTTCTCATCAGGGGGTGTCAATGGCTTCACTGGGTGTGGACTAAAAGACATTGACACGGTAAGATTAGACAGGGTAGAGGGCAGAAAAGAATGGTGGCAGCTTAAAATAAATCAATCAATTTATTCACAACAGCACACCATTTAAGATGTTTTCAAGAAAAGCTCTTAAGGCCCATTCACACTAATGACGATAACTATAACGATAAACATATAGTTCTAAAAATATCTAAAAATAAAATAACCTAAACTTAAACTTTAAATATTAAAAGAATAGCAGAGTCCACACCACAACTTTAACAATAACAGCACAGAGAAACAATATCACTGGAATTACTTTCAAAACGGTGTGTGGTGTGGACGCTAATGTAGTTATCGTTATAATTATCTTTAAAGTTATCGTTCTTGGTGTGATCAGCCTTTAGTTCAGAGACAAGGAGATCTCCTCTTGGACACAATAAATGTTGCATTCAGTCATCATCCAACAACCCCTCAGACTAGCTGTAGTAAGGTTAATCAAGCAAACAAATATGAAGGAAACAACTAAGCCACCGAAGTCACAGAAACTAAAATTTACTCAGCCAAGCTTCCTGTGGACCGAACCACACATCTCACTTGGTTGGACCGAACCACGCATATCACTCGCAGCTCACTTGGTTAACACCTGCTAATTGAAGTGAGGCTCCCCCATCCCAACTGTAGGATCCACAAGAGAGTGTGAGCCTATGTGTGATTGTCCATGGAGAAATCAGGAGACATGCTGCTACCACAAACAAATTAACACAAGAGAGAAGATGTGGATGAAGGGGAAAGAGTCTCCCTGCAACCCAAGAAAGTGAAGTGCATCGATTGCGAGTATATAATAAGACATCCCAAAAGACACCTTGCCCAACCCCATAACACTATTTTCACAAGAAACACCTTGCACCACATATCTAAAACAGGAAATCTGTAGTTACTGAAACTGGCAAGACTGTAGAAATTGTAGATGTATGTAGAAAATCAGTTTATGATGCTCTAGTCCATGCACAGTCCATCACCATAATAATTTCTAGCATGGATGGTCCATATGGTGGTCTTATCTCAATTACTCAATAAATGAGAATTATCAATTATCAGAATTACCAAAATTTCCACATGACTGCATCATTCATTTCTAGGAGTGGAAATGACCAGTTTCAGTAATTACAGATTTTACCTTTAAACATCATTGAAGACAATAAGATTTAAAGCTGAATGAAAGTGACTGGAAAGCCCAAGAAATTTCTAAAATATCTTCAGATGTGCCCATTAATGCAAGACCAGGACCTTGAGGATTTAACCTCGAACTCTCATAACAAATACAACAAAATTAATTGAGACCTCACCTGCCCTGGTGATCAAATGGTTGAGTTTTATCCTGAAGAAAAGGATTGTATGATGTAGTAGGCTGCATAGTAGGAAGAGGAGCAGCAAGTTCTGGACGTGGCAATGACTCCACTGAGGTAGGGGGAATTTTGGGAAAGGGGAATAGCTGGGGAAATGCATTAGTATCTACTGCTACATGTGGCGTTGAGGAAGCTACAGGTGAAAGGTCGAACAAAGAAGATGTAAAGTTAAGGCTACGATCATGCCTTGAAGCCAGCTTTGGCTGATCAAATAGTGAAGGTGCTGATGGATGGGGTAAAGGGGGCCAGTTTACTGGAAATAAGTCAGGTGTCTCAGAATCGTGAATAGCTGGGGTTGTCCACATTTCAATATTTCTGTCTAGATTCTCTGCAGATTCAGGGTTTGCAACTGAACTTCTACTAGTACAGTCAAGGTGCGTTTCAGTTGGCTGGGGTAGAAAGATGTTTTTCAGGTCAGAATCAGTTATGACAAGGTCCTGAGTGATACTGGAGGTTTGGTCTAATGTAAAATCGGATAGAAACACGTTGGGTTCAGTCAGCTGGGCTAAATGTAGGTTGCCCTCCGATACAATCCCAAAAGATTCAATATTATGGGATTCATCTTTTTGCACTTTTTGGGAATCGTTTTGTTTGGTTGGGCAGGTTTTACAGTCATTTACCAGACATGTTTCTCTATCTAACGGTGCAAGCTGAGCCTCAAGTTCTGCTATCATATCCGAGGTAATAACAATTGGCATCATATCTTTGGAAAAGTCGTTTTTCTCAACAATGTCCCTTGAAGGGTTGTGCTGTAGCATTGCTTCATTAAAATCTGACTTTATCATGTCAAACATTATGTTCTCAGAAGATGTATTGTGTGAGGGGGCCGATTTTTGTGTAAAGGTATGCGTTTCTGGCAGCAGGTCCAATAAGCAATTTCTCTGTGAAACATGTAGAGGGGATTCTTGAGAGAATTCTGGCTTTGGCAAGACCTCTTGAGATGGTTTAATGTTGTCTTCTATGACCTGATTTTGCTTACAAGCCATTTCTGGTACAGCCTTTACAGACGTGTCATCCTTTGGCATGGCATTAGAGATTTGGTTTGGCAAGGACTCAAATTTCTCTACAGACCAATCACGTTTGGGTTTCACATCCTGTGTGAGCTCTAAGCTAGGGGAAATTGAATCCTGCTGAGACACACAAGTAAGGTACTGGTCTGATTCTGCACTCTTGTACAAGCTGTGGAGGAGCACACTACCAGGCGAGAGCACAGTGTTTGGATCTGATGCATCCTCATGTGTCCCTGTTCTAATTCCAGTGGTGGGAAGGAGATGTCCTTCAGGATGTGCTGGCCCATTAGAATGCATTATTTCTTGCTCTTCACTGATGCTCTCGAGTAGATTACCTGTTAAGTCATTTTTGCATGGACTGGTGGGCAATTCACTGGCTTTCTGTTTGTCCTCCTGCATGTCTTTAGACATGGTTTTTGAGAGCCTTGGAGAGGAACTGCCATCAAATAGGTTCTCTGGAACAGAGTCTTTGATTTCAGAACAGATGTCTTTACTACTGACACTCTCTAAGAGACCATCTCCTGATTCATTCTGAAGCATGGTGTCCATAACTGCATCTGCTTTCTCTTCATTCTTCACTGGCAATGCAGCTGACACTAGGAAACTCTGTGCTGATTGAACATGAATTCTTGAAGGCTCAGTGGTTTCAACTAGGGACTTTCCACTTACTGCCACAGTTTGAATGAGTAAGGCATTCGATCTCCAAAATTCTTCATCAGATTGTATTATATTACCTGGAATGATGTCACTTTGTGGAGAATGACAGGGCTCAATAGACTGGTGGTCTGGGTCTCCACCTAGGGAATCAGATATCACAGTAGACTGTTCCAGGGTGTCACCTGAGCTGTTGTCTCTACAGAATGGCATAGGATCCTCATGGACTATCACAGACTCAATAACTGTAGCAGACTCAAGTGCTTCAGGCCTCTGTGATGTTTCAGGATTTACAGACACCCCCTCTGAGAACTCAAAGCAGATACCAGGAAGAAGGTCAACAGTATCTGCTTCTGATAATGATGGCTGTTTGACATCTGATTTGGCATTTTGTGAGTTTATGGACATCTTTGGGTGGTCTTCAAGAGTTGTGGCATCAGAACTGTCTTCATTCATGGAGCGGGATGACAGTGTAGGATAAGGGCATGCAAGTGTATTCAGTTCAGAAAATTCTAAACTGGAATTTTCTGGTAAAGAGATTTCGGATAAATTCATATCAAATTCTAGGAAGCCATGTGAACCATGATCGGTGAGGTCAGGCTTGTCAGAACTAGAGCAAACATCATTAACATCACTTCCTGAAACTTGAGATATCTCAGCAGCAGCAGTTTCCTTAGATGCCTCTACAGTACCTGCTGAAGCAGTTTGCCCTAAATCAGTTAGGTCATTTGTATCCGACACCATTAAGCCACCCAAAGCACCCGAGGGCTCTTGATTATTTGTTTTCAGAAGGAGAGCAGGGGGTGTAACTGAATCTTTTGTTTCATTCATCTCATCTGAAGGCTTCAGTCTGTCCTTGGCAAAATGTTCAAATTCATCCTTTTCTGTCTGTCCCTCGAAGTGAGAAATTAAAGGATCAAATGTAATATCCATTTGGGAAGGTCCTTGTTTGTTTCCAATCCTTAGCAAATCTGGGGTGGCATTACCACCAGACTGTGAGCTAAAGAGAGAGGGCAGATCAGGTGTTAAAGGAGCAGCAGAATGAAGCTCCTGAAAAAAAGGATTCTCCGGTGCAAGTGGGAGGAAGGGATTGGCCTCAGAAAAGGGTGGTAGAGAAGTGAAGGGATTATCGTGTTTGTCAGCCATACTCTGTGAAGGGTCATTAAAGGTCAAGGGTGCAATTGGACAGATTGTACTGGCACTCCAGTGTGACCGAGGAGACACCAGTGGGCTGTGAAAGGAAGGTATATACAGTGCACTTCATTAGTAACCGTGACCTCCATTAAACCCTTAATAACGGCGAGAAACAATGACGGCCAAGTGCAATGACCAGTGACCTTCACCATCGTAAATGCGAAATCCTTCAAACACCAATTGTGCACCATGCATTCCAAACAAAAAAGACGTCTGCTACAGGAAACTTCTAAATAGAATAGAAATTGTGTTGTGCTCACTATCAATAACACTATCATATTTCTCATAAAACCCATACTGTGGATAGTATGCTTGTTTTTTATTTATGTGATATCTTTATGACATTTTATGATGAAATGTGCAGCATATGCTGGAAATGCACATGATAATATACAATATGACAACTCCTCAATATGTTACAGTTGTATAAATATACAATTGCATACTGTATCAAATGTTGTTTAAAGAATTACCATGCAGTAGTGCCTTGTGATGTGGCAAGCAGTAAGACAGAGTAGAGCAGCCAGACACTGTTTTCTAAATACTATCCCAAGGTATGTAGAAACGCTGAGTTTGAAAAGGCCATAACAAATCACTGAACCGTATTAGAGGGGGAGGTGAGAGATAGGAAAAAAAAAGAAAGATTGAGCAAACAACAGACTTTTACAGACTGAAGTCTACACCCATATAGTTAAGTTCATACATAAACTAAATAACTTTTTGCTTCAAGCAAGAAAACATAAGAGAGCATGTGATTGGTTGGGGTATTTGACATGTTCCAGTAGCTAAACTTCAATGAAAATTCTATGAAATCATTTGAACTAGATGTCACAGAGTTAATAAAAACATGCTAGAAGCCAGTTGCTTAGGAAAAGATTAACAATAGTTGTGAGCTAAACTGCATTGTAAATGGTGATTTTCAAAAGAAAACTGTTTTTATGTTAGGTCAAGGCTTAATCTGTATCCATTTAATAGGTCATTAGCCATAGAGATTTAGTCTGTTATGGGACATTTCATGGGTGAATAATAACTTGATCAGCATAGATTATATTCTCTTTGAGGTCTATGTGTTTAAATCCGTTTATCTCACTCCCATCAGGATTTCAAGGGACTTTTTTCAAATTATTGCGGCCCAGAAACGACACTGCTGTTTGCAGAATTTTTGTGTTGTTTTGCATTGAAATCCCACCATAAATTATTATTACAGTAGAAGTGCAATTCCTGTAAATATGTTGTGCATAATAAATGAATATGCATTAATAAGTGCACACTGACTAGGCTCAACAATGAGTCAATATATTTGTTTCTTTTTGATCTTTGCATGATCAAGTAGCAAATTCCAAAAGGCGTTTTTGCATCTTTGACAGACGCAAATATGCAAATATCTGTGCTCAAATATGGCGCATTTCATAGGTTCATTCCAAATAATGTAAGCAACTAAATCCTGCTAAGAAGAGTCCTTCCTCAAGGCCATTAGCAAAGAGTACAGATGAATGTCATTTCAATAGAGAATATTTATGATAAGACAATCCGTATGACCATTTTAAGGGCTGAGGTTTTACTTGGAATTTCAAAACCCAAGACACAAATGAACAACATTGGAGGTAAAAGTGTTCTCCCGTTTTGTTTAACTAATGGGATTTAAAATAAAGTGTCAATGACGTCTTCGCACATGTACCAAATGTGAAGATACGAGATGTAATGCTGCTCTCTTCTGAGTAATCTCACTTCAAGTGCCCTACAGAGTG
Organism: Megalobrama amblycephala; assembly: GCF_018812025.1. NCBI lineage: Eukaryota > Metazoa > Chordata > Actinopteri > Cypriniformes > Xenocyprididae > Megalobrama > Megalobrama amblycephala. The sequence goes on from NC_063053.1 coordinate 6,897,608, forward strand.
AGTACAACATAATGAAGCTCAACTGTGGAATTTGCTCCAAGACATCAGCAGGAAACTTCAACATGAGATTAATTTGGAATTCACAGATCTTAATTGGCTAATATTGCTTTCTTTTTTCCTCTCAAGTTTGCATTTTTTTTGCTAAAAAATGAAGATGTGACATAACTGAAAGCATTAGCAATTAATGCAGGGATTTCTTTATTTGCATTAATTTTTGCAATTGAAAATCCAATGGATTGGATCCAATTGCAATGGATGTTTATGAGCATGAGCATGCGTGTGTGTGCATTTTTGTTGACGCAGCATGAAGAGGCATTTCCCTGCTTTACAAAAACCCAAACCAAAGCTCTGAAAAAAATAGAACAGAGTGTGATTTACCATCACCAATGAAAAAAAGAAAATATTTACCAAACAATGGACAGAATACACACCTACAACAGAAACAAGAATGCAGTTATACTGGTTCAGGTCAGTGACAGATTTTAACTGACTGACTCCTCCCATTCATAGCGAACACAAACACTCCCACACACATTCAGATCCATCTGTCTACAATACAAAAATAGCACTTTCCGGTTAAAATTGACAAATCGAAGCTTGGTATTGAGGGAGAACGAGTGTGAAAGTGAGAGAGAGAGATGAAGAAAGTTAAAGGAAATAATTCAAGAGTTCAGGTTTCCAGGCAACACCTCCCTCTGCAGTGCAGATGCTGAAACTAAATCTACGGCTGTATGTCACAGCGTTCACACACATACACACACATGCACACGCACACGCACACACTTCTGTTTAGCATCTGTAACATAAATATGGCAAAAATAAGTTTACCTGGGTTTACTGTGCGAGTCCTTGGAGCTGAACCATCCTTTGTGTTTGACTTCCACAAGTGGTTGAGCATGTTCTGCTTCCTCTTTACTTATGATTGGTCCTTTCCCAGCCGAATCACCTCTCCCATGTGAAAACAGGCCCCTCCTTTTCTTGTTTTGAGTCTCTGTCTCTCCAGCAGGTATCACTGTTTCCATCACAGTCTCATCTGTGACTCTCCCAGCATGCTCTAATGCTGCTACAATGGCAGCTTTTTCTTCCTCTCCGGGTTTATCGAAGGACCAGCGGCGGCCATCCACAGGGCCGCCGTTTTGCTTTTCTTCCCCACGTCGAGAGAGGTTCTGCAGGGAGAGGGAGAGAGAGGAGCCCTTCTGAAGCACCCCGAGAGCTGGGAGTTGGGGCTCGTGCCTTGGCTTTGACTCAGGCTTGGATAGCCTGGTTTCTTCGGATTTCGGTTCAATTTTCTGAGGCTTAACTGGCAGCTTGGTTGCCTGTGGTTGACCTGACTGAGATACTGGTTTGGTTGACTCTCGTTGAGGTTGTTGTAGTATGAGTGACGGTGGGTGGTGAGTAAGAGGAGACGTTTCAACCGGATTCCCGTTCACGCACACTGAAGGAAGCAGAACTGGGGTGTCGTTCTCTGACGTCACAAAATGAGGCACTGGTAAGCTGATGTCATACATCACGTGTCTGACGGGAGAAACCTGTGGTGAGGGAGCCACTGTGTGTTCTGAAAGAGAAAGAGTTTTATTGTTTTCTTAAAGTCGCAATGTAACGGACAAAACAACATTTTTTTTTCCATGTGACACATTGAACAGATTATTGGAAAAAAAAAAAAAAAAAAAAAAAAAAAAAAAAAAAAGTAGGATGGGGACTTGATTGGATGAAGGCAGATCTGACTGCGAGTATGCAGTCGATTGTAAGAAAGAGACGGAGTTTAATCAGAATAAATGACTGGAGAGTCCAGCATACGTCACCAAAGATAAGTCTGCCATTTCACTGAAAGGTTGAGTTATGACATTAAAAATTACAAGTTTAAAAAAAAAAAAATTGAAACATGCACATGAATTAATAATTTACAATAAGATCAATAACATGCACTTAGAAAACAGACAATGAATTTCATTCAATTTCATGCCGACTTAATGGGATTTTTTTTTTTTAAGAAAATGAGGGATCAGTCTAATTTATTTTTTGTGGTACTTACAATATAAATAAATGAGGCCAATATTTAGAGGATTTAAAAGCAGAAATGTGAAGCTTATATTTTAAAGGTGCCCTAGATTCAAAATTTTAATTTACCTCGGCATAGTTGAATAACAAGAGTTCAGTACATGGAAAAGACATACATTGAGTTTCAAACTCCATTGCTTTCTCTTTCTTATGTAAATCTCATTTGTTTAAAATACTTCTGGAAAACACGCGGATCTCAACATAACACCGACTGTTACGTAACAGCCGGGGTGTACGCCCCAATATTTGCATATGCCAGCCCATGTTCCCAACATTATGAAAGGCATTAGACAAGGGCAGCCAGTAACGTCTGGATCTGCACAGGTGAATCAACAGACTAGGTAAGCAAGAACAATAGCGAAAATGGCAGATGGAGCAATAATAACTGACATGATCCATGATAGCATGATATTTTTAGTGATATTTGTAAATTGTCTTTCTAAATGTTTTGTTAGCATGTTGCTAATGTACTGTTAAATGAGGTTAAAGTTACCATCGTTTCTTACTGAATTCACGGAGACAAGAGAGCCATCACTATTTTCATTTTTTAAACACTTGCAGTCTGTATAATTCATAAACACAACTTCATTCTTTATAAATCTCTCCAACAGTGTAGCATTAGCCGTTAGCCACGTAACACAGCCTCAAACTCATAGAGAATCAAATATAAACATCAAAATAAATACTTTACTCACATAATTCGAAGCATGTATACAGCATGCATGACGAACATCTTGTAAAGATCCATTTGAGGGTTATATTAGCTGTGTGAACTTTGTAAATGTGCTGTAATATAATCGAGAGCTCGTGTGGCAGGGAGCACGCGAATTAAAGGGGCGGCGCGCTGAAAAAAATCAGTGCATAGTTAATGGTGCCCCAAAATAGGCAGTTAAAAAAATTAATTTAAAAAAATCTATGGGGTATTTTGAGCTGAAACTTCACAGACACATTCAGGGGACACCTTAGACTTATATTACATCTTGTGAAAAAGGCATGCTAAAATGCTAAAATGCATTTCAGAAAGAGGGCAATGTATAGAATGAGAAAAATGCATATAATTGTACACAGAACAGGTTAATAAGCAATTTCTACACTAAAATCATGTGAACATACTTATTATTTACGTTTTCTGGCTCAAGTACTTAAGCAGCAAGTATTTTAATGTTGCTTGCACTTACCTAAGACAGTATTGGGTAATATAAGGTAACTACATTAAGGTTAGGTTTAAGTTTTTCTGTAACCCACATTTTAGTTTAAAAAATAAAAACAGAGACAAGTTGAGATAATTTTTTATGTTGATTGAGTTAAATTTGTACTGAACCCAGAATATACCTCAAAAAAAAAAAAAAAACACCAAATTTTAATGTGCATACCTGGACTGTCTGCAGTCAGGTTGCTGCTGTTACTCGGAGAGTTGGACAGATCTGAGACCACCACACTGATTCCTGCTGTCGGGCTGAGGCTGCCGCCCCGCGATGAAGACTCGCTGCTCTCGGAGCCCAATGACGTGCTTGAGCGTGTGTCTGAAGACTTCCTCAACCTCCCACGCAGGAAAAAACTTCTCATCTTACTCCTCCGGACCTCCCCGCCTTCGTCGTCCTCGTAGTCTTCCTCGCCACCCCCATCACTCGGCAGCCGCCCCCGCACGCGTACCAGCGATCCGTATCCTCCAGCGACGATGGCAGAAGAGGAATCTTCTTCGTTAGAGCGCTTCTTAGCTCGCATGCGTTCTCTGAGCTTGTCGAATGCAGAGCGAGGTTTGTCCTTCATGGAAAGGTCGTACATGCTGGCCGTCAGGTTGTGCCGAGTGAACTGCACGGTCAACTGAAGCTCCCCTCTTTCCTTCTCCTTTTTGCCAGTTTTAGAATGCAGCCGGTGCCACCTATGAACAATAATGAGTAAAGAAAATGTTAAAGGGAGGCACAAATGATAGGAAGCGGAACTAGAGGCCAAAAGTGATGTTTGGATTCATTTTCAATGACCCTACAAGTTTAATTAAACCATCAAAATAAGAGGAAAATATTTTTAAAACATGAAGGAAGAACAAAACACTAAACTTGGTTAAGGTTTTTATAACCACACTGGACCCCTTTGAATTTCATTGTATGGACAGAAACAAAAAACATTTTTCAAAATAACTTATTTTTGTTCCACATAAGAAATTAAGTCATTCAGGTTTGAAATGACACAAGGGTGAGTAATGATGTCAAAACTTTCATTTCTGGGGTAACTATTCCTTTTAAAATGATTGATTTAGATGTTTATTTTTTTAAACGGGCCATTTATCGTTATAACATGAAAATAATTATCAGCTTTATTTATAATTTTAATATAATAATTTTATTATTTTAATATTAAACCGAAAAATGTCTGTGTCTTTTGGATTGGTGGAATTGTGAGAGAAACTTTATATTTGTAGCAGTCAATCCACTGAAGGTTGAAGAATAGATTAATTGATCTGATGTTCAAGGTTTTGCCAAGTGCCCTCTCCTCTACATTCACACGGTTTTCATTTTCTAACACAAATACACAAACTTTATGTTTGAACTCAAATGGTCAGATCAAATGGTCAAATGGTCTCCCTGCTAAAATTAATTGAGGATTTCCTGATCCCGAGTTTTTTCATGTAAACACACAAACACACACACACACACACACACACACACACACACACACATACTCAGACATGCTGACAAAGGCAGAGCTGGGACAAGGTCAGCTTTCTTCCATCAGCATTATTGCTTTTCTAGACAAGACAGCACACACACACACACACAAATAACGCAATTTTCTTATTGTTAGAAACTTGGCTGACACATTAAAAGAAAACAATTATCCAATTAACAGATGAACAGTTAGGCGGATCCACCCACACATGGATGTCCATTAATTATTCACATTAACTAATAAACACATTTGGCATTATTCCAGTGCACTTATGTTGCTATGGTAGCATCACATTGAAGTGACACTGGGATATGTTGTTTTATATTGCAATTAGTAAAGGTGATACATACATTAATTTTTTCAGTGTTAAAAATAGCTCCTCCTGTTCAAATTTAATATGCAAACACTACTATATGTAACTTCAATTCCATCAAAATCCATCCACATATATATAGTTAAAAGTGGAAGAATGTTTGGAAGGATGTTTCTTTTCTTGCCGAGTATATTTCACTTATAATTCATGTACATTGTACAACATGTAGACACATGCACATCGTCTCATTGGACTATGGATTGAAATGGGGGTAGTTTGATGTTCTGATGCCAAAGCAGATTAAAAAGATATCAGTGCATCTGGAAAACACAAATATTCACACATATGCACAAACAAAAAGACATATCAGTCTTGTGATGTCATGGCAAAGTATCAAAGACCACCAGCAAAATCACAATCTCTAACAGGAAATCAAACATTCTCTTTCTAGGTCATAACATCTACAGCATTTCTGACACCCTCGCTTTAAGCATGGAGCAAAGTCACTTCATCCAAAAATGAACACCCATGTCTCATAGATGTGCAAACTTATAACTCCATCTTTTCAATGTCCAATCATTGTTACCATGCCTTTTACGGTCTTTAAAATCCACCTATTTCTATATCATTTTAATTTATGCTAGGGCTGTGCGATATGACGATATATATCGTTACCATGAAATAAAATGTCTATCGTTAGAGATTTTGCTATGTCGTATATATCGTAGTATGTAAATATATTGCACTATTGACACTTCAGAGTGATGAAATGCATGACTGAGAATATAAAGAGCGGACGTGCTTGATGTTAAAAGAGTTAGAAGCGCAATATATCCTGAAAAGGAACGCGGTGCAGAGCTCGTGCTGACTGGTACACTGCCAAAGTGCGCGCATGAAACCTGCCTCTCTTTTAGAAGGCAATCGTGAATTAGAGACGTGCTCGATGTTAAAGTGTATTAAGCACAATAAATAGGGGTGGGCGATATACTGGTAGACACGATTAGCCTGTAGAAATTTGTCTGGTAGAGATTTTGTACGATCATCTCTGTTGCAAGAGGTTGCTATGCTGCGCGGTCACGAAAGTTTATAATTTGCATGAGTTTTTAAGCATTGTGGTTTAAAAACAAGTGGTTTTAAGACGTTTAAGTAAAGACTATATATTGTTTTTTATACCTTTGATTACTTTATACATGTTTTAGTACTATTTCGCCAGTCTTTGTTCTATTGTAGTTGTTTTCTTTGCTCTTTATCACAGTTTATTTGTATTCAGTAAGCTTGAAAGTTTTTAATCTAGTATTTATTTTTTTAATTATATTAAAATTAATTCTAATTATGAAATATCAATGATATGGAAAATTTTGATATCATAAAAATCTTATTTAAAGCAAAAATAACTAACTAGCCTATATTGTGATATATATCGTTATCGTGATATAAAATTACCCAAATGGTGATATAAGATTTTGGTCATATCGCCCAGCCTTAAAGGTGCCCTAGAACCAGTTTTTACAAGATGTAATATAAGATGTCCCCTGAATGTGTCTGTGAAGTTTCAGCTCAAAATACCCCATAGATTTTTTTTTATTAATTTTTTTAACTGCCTATTTTGAGGCATCATTAACTATGCACCGATTCAGGCTGCGGCCCCTTTAAATCGCGCTCTCCCTTTATAAAGATTTATAAAGAATGAAGTTGTGTTTGTGCGTTATACAGACTGCAAGTGTTTAATAATGAAAATAGCGACGGCTCATGACTCCGTGAATACAGTAATAAACGATGGTAACTTTAACCACATTTAACAGTACATTAGCAACATGCTAACGAAACATTTAGAAAGACAATTCACAAATATCACTAAAAATATCATGTTATCATGGATCATGTCAGTTATTATTGCTCCATCTGCCATTTTTCGCTATTGTTCTTGCTTGCTTACCTAGTCTGATGATTCAGCTGTGCACAGATCCAGACGTTAATACTGACTGCCCTTGTGTAATGCCTTGAACATGAGCTGGCATATGCAAATATTGGGGGTGTACATATTAATGATCCCGACTGTTACGTAACAGTCGGTGTTATGTTGAGAATCGCCTGTTTTTCGGAGGTCTTTTAAACAAATGAGATTTACATAAGAAGGAGGAAACAATGGAGTTTGAAACTCAATGTATGTCTTTTCCATGTAGGCATACTGAAGTTTTGTTATTCAACTATGCCAAGGTAAATTCAATTTTTGATTCTAAGGCACCTTTAATTTATGCATAGTTCCTTTGAGAAACCACTAATTTATTACCAACTAATGAACATTATTACGACCTACATATATATAAAATATATTGACAACCTTCTCAAAGCAAGAATCACAGCCAATAAGTTGTTAGTGGTGTTTGCTAAAGGGAAGCATCACTATATTTATACATAAATATAAATATATATTTCATATATAAAGAGACAGATGACAATCCCCATTCACAGAGATCTGTGCCCTGTCCAAATACCCACACTTGCGGTCTTGGCCACTTGAGAGCTTGTGCACGTGACAGGAAGTAAGTGCGCAAGACTGTGCCATGTCTTAAAAATGCCCAAGTGCAGTCCCCTTAATACACACTAAACCCACACTATCTTGAATACCGCTTCTGAGCACTATTCAAGGTTAAGCATATCCCATCATGCATTATGTTCGGGAGTTCACGTGCCCCAAAATCGCAACATTCCACTGTAAGTTAAATTAATTCGATATTACATATAATTTGAGGGTAAAACAAAGTGTTGCAAATTTTGGTGCAAATATGGGTAAGGTATGTGTATTTTGTACAACATTTTCAACATTTTGCTTTTTATCACTTAATTAGAAGCACCTCAATTTTAAAATTTTGCCTTCTGTTAGTTACATAGTGACCACTGAACAGACATTCAGATGTTTATTTTAAAATGCAAAGTATTTAAACTAAAAAAAAAGAGCTGTAAACTTGCATTTTTCGCAACACTATAAGTGTGTCCCATTGGGTAATCAAAAGTTCTAAACAGACTTGCGGTCTTAACACCTACTTGAACACTAGTGCCAAATACAGGAAATATGGCATGCAAGTAGAGAAGTGGTCAAGTGCAAAGATCGCAAGTGTGGGTATTTGGACAGGGCACTGCTAAAACGATTAAAAATGCTGTATTCAACTGCCAGGCCAGTATTGGCAATATCACTTTGTAAAGAAACACTACACACCTATAGACTGAGCACATAATATGCATGCGCATGACATCACCATTTTCACAAATTTGTTTGAGACATTAATGATATCTTTTTTAAACTCTTGCACTTTGAAACCTGTTTTCAAAAGTTTGAGTTTTCAGGCCCCCAAAACACCATTGTCGTGTAAATTAACGGCCAGAACGCATTAAAAGTTTTCAGTTTTTTTAGTTGAAAACAGTGTCGTGAAAACAGCCTCTGAGTTAATGTTAATCTCAGCATTTAACACATTTTTAAATCAAAAGTTGATCTTGTTAACATTAGTTAATCCACTGTGAACTAAAATGAACATGGACATTTTTTATTGTCTTTAAATGTCTTTCTTAAATGTAAGTGTTGTTTGTTATATGTTGTATGCCTTGAATCAGGAAATAAACTGGTTAAAACTGGTTAAATTATCAACTGGTTAATAAATGCTGTAAAAATATATTTTTCATTGTAAGTTTTCATTAACCAATGTGAACAAATGAGACCTTATAGTAAAGTGTTACTGACATTTCAAAGAAAAAGTGTACAAATGTAAATGCATAAAATGTGAACTAAATAAAACCTCCATTTTTACTTTAACTTAACTGTAAGAGTAAAACCTTCTACAAAATACCTTTTCTGCAAAGTTTCTTAAGTTACAAGAGGTATTATGTACAGTACTCAGCACAACGGTATGCTCAAACAATGCCTGGTCAACTAAGCAAAAGAAAAGCAACATGAACCTAGTAAACTAGAAATTAGTGACTAAATATTTTGTCTTCTCTTACTCTTTATTAAGAACTTTGCGTGGTGGTTGAAGTGCAAAATGTAACTTTGTGTCTTTGAAGAGCTTTAAGATTCAAAAACGTCTAGTCAGCAAGTCAAATCAGTCTTTTGTTTTCTTTGTAGCATCTATGGTAACTACACCACACCAATGAGCCCAAAACACCCACTATTTCCAGTATCAATGTGAATAACCCAGATTCAGAGCTACAATCATTTCACCTCTGAGGTGAGCAGCAAACTCTTGCCCAGTGTGGTTAGATGTGGCCTTTATTACTCAGCATCCAGCAGAACTGGCTCTTTCACAGTGTGGTCCTTTCAAAAAAAAACTCTGTACATGGATGGAAACACTTTTTATACTTCTATCAGCACCAAGTATAGAAAACTCACATCTGATGGATTGAATTCTGAATAAATGTTTTAATCGTGAAATGCAGAGTCAAGAGTGATCTAATCGTTAGGTCTTACAATGGTAATTTGTCAACCCACACACTAACTACATGATTCATCTAACTACCCGACTCACCCCACCTACACAAACAAGGGGATATACCAACACTCAATCTGGAAATCACCAGGAAACAAGAAGTGAGCATCATATTCAGCAAATATTAAACCCTCAGTGTCAACATTTAGTGCACTTTTAGTAAACTGAAAGTAGAGGTCTACAACCCCACCCAAGCCTGGTGGGTTTGGGCCAGGCTCAAGTATTCTTCCATGCATAACTTTGGGTTTGTGTCAGCTGATGAGTTGGACTAAAACATAAATTTCTTTGCTCTGCTGAACACAAAAGATGATATTTTGAAGAATATGGTAACTGTAAATATGGTAAGCAGATCATTGACTTCAATAATTTGGGGAAAAAAATACTACGGAAGTCAATGGGGCTCATCAACTGTTTTTTATTTTGTGCTCAGCATAACAAAGAAATTCATACAGGTTTGGAACAACTTAAGGGTGAGCAAACGACGACAGAATTTTTATTTTTTGGTGAACTATCCCTTTAAGGCTACAGTTTAATGCCTGTGTGTACCTTTCATTGGGATCAGTGAACAGTTACAAAATAATTATCAGTGTGTCACATGACCTACTCAAGGTATTACCTACTCTTTTCTTATTTAAAAGGTTTTTAAAAAAGGGACTGCTTCATGTAAGTTGAAGACATAATTTCTGGTTGCATTTTAACAGAAGTGATACCGGAAGAGCTAGAGAGCAGCACTGAAGGACCTCTATACAGTATAATACAAATAAATTATTTCTTTTTTGCTGGCCAGTTACAGGAAATGGGGCGTATACTGTGAATAAATATCTCACAGCTGTATTGTTAGAATCTAGATACAATGTAGAGCCTCACTCACCCACAACCCACCCATCAAACACATAAATATATGCTCCACACACATGTTAAAATGCATCCTAAAGCACTTCCTTTGCATGCTACAGTGAAACACATACGGTTTTAGCCTCAGGATGAATGAGAAATGTTTAAAAATGTATCAATAAGTGAAGCATGGAGTCATCATGCTCCACTGGTCTTATCAAACGTCCATCTTGAGCTATTCTGAGCTTCTGGCATCTGTTATCTAAGTGCCACAGATGCTTTTGTTATTGTTTAAAAATTCTTGTGTAGGACAATATCTTAATGTGAGTGAACAACGGGCATGGCAACATAGCTGACAATTGGTCCTGCAATGTGACAAATGTTTTTTGTAAGTATAAAAAATGCATTTTAAAATGGTTTGAGATGCTACATCACAATGCAGTACACTGTTGTCAATGCAATGCATTTTATTTTATTAGGAAACTTATATCTTAACCACCTTTAAGTCACTAAGATTCTTGCATAACCGAAAGAAGAGGTTCTCTGAATTCCCTTTTATTTTGTTATGGATCTTGCTTGATGGACTTGTGAAGCCAACCTGATCTCAAGAGAAAAAAATATTGCTATTTTACGAGGTGACGATTTTGCATTAATGTGTACGAAGTGAACATAAAATCTTTAGAAAAAAGCATGAAAGTCTACACCTAACCCCACCCTTAAACACAACCATCACTGATGATTGCGCAAATTCATACAAATTAGCCACCAATTCACCAAAATGTGAAATAGTTACAAACTGGCATGAGATTGTGAAGCACACAAAAAGGGGGTAAAGAGCCCTGATGCACCAGGTAGAGGCAGCACATGACCCAAGCCTTCATTTTCCCTCTTGTGCCTCAATCTTACATAATCAGAAAGCTGACAGAGCAAAGCTAGATGGTTCATATGCATAAGAAATTATACATTCCACACTTTGTACACAACTTTAGCTCCCTGAATCAGATGAAAAACACAGATCAAGCGTTTCTCAACACTGATCCTGGACGCCCTCTAAGACTAAGAGTTCACACTGTCAGTCCAAATCTGATTATTTGTGTATCCGAATGGAATCTGATCTAAATGATTAACTGTCCACACTGTGTATCACAACCATTTAGATCCGCAGCATTATTTCGTTTTCCGGAATAGCCTTTCTGCGTTTGTTTCTATTGAAATGGCGTTGCATTAGTAGGCCTATGCCAAACACAACATGGAGTTGTTTGCAATGTTGTCTTAAAATATGACAACGTAGCCACGGCACTGGACTACTACATCTAATGAAGCAGTGGCAGAAACAGTCTCTGCCAGTCTCAAAATTCAAAGAGGTGTGTGGACCAGGCCGACTAGCAGTGACTGGTGGACTTCACTGGACCACGGAGATGTCTCCATTATATTATAATTTACTGTGTAACACAGACAACACAACCAACCTTATTTCTGTAATGACATCTGACGTATTTATGTGCCGTGAGAAAGAGAAATGAGAAAAAAGCTAAGCTAAGCAAACAGAACGGTCAGGATGAAACAGATTTCCAGAAATGAGATTTGAATAGGATTTCAAACCACGTATGAATGTAGCTTGAAACTGATTTGTAAAAAATAAATGTGATTTTTTTTGCCATTCACACTTGCTAAATCTAATCAGATTTCAATCTTGATATGCAAAAAAATTGGATTTGGACTGAGTCTGAACAAGGCTTAAAGGGTTAGTTCACCCAAAGATGAAAATAATGTCATTTATTACTCACCCTCATGTCATTCTACAGCCTTAAGACCTTCATTCATCTTCGGAACATAAATTAAGATATTGTTGATGAAATCCGATGGCTCAGTGAGGCCTCTATTGAGAGCAAAGTCATTCAAACTCTCAAGGTCCATAAAGGTACTAAAAACATATTTGAAACAGTTCATGTGAGTTCAGTGGTTCTATCTTAATATTATAAAATGACAAGAATACTTTTTGTGCGGCAAAAAAAAACAAAATAAAGACTTTTCAACAATATTTAAATGGGCCGATTTCAAAACACTGCTTCAGAGCTTTACGAATCGAATCAGTGAATCGGAGCGCCAAAGTCACGAGATTTCAGCAATTTAGCCGTTTGATAGGAGATCCGAATCACTGATTCGATACAAAAGATTCATAAAGCTCAGAAGATTCATGAAGCAGTGTTTTGAACTCTGCCCATATAGATATTGTTGAAAAGTCATTATTTGGGGTTTTTTTTGGCGCACAAAAAGTATTCTTGTCGCTTTATAATATTAATATTGAACCACTGAACTCACATGAACTGATTCAAATATGTTTTAGTACCTTTATGGACCTTTAGAGTTTGAATGGCATTGCTCTCAACAGACGCCTCACTGAGCCATCGAATTTCATCAACAATATCTTAATTTGTGTTCCGAGGATGAACGAAGGTCTTACGGCTGTAAAACGGCATGAGGGTGAGTAATAAATGACGTTATTTTCATTTTTGGGTGAACTAACCCTTTAACACATTTAGGATGTTTTACTTATGGGACACACCCATTTCTAGTCTTGGAGCCTCTACTAATGAGCTCAGGAGTTGTGTTTGATGAGGAGGATTCAAAATGTGTATGAGACCCCCAGGAACAGGAATGGAAAACACCAAGGAAAATTCCCCTACTTTCCTCAGTCAACATCCAGGCCCACTTAAAAGAGGGCGTGACTGCAGAGGAACAGATTGCAGCAGTCTGAGTAAGACATTTCCGACTGGGCTAATGGCACATATTAATCCTGATTCCTTCAGCCACAGTAAAAAAGTCAGAACAGCTCCTTCAAACTGATACTAATAACAACAACACTGAATAAATACATTTAAACAATAAATGCAATGACAAACTTACTCGTTTTTCATGCATTTCCGATCCTGGAAGGCTTTATCCACCGGTATAACAGCCTGGCCCAGGAACCCATCTAGTCCTATGAGAGCACGGTGCATAACGGTGAGGGTCAAGTCGGCACTACCGGGTGGGTACGCGTCTCGCCCTCCCTCTTCCAGGATCCCCGGCAGCAGCTCGAACGAGCATTCCTCGCCCCATTCCGGATCCGTAGTCTTCTCCATCACACACGTGGAATATTTCTCCTTTCCCAGCTGGATGATGGTGTAAACATCGCTGGTGCCGTGTTTACCCTTCGCGCGCAGCCCTCGGGCCCGTAGCACAGTTACCTGCACGTGCGTTGGCACCCATCGCTGCTCCTCTTCACACTTCACCAAGGACATGCTCACCGGTGCACCGCACACGGACACATAGACAGTGGGGCAGCTGATAACGGCTGTTCTCCCGGTCGAGCGTCGCTTAGTAACCGCCAGCCTATCGTCGTGGTCCACAGCAAAACATTTTTAAGATTCAGCGCGCGTGAGTCGTCGAGCCGCCCACGATGAAGTGGCTGGTTTGTGCTCGCGCGCCGGGGTGGATCGTTTGTCCGGGTCGGGCGGACAGCTTTCCCTCTGCGGCGTTATAGCCACCGTGCAGACCGGTCCACCGACGTCACTGCTTTATCCTCTCCGCAGGACAAGGAAGTGACTGTAGCGGTACCCGGACTACAGCATGCTGCATTCGCGTTGCTCTAAAACACACGTTCTCTCGTGTTCATTTTAGAAAAGCAGTTTCACTTTGCAACCTCAGATTAAATAAACTGTCGTTCGTTGTCGAACTTTATGCTAAAATAACGTATAGGCGAGCTATCCTGCGCGAGAATCCGAAAACGATGACATAATATTGCAGATACGGGGATGCGCGGACTTTAAACCGGGAAGATGCTGGTACAGGGCAGGGCTTTAACCCTCATGTTGTCTTGAGAAACTTCACCCACCTGGGAGCCTCTTGAAAATTTTGGGCCACATTAAAAACCATTAAAAATTCATGATTTTTTGATTAGGGCGCAAATAAGGGTCATAGGCTTTTGCCTTTAAGGAAAAAGGGACATGTTAAAAAATGTTTTTGTTGTTGAAAGTTAAAACTAAGAAAATAAATAACTGAATATTGATGGAGAGACACAATCTTTATAAAAAGAAATGTTAAAAAGACTCAACTTTGGCACTGGGTGTTTCTCTTCCTGGTTTATTTCAATCATTTTATAATATCAACTTATGTATTGTACCTTCAGAACAGTGTATATTTTAGTTCATGCATACTTCACAAATAAATCTAATATGAATACACATTGCACATTTATCACAACAAATCATTCCCTCTTAACTGATGCAAAACCATGTATTTATTCATTTATTGCAGCACATTGTTGTTGTTGTTGACCACAGGGCCTTTAGCTCCATTGTACTATATCATCAGAATTTCTCATCAAATTTCATACTTTTTTCTATCACCTTGGATATTTATAGCTGATAAGATGTTGAAGATGAAAAAAAATCCCCAGTCTATGCCATGGTAAATAGTAGGCTACTGCCTGAGCCAAAATGAGGGTGTTAATGCTTAGAGATAGCTCACTATGAGGAGCTGACACTTGGACATGTATTTTTAGGTTTAACACAACTAAGATTTCTGTTAAACTATATATTGATATAAAGCTATTCTAATGATATACATCTAATAAAATGTTTAAGGATAGTTTTAGATGGAGTTTAGTGTATCTTACCACCCTACTGGACATTTCATAATATTAAGCAATTTTTAGACATTGTTCCTATCATTCCATTCCACATAAACATTGCAAATGTAATTATTAATATAAACTAACCCTTTACCTAGCTTACAAAGTTGAAAAATGTCTTACTTCCTGTTGGGGTCCTGATTAGCAGCATCAAGGATCCCTAAGAGATTGCCTACATCAAAAAAGTATTTTTGATGACAAATTTTGACATATTCAAGCTGATACTTAAGCTAGTCCCAGACTAAAATGCATGTTTGAGCTGTCTTAACTGAAAGCAACTTGCACTGATATATCTTAAAATATGTCAGAGCC
This sequence comes from Megalobrama amblycephala, assembly GCF_018812025.1. NCBI lineage: Eukaryota > Metazoa > Chordata > Actinopteri > Cypriniformes > Xenocyprididae > Megalobrama > Megalobrama amblycephala. The sequence continues at coordinate 6,912,945 of NC_063053.1, forward strand.
ATTGTTTTGTCTCAAGATGCACACCAGTAATGTTTTTTTCTAGGATATGTTTCTAAAAGCTACTTAAATACCCTAATTGAAAGAAGGCTTAATCCTGACTTACCCTGAGCCCTGTCTGTGAAACCAGGCCTTAATGTGTAATATGAAATATAAGGTAAAATGAATGACCAGCCATTTTTGAAAATAGACCCCAATCAAATAATGCCAAATAATTTAATACTTCTATTGTTGATCTTCATATGCTTGAATATTATACAGTTCATAAGGAGGACAGCACATGACCACATTTTACTTAAGATTAATAAACAATAAAATGAAAAACAACGAATCCTCTGTTTACACCAAGGTATAAAATAGTAAAAAAGTAGATGGTATATTTACAGTGTAAATAGTTGTAGATACAGTTTGCACCATCATGTTTGCACTAGTGATAGATGATATTCACACAAAGTATAAACAGAAGTAAGTAACATGCTATTTGTACTGAGGTTACATTGTTTGAGCAATGGTTGGTGGAGTTTGTAATAAGAGTCTTTGCATAAGGTTTATTTGCAGTTAACACACTTTAAAGCCATGAGAATTTAAGCAATGGCCAGTCATGAAACGGAAACCTGTTGTCAGGCCTCTGAGTTTGAAGCAATGCACTAAAATAACAATTTCCTCTGATGTGGAAAACACATCAACCACAACTTCGAAGGGTTAATTCTGTCATCATTTTTCACCCTCATGTCACTCTACACCCATAAGACATTCATTTATGTTTGGAACACAAATTAAGATATTTTTAATGAAATCAGAGATTTCCGTTCCTTTTTGAAAGTCCATTCGTCAAAAAATCTGATGCTTCAAAACATTCATAAAGAGATCATAATAGAAATCCATCTGAAACAGTTTAATCCAAGTCTTTTGAAGAAACACAATCACTTTGTATAATGAACATATTTAATTTAGGCTTATATATATATATATATATATATATATATATATATATATATATATATATATATATATATATATATATTGTGGCGACCAGGGCAGGCGAGAGCCGTGAGGGAATGGCACGAGAGTTAATGAGCTCCACCTAGGAGGCGGGAACCGGCGAACATTTAACCAACTTTAATATATAAATAAACCAAAAACCAAAGGAAAGTAATGCCGGCAGACGTCCGTGAGGGTCACACATACATAATAAAACATAACATAAAGTCCAGGCCTGGTCCCCTCTCGTCCTTCACTGTCGTCGCTCCTCCTTTTATGCTTCCGGAGCTCCTCCGTGAGAGACTCTCGCGCCACCAGCCTCACCCCGTTCCTTCACGGCTCTTGCCTGCCCTGGTCGCCACATATATATATATATAAACATTGATCAACAAACATACATAGCGCTCAAATTTGGTAAACAGAAGCTCAAGCATGAGAACCAATGAGGTTCATTCTCACATGTCATGTCAGCATGTTTTGGCTTCTGCAAGTGCATCAAGCAAGGTTGAGCCTCCGTTTATGTGCTCTATGAATGTTTATATGTGAATAAAATGTATGTCTGGATTGGATTGGACTGGATTTGACTTGGATTAAACCGCTCCAATCAAATGGGTTTATTTTACCATCTTTTTATGAACAATTTGAAGCGTCAGAGTTTTGGGTGAAAAGACTTACAATGGAGGCTCAGAATTCATTAAAAATATCTTCATTTGTGTTCCAAAGATGAACAAATGTCTACGGGTTTGGAACAAGAGTGAGTAATTGATGACAGAATTTTCATTTTTGGGTGAACTAACCCTTAAATTGTCAGTTTAATAATTCAAAAATCTCAATCTCTGCTTTTGCGTGATGACATTAAATGACCATTTAAAAAAGAGAATAAGCTGCCTCCCTAATGACTATGTCTTACTTTAGACCTAATTAACTTCTAACTATGCTATTCTTAGAAGTAAGATGTCTCTTACCACAAGTATCCCTCACACATATTGTCCTCACTTCGATCAAACACTTGCACAAAACACTTGTGCACGCTTGCTAAATGACAGTGTAGACAGAGGTGCAGCTGACATTCATAAGCGCACTATCTGGGCCAAGAGAAACACGCACACACAGACTCTCTCTCACACATACTTATCTGGAAAGGGTTCAACTCCAGCACCAAAGTGCAAATAGACCACTTACAGTCTAAACTGGGTAATTAGATCCTTAATCAGGGATCAGAATCACAGAGTGGCTTCTACATAATGAAATTCTTCATTCTTCTGAACATACTCATACACCACCTGACCCAATCAACTTTCAAGCACACTGCCTTGAACAGCTGTGACTGACACACTGCCTGTCACTCAAGCGTGTAAATAAACACTTGCACACACACAGATTATTTTCCATGATAGTCATCAAGAATTTCTAACATGCGAAATATAAGATAGAAGAAGTTAAAGGTTTAGTTCACCCAAAAATGAAAATTCTGTCATTTATTACTCACCCTCATGCCGTTCCACACCCGTAAGACCTTTGTTCATCTTCGGAACACAAATTAAGATATTTTTGTTGAAATCTGATGACTCAGTGAGGCCTCCATAGCCAGCAATGACATTTCCTCTCTCAAGATCCATAAAGGTACTAAAAACATATTTAAATCGGTTCATGTGAGTACAGTGGTTCAATATTAATATTATAAAGCGACGAGAATATTTTTGGTGTGCCAAAAAAACAAAATAACGACTTATAAAGTGATGGCCGATTTCAAAACACTGCTTCAGAAAGCTTCGGAGCATTATGAATAAGCGTATTGAATCATGATTCGGATTGCGCGTTAAACCGCCAAACTGCTCAAATCACGTGACTTTGGCGCTCCGAACAGCTGATTTGTCACGCTGATTCATTTATGATCTGATGCTTCATGAAGCAGTGTTTTGAAATCGGCCATCACTATATAAGTCATTATTTTGTTTTTTTGGTGCACCAAATATATTCTCGTCGCTTTTTAATATTAATATTGAACCACTGTACTCACATGAACTGATTTTAATATGTTTTTAGTAACTTTATGGATCTTGAGAGAGGAAATGTCATTGCTCCCTAGGCCTCACTGAGTCATCGGATTTCAACTAAAATATCTTCATTTGTGTTCCGAAGATGAACGAAGGTCTTACGGAAAAGTAATAAATGACAGAATTTTAATTTTTAGTTGAACTAACACTTTAATTAGTGAAGTTTAATAAAAAATATATAGGCTAGGTGGAATTTTGTACAATATGTAGGCCTATATTTGCACCTAATCAGTTTTGTAGGGTTTAATCAATGGTCAGTCAGGAACCAAAAACCTGTAGTAAGGGCCTTCTATTTATTTATGGACTTCGAATTCGAAATCCCCTAGAGAGACGATTAATAATATGCATGTTTCCGCTCGGTCAGACGGATAATATCCTGTCAAAACAGCTCGTGAGACTGCAGACGCGTCTCGCGGCCTTGTCCTGTACTAGACTGGCGTCGTGGCCGGTGCTCGCGGGCTCAATAAGCGCACACTTGTTTGACGCAGCTGGCCGCACGCGGCTCTTCTCTGTGTTCCAGGGCTTTACTCGCGGTGTCGACTTACAAACTAGAGGCATCAAGATTTTCTTTGAGCGGTTTAACTCGATTTAGAATTTAATTATCCGCTAAACTGCGCGCGGAAGCATTTTGTGGGAACAAGCGGCCTTTCACAACCTCTCTTGTCAATCATGAGCTAAAGAGGGAACACAAATAATCTCAACAAGCGATCACGTTACCACTAAACTTAAAATTATATCTATTATAAAACATAAAAATCTTTTACCAGTTAGATAAATTTTCTATTAATCGACTGTAGGCTAATATGATTTAATGATTTAACTATTTAGAGCTAGCAACATGAACTAGCCTACCCAACACAAAATTCAGTATTGATAATAGGCCTACTTGTCAGTATTTTTTTTCCTTCACTTTTAAAAAAATCCACCTATTTCAACATACACTAAGTTCAGTTGCTGCCTTACATGTTTATAATCACTAAGTCATTTAAACTTAAATTATATTAAACTGACTTAAAAGTCAGAGTTGAATCTTGTATAACTTATAAAAAAAGTTGAAATTGCTTATTTTTTTAATCATTAATGTAAAACATATGTTGCAATGACTTATTGATCATATCATTTTTACAGTGTTGTCACTCAAATTAATTTTTAGTTTAATTTATTTATATTTATTTAATTAAAATAAAATAATGCAGCACAATTCAATAAATAATGTCACAATTTCATCACATGTAATCCACTTAATTTTGTAACCTGGACAGAATGAAGAGTAAACATTTATTTTATGTGTTTTTGAGATGAGATGAGAAAAGAGTGAGACATTTAAGAGTTTAATGGTCTGTTGGGATTTAAAAGTTTAAACAACATACATTACATGTAGAAAATGTGTGCTTATTTCAGTTTGGTTTATGCTACAAAAGGTTTTGAGTGGAGTTTACACAGTTATTTGGCTAAGAAGAACACTTAACAAAACAAAACCAACAAAAAAACGGATCCGTCCACATTTTCAACCATGTCCACATATGTATTCAGTTTAGCCAAATAATTATTTTTTTGAGTGCAGTAAAACAAGTGTACTGAGTTCTTCCACTAGCAATGGTAAAACATGTTATTCAGTCACATTGCCCTCTACTGGTAGGTTTGTTTTCATAAATGACAGATCTAGTTCAGCAATAATGCATTTTTTTTTTTTAGACAATATTACATAACACACCTAATAACTTTTTACAGCACTCAATGACACCTTACAGCATAAAAGAAACAATTAAGACCAAAAAAAAAAAAAATCCAAAATAGCAATACAATAATGAGTTATATAAAGAATAAGATCATTTGAGCAGACATGTTTTAATCTGAGATTTAAACACATGAATTTATACATGAAATGTTATATAGTTACAAGTTACAATCACAAAATTGACCATGTTCTTAAAGTCTCAGCACCATGTTCAAATGTAAAAAAACCAACAAAAAAAACAATTTTAGACTATAAACACCAATGAAAGGAAGCAAGTAATGGCCTTTAATGTTGCGAATAAAAAAAGAAGAAACAACAAATGATGCCTATTTATGCACTTTTCCAAGTATCTGTGTATCATTCTGTGATGACAGATGTCTCTTTTGAATATATCGCTCAATTTCAATCACAGAATGATCTTTTGAACAGAGAAAGAAAGATTACAGACTCAATTTGCTTTAGGTTTTTGAGCTAACTGTGGTGTGGCGTTTGAATGAGGGTCCGTGTTTGAATCATAATGGTCCAATCTGTCAGTGATCTTCAGTGTTTATCTAACAGCTTAGACAAGGCAAATAGACACTTGGGTTTGATCTTGAGGTCTATTGTGATTGGACACCACAATGAGCAGACACATTTGAGCAGGTTAGAGGTTACAGGTCAAAGGTCACAGGGTTTGTGGTCATGATCATGGGTGGCGTATCCCCACAAACATCATAAATTGAGATTCTCCGAGCCATCTGTGTGCATTTATGTGTAAGATGACTGAGTATAACAGGATAGAAACACAAAGCACACAAACCTTTCTCCTTGTCTCTAATTCAAGGTCTATTGCCATGATCACCGCAAGGTCAAGGGAGATGGACCTCTGCAGAAAATATTGATTATGAAACTGTTAAAGATTCTTTGCTCTTGAGCCAACACTCTTAGAAGAAACGGTTCTGTGTAGAACCTTAAAGGGTTCTGTCAGTCGCTTTATAAACATGGATTTAGTTTTAATTAATTTTTAGTTTTAATTAAATTTTATGAATTAATATATATATTTTTATTTATATAAATATATTATGTTTTTATGAATTAAACAGCTCGTAAACATACTTTATCACTAGAAAATTTTAAATAACCAGTTAAACATGAAAGTATGCAATGGACTCCATGGACTCCACTAGACCCCTGAAGGTGTGCTGTGGTATCTGCACCAAGATGTTAGCAGAAGATCCTTTAAGTCCTGTAAGTTGTGAGGTGGAGCTTCCATGGATCGGACTTGTTTGTTCAGCACATCCCACAGATGCTCGATTGGATTGAGATCTGGGGAATTTGGAGGCCAAGTCAACACCTCAAACTGATGTGCTCCTCAAACCATTCCTGAACCATTTTTGACCAGGCCACCTTCTTCCATTGCTCCGTGGTCCAGTTCTGATGCTCACGTGTCCACTGTTGGCGCTTTCGGCGGTGGACAGGGGTCAGCATGGGGACCCTGACTGGTCTGCGGCTATGCAGCCCCATTCGCAACAAACTGTGATGCGCTGTGTATTCTGACACCTCTCTATCAGAACCAGCATTAACTTCTTGAGCGATTTGAGCTACAGTAGCTCATCTGTTGGATCGGACCACACAAACCAGCCTTCATCTGTGCATCACTGAGCCTTGGCCGCCCATGACCCTGTCACCGGTTCACCACTGTTCCTTCCTTGAACTACTTTTGATAGATACTGACCACTGCAGACCAGGAACACCCCACAAGAGCTGCAGTTTTGGAGATGCTCTGACCCAGTCGTCTAGCCATCACAATTTGGCCCTTGTCAAACTCGCTCAAATCCTTACGCTTGCCCATTTTTCCTGCTTCTAACACATCAACTTTAAGGACAAAATGTTCATTTGCTGCATAATATATCCCACCCACTAACAGGTGGCGTGATGAAGAGATAATCAGTGTTATTCACTTCATCTGTCAGTGCTCAAAATGTTATGCCCGATCAGTGTATATTTCCTATCTAGGCCTTTTCTTATCAAAAAGTATTCATCTGCATGATGTATCTTTTACCCATTCTTCCCATGCTCATATTGACCCGCACACATGCTTCACTTCTGTGTGACCCTGGATTAAAGGGCGCACATACACTCTGGAGCTAATCGAACAGTGTCTGGAGGTTTAGGCGTGTCATTTGTTTATTTTAGTGGGAGGCCGTCAAAGCCAAAGGCGAATATCTCTGTGCATTAATGAAAAGGATTTTAGTTCATTTATGAACATGCTCGCCCAGCACCACTGTTTTAAACTCTGCTGTCTTAATCTGAGTGAACTGTGCGTCTGCCGTTGTTTTGGTCTTTGCCCTTGACCGCTGATTGATTTGTGCTCAAACAGGTTGGTAGTGATGCATCTGCTAGCAGTTTGAAAGGCAAACGTCATTAACCTATCAAAGCATGGTCTTCGATTGAGCATAATCTGATGACCACAGAGAAAATGTTACTGTTATTAAGACAGTCATTTCATTATGGTTGTTGTAGTGCTGTATTGGAATTTATTTATTTTTGAAGAAGTACCGTTAATGGGTACAGCTACAGTAACATCATAGTTAACTTGAGATCCTTTCCATCTAAACTGGTTATATCTCTTAAGCCTTGAATGTTTTATGAGCAGTAGGATAACCTCTCTCTCTTTTTTAGTTATGAGAAAGAACCATATTCATCTGCACAGTAACGCAGAGCCAAAGCACAACCAAAACAAAATTCTTGCAGTTTTACTTTAAACCGCTAGTGGGTCAAAAGTTACATAGTGTACCTTTAAACAAAAATAGACAGTTATGTAGTATATTGTCCATAATATATACTGTGGACAATATATTGGATAAAATATCTCACAATTAAGTGACCATAAAAGTAAATTCTAATTTTTTTCCCACTACTTTGGTTTGTATGTATTTTGACATGTCGTTGGGTGTTGTGTAACTTTAAAAACATGAAAAACTGACAATATTAAGAAATGTTTTTTCCATTTTTCTAATCAAAAGTTTAAAAAGAAACATTTTTCTTGGGAATTTTGTTTTAATTGGTACTTATTTTATTGGTCTTTCCTGTGTCTTTTATTTAACTTTCTAACTAAGTCTTTTGTAAAAATAATTTTAATAAACAAAAGCTAATTCCTCAGCAAATTATATATGGAAGTGAACATACTCACTCTGAAAGCCTGAGCCCTTGAAATGGGAAGCCTGGAGAGAGCAAGGAAATTGCGTCTCATAATGTAGCTGTTTGGAACACATTTGGCGAATGGAGTAATGGAAAAACAACCGCATTTTCTCTTCATATGGAATGACCTTTCAAGTGACATCCAGGCCTTAAAGGGTTAGTTCACCCAAAAATGAAATTTCTGCCATTAATTACTCACCTTCATGTTGTCCCAAATCCGTAAGACCTTTGTTTGTCCTCAGAACACAAATTAAGATATTTTTGATAAAATCCAAGGGTATCTGATCCACACATAAGCAGCAATGACAATGCATCTTTTGAGATCCAGAAGGGTATTAAAAGACATTGATAAAATGGTCAACGTGACTACAGTGGTTAAACCTTAATGTTATGTAGCGACGAGAATACTTTTTGAGCGCAAAAAAACAAAATAAAATAACGACTTTTTCAACAATATCTAGTGATGGGTGATTTCAAAACACTGCTTTGTGATTCCGCATAATTAATCTTTTGTTTCTATTTCAAATCACTGCTTCATGATGCTTCAGAGCATTATGAATCATTTTGTGTCGAATCAGCGGTTCGGAGCGCCAAAGTCACGTGATTTCAGCAGTTTGGCGGTTTGACACACGATCCGAATCATGATTCGACACAAAAGATTCATAACGCTCCGAAGCTTCATGAAGCAGTGTTTTGAAATCGGCCATCACTAAGTCCCATTTTGTTGTTTTGGCGCACCAAAAATATTCTCGTTGCTTTAGCCTATAATATTAATAATGAACCACTGTACTCACATGAACTTATTTAAATATGTTTTTAGTACATTAATGGATCTTGAGAGAGGAAATGTCATTGCTCCCTATACAGGCCTCACTGAGCCATTGGATTTCAACAAAAATATCTTAATTTGTGTTCCGGAGATAAACGAAGGTCTTACAGGTGTGGAACGGCACAAGGGTGAGTAATTAATGACATTATTTTCATTTTTGGGTGAACTAACCCTTTAAGTGCTTGAGCTTGACTAGAGTAGGCCTATATTTCTGAACTTTGACTCAAGTGTATTTTTTACAGAGGAGGAAAAATAAAATAGTAACACAAATCGTTAAGCTTAGTTACCACATAAGGTGCCAATGGTTCACAGAAGAGCCTCGGTTTTTATATAGGGGACGTGTAAAGCAACAATCAGGGAATATTCAAAGAGTTTCAGGAAACGCTTGCGGAGCGCTTAAGGGCAGAAAGCAACAGGAGAGGATTAACACAACTGAGCGCAGGAAATGACATTTAACTTGTTAATATTTCTAGCTTTAGATTAATGATAAATTGTCTATTATTTTCCGGTAAAAGGAAAAGATAAAACTGGTGTTTGGCCGAGGGCCCGAGCGCCGTTCGTATGCAAAGTGACAGCCAATTAATGCGCGCTGAGTTCGGCTAATGACGTCATGCCTTTCAGCATCTAGTTTCGGGTAATGACTTTCCAATGAATCTACTGATTGAAATGTAACTTGCCTGGCCTGGGGCGAGCAGCTACAAATAGCTAGAACAGAGGCAATCAGAAGATGGCTGAAGACAAAGGATACTCCCCTCCTTACAAATCAGTTTCTCCATATAGAGCTGCAGTCAGCCAATGTTGTGAATCTACGTGAGGAGATATGCATATATTGATGAAAAAAATTATTACGCCATAGACTGCTTCCAGCAAACATGCATTAGCATATTCATAGTAAATATGAAGGCTATTTACGATAATAAGGTCGGATTATTCAATTCAATGAATGTTAAATAGATGAGCAAATAGTGTATGCGTTATCTACAATGACTTCTATTTATTCTTCATCTCTTCCCAATTGAACTCTTCATTTCATTTAACTTTTCTCCTTTTTTAATTTCAGTCGATTTCTGTGTTGTTGTTTTTTAGAAGTCTACCTAACGTCCGGGTTATGTGCTGAGTAGCTTATTTGAGGGAGAAATCCCGCCCTGCGGCCAGCGCGCGGGAAAAGCGCTTTTTTATTCACCGCCACAGATAACCGTTGAGATTAGCGCGCGAATGCTATGCATAAATGTATATGCGTGTGGATCAAGATAAAATGATGCCATTTCCGCGCGTATGGCGTCCCACTTTGTGTCACAGTTACTCTGCAATCGTGTGAGAAAAGTTTTTAAAGCAGGGGTGTCAAACTCAGCTCCTGTAGGCCAAAGTCCTGCGGAATATAGCCGTAACCCCCTTTAACCCGGTCAGAATTACGTGGAAACAATGTGGTAAGTGGATTGGAGCATGTTTGGAACAAATCTTTGCAAGAATGCGGGCTGTGGCCCTTTAGGAGTTGAGTTTGACACCCTTTTTTAAAGTGTTCTTCAAGTAACTTCTTGTGAGGCCATTGCTACTTCTGGGCTGAATAGCCTATTATTGTTTGTGTGAAACAACTTGACTCAGAGCCATCATTCATTAAAAGCTAGGAATACCTGTAAGAAGACGATGACCCCCTCCATGTAGCTTTTATTTCATATGCAATATTAAAATATTAAGGTTTATAGTGTCTCTAATGTTATTCTAATTACGTCATATTAGCCTACTTGTATAAACTTACCTTTTTTTACGGTCATGGTATTTGGCTTTATGGACTCTGCTGCCCTCTTCAGGATAACTATATGTATTACTATTCTCTATTTTTCATTCTAACTATCGAAAGCTGTGGAGATTTTAAATGTTTGCAAATTATTGAATGTTTTTGGGTAATTTACCTTGTTCTTAATGTACTGGTATTCATTTTGTGTAACTAGATAGGTGTTGGACTGTTGTTGCAAAATTGTTAGAATTAAGCTACATAGAAAATAAGTTCAAATTGCTAAAAAAAAATGTGTGGATCTATATCATATATTTTATTTTGAAAAGAATTATTTAAAGACAATTTAATTGTTTATTTGTTTAGGCTAATTGTTCAGAACATTGTGAAATATATTTAAGAATTACAAATAATAATTGTAATAATAATAATGGTTTAAATTATTGTTTAACTATAGGCCTATAGCATGGTTTACTTCCTGATTCTTCTTAGAAATAAAAAAAGGGAAAAAGTAATACTAACTATACTGTCCTAAATCTAATTTCCCAAGATTATTCCCTGTTTATATGGCACTTCAGAATTATTTTATGCAATCCTTGAATGTACTATTTTAGTTATTGTAAACATTACAAATTCAAATTTGGGATGGAGGCATTCTATAATCACTAAGCAAATGTACAAAATGGAGGTTCAAACCCTTATAGAGATCACCTGTTAAAGTAAGAAAGTGAGAAAAGTGCTTTTGAGAAATACAATGAATATGAGAATGCTCCACTATAAATTATAAATGATTAATACATTTATAGCACCTCAGCATTCCTCAGTTATGTATTATCATGAATGAAAAAAATTTCAATAAAGGTCATGAAATTTAACTAAGAGCCTCCATTATGTATTTGGAAACAAGAAGCCAATAAACTATAGCCCTACCAGTGAGTGTTTTTTGTTTGTTTGTTTGTTTGTTTGATTACACTATAAATTATATTTTGTATTGAAAAAAGGAAAGTTTAGGAAAGGAAAGTCCATTTCCTGCCTATAAGACCCAATACTCTGGAATAGGCTCCAGCATCGCCACGACCCTACTGTAGGACAAGCAGTTTGGAGAATGGATGGATAAATGGGAAGTTTGTTTATCAGTTTGTCTCAATCAGAGATCATATTTTGCTGTTCCAAATACATAAGAAAAATCTCTCTGAACCCCTGCTGAATTTCATTCCATTGAATATCTTGCCCTGATTTTCACATTGTTTGTCAGAGTGTTATTAAAAATATTTGTAATGCCCCAGGGGCAATCACATACATACATATAAAAGCACTGACTGACAGCAGAGAGAAAAAGCAAGATTGTGTGTGTTTATAGAATCTTCTATAAAAGCTGGTCCCTCAAGTAAAAACCCTTTGACCTTCCAGGAAATTCTCCAAGAGGAATAAAAATAACCTCCTGTCCTGTGCACATTAAGCAAACATTTTTGCTCTTTCTTTGTTGTTAGAAATTGCAAAAGTAAAGCCAAGGGCACTGTGTCTAGAAGAAATTACATACACACACTGGCCCAGAATTGTAAAAGCAAGTCTAAAAGAGTGACTGCAGGGTCTCTGAGCCACAAGATGCTTGAATACAGCCAGAATAAACATGAATGTATGAACTAAGAAAAGAAATATGATAGATGTAGCTATAAGTCACACTCAAAGTAGATGCAGACATTTTTTTTTACTTAAAATATCTCCCCAAACTTCTAAAATGTTTCCACAGATTCCACTGTAAACCTCCATTTATTCATAATTCTTTAAGTGGTAAAGTTCACAATGAGAGATATGTAGGCTATGTTTTGATAACTATCTGAACGCTTTTCAGTCACCATTTGCACAAAAACACAATCCACAAAAAGAGACCTTTTGAGATTGTTTACTTCGTTCAAACTGCACTGGTGAGAAAAGTGGAAAGCCATTAGTAGCTATGTTTCAAACGCACAATAGACAAATCTGGGTTTGTGTTTCCCTTCAGCTACGATGACGTTGATGCTTGACGACACTGAATGGCATCTCTTAAAATATCGCATCAGCAGCCAAGCGCGCGCACAGAAAGGTTCATCCACAGCAGAGTAGTTCCTACTGGATTACATCTCGTGGAGTTGGACATGGCAGCAAACAGCACATTTGTGAGTTACGACGGTGGCATTCAGCAGTTAGAAGGTGAAGATACTAAAGTAATCATACCGGCTGTTCTCAGCACAATCAGTGGGCTTGGGATCGGCGGGAATGTTTTGGTGCTCGTGATACTAATCTACGTTTTTGCCAGCCAGGGTGCATCCGAGGCGTATGTCATGCTCGCCAATTTGAGCGTAACTGACTTGTTGATACTCTCTGTGTGCGCTCCCGCGCGCGCGTTCACATACTACATGCGCTCTTGGACTCTCGGACTACTGGCTTGCAGAACTACAGAGTGGATTCAGCATAGCTGTCTGGCGGTCAAAGCTTTCACACTGTTAGCGACGAGTCAAGCACGCCATGACTTTTCCACTCATCCCGAGGACCAGTCGAATTTCCGTCAAAAGAACGTTGTGATCACCTTAGTGATCATATGGACGGTTGCACTTGTTTTTCCGGTTCCTGATATTGTTTTTTCCAGGTTAAAAGAAGAGGGAAACATCAGTCTGTGTGTCACTGAATTAACCTCTCAGTCCCAAGATGCCATGCGAGTGTTCAGTAAGATGCTACCATTGGGTATCTATGTTCTTCCCATCATCCTCTCTGCTGTGTGCCACATCAGGACCATCTTCCTCATCAAACCCAGTACCAACGAGGAGGTTTTTCTTTCACGCCAATATGAGAATTCCTTGATGTATTTAAGCGTCATCGCCGTGAACACTCTCATGATGCTTCCTGAATGGGCCTCTTGGGTGTGGATGCGTCATAGTTCTGGTGAAAGCTGCAGACCTTCAGCCGGTTTGCTGATTTTCGCTCAGGTGTGCGTTTACTTGAGCAGCGTGTTTTTTCCCGCCATCCTTCTCACCATGCATGTGCCGCTCAGAGAAAGTCTTAGCAATCTGTGTTCGCTGTTGGCTTGTCGAGGTTCTAAACACAGACTGAAAATCGAGGGCAATGGAAATGAGATGCGCACAATGGTTATGAAGGTGTTGGATGAGCGGGAATGTGGGACTACAGTAGAAAGGCACTCGGATGCATGCTGTCAAACTCTCCCAGAACTCGAGCATTTTTGGAGCGAACGGCGAAACACGACAGTCACGGAGGATAGTGACCCTTTACCATGGGAACGATTGAATCAAAGTAATGTTGAACTCTAACCCTTGACCTCTGTCGTTCCCGTGTTGGAAATTCAGTTTAAGATGATAGCAGTGTTTTGGATGATAGCTGAATCTAGCTTGACTAAGCTGGGCATTAGCTTGTCCAAGCTGGTAAACCATCAACAAACCAGCTGCTAACTGGTCATACCATCTTATGTTGCTTTTTGGAACATGGTAGCTGATGAATAATATAATTCTTTATAAAAAGTGATGAGAGAAGTCTAGTAATATTTTGTACATATTACACCTTGCAAAATAAACTGTGCTCTAATGCATGTATTGACTATACGCAAATCTTTTCTGCTTGCCCTGGTTAGTTACACAAGGCCAAAAAGGTTTATTTTTTTTATTGTCACTAGTCTGCTTCAGTTTTGTCTGTTGTATATTTAATTAATATATGATATGTTCACTCAGAAATGTTTCAAGTATGTAAACAATAAAAATATGTTTTACAAATTATAATTATGTGTATCATTTATTTCTGTTGCTGGTTAATTTCAAATGCAATTTAAAGGCACAATATGTAGTTTTTCACCACTAGAGGTCGCCTATTCAAAACAAAGGCGTAGCTTGATGACACTAGAATTGAGAATGGAATCATGGGAGATGTCATCTTCACCTCACAGCTGGTGGAAAAGAATCAAGATGTACGAATTCAACCTTTTCGAACTTTATGAATGATTATTTTAGGTTTAAGTGGTGTGTGTAAAGAAACTGTAAGCAAGCATATTACAGGTGTTTCTAAAGCACGTAGTGCCATCTGCCATCTATAATCTTGTATATAAACTAAGCTCACTGCAGTAAGTTAGATCAATATTAGTCATGGTAAAACATGGTATTCGCGGTAAATCAAGAAAACAAGATACAAACAGTAAGACTAAATGTGCTGAGCTATATAACATGATTATATTTCTGTCTATAAATGTATCCAAACAGTTGTTCCCTTATAATAAAACACGTAATACATTAAAGCGTATTTGGTTTTACCATGGTTTCTACAAAAAAAAAAAAAAAAAAGGGAAAAAAAGGGTAATGCGGGTATGATGTCATTGATAGGTGACACACAGAAACGGTCCATATCCTGCTTAAAATTGCTTATTTCTCTGGATTTAAACATTCTTGGAAGTGTAATGTAAGTACACAAGTCAACACAATATGTAACACTGTTCTAGTGGTTTTTCCAAAAATCTTACATATTGTGCCTTTAATATGTTGGCACTAACATTTCAGAACATTCAGCATGATTTACATATTTACATGCATAACTAGCACAGCAGCTCTTAAAGAATAGTGTCAATGCAGGCAGATCAAAACACTGTTGAATATCAAATGTCAAGTGTCCCCAACTAAGCAAGCCAAAGGCAACAGCGGCAAGGAACCCACACTCCAACAGGTGACATCAGGTGGCAAACAGGTGGCATAGGTGTTAAAATGGAGAAAAAAACCTTGGGAGAAACCAGGCTTAGTCGGGGGGCCAGTTCTCCTCTGGCGAACAGTGCTTTGTTATGACTCAGGTTGCTATCATAAGTCCGATAGGATGGCAACATTCAAAGTATTTATTTCAGTTCCATCCAGTTGAGGATCTTATTCATCACGCCGGTATGGACGGTTGTTGAGGAGACACTGATAATGTTAATTTCTCTAAATTTTACACTATAACTTCAACACTTTACTCTAAATTGGCTTAATACTTGAAATTTAACACTGATGAATTTCCTGTGTAGGTGTTAAAATGGAGAAAAAAACCTTGGGAGAAACCAGGCTTAGTCGGGGGGCCAGTTCTCCTCTGGCGAACAGTGCTTTGTTACGACTCAGGTTGCTATCATAAGTCCGATAGGATGGCAACATTCAAAGTATTTATTTCAGTTCCATCCAGTTGAGGATCATATTCATCACGCCGGTATGGACGGTTGTTGAGGAGCTGCGCTACTGGTTGTCGTGTTGATGAGGCCTTCACAGTGGATGATCTAGTTGACTCAATCTCTGCTGATACTTCAGGACTGCGTTGTGGTCGTGTCAAGGCGCAGGTCCTTGGTCTCACCTGGATACGGCCTGGATCCGGTTGACTATGGTAAACCTCATGATAAACAGAAAGACTATTAGCGTAGAAGCCATTCTTCTTCTGATGTAACGAGTACATCTGGTGTTATAGGAGGTGTTCCCGGTTCCGTCTGACCTAATTTATGCAGCCTAATAATCCTTTAATGGATTTGAAAATATAAATTGATAATGTGTTATGTGTATGCCAGGTTAAAGAGATGCATTTTGAGTCTAGATTTACAGAGTGTGTCTGCTTCCCGAACAATGCTAGGAAGATTATTCCAGAGTTTAGGTGCCAAATAGGAGAAGGATCTACTGCCTGCGGTTGATTTTGATATTCTAGGTATTATCAGCTGGCCTGAATTCTGAGATCGCAATAGACGTGAAGGACTATAATGCATTAAGAGCTCGCTCAGGTAATGGGGAGCTAAACCATTTAGTGCTTTGTAAGTAATTAGCAAGATTTTAAACTGGTCCGCAAGAACTCTCACTTCCCATGCTGGAGACCAGCAAACCAGAAACCAGCATCCATACCATGCAAACATACCTTATGCTGGTGAGCAATGCACTATATATTTAATATTGTAGGGCCTATATGTCTTTATGGTTTCAAAAGGTTAGAGGATAAAAGGAAAGACTGTGGCTCACAAAAACCACTTGAGCAAGCTATATTGTCAGTCAAGAGCTCAAAGTGGATGCTGTGTTAGTGTAGGCTCTATTAGTGCCGAATGGATGATTACCTTTAGGTGCTTTTAAAAGATGACGGTTCTTTCAACTAAAAGCCTCCTTGGCTATACAAAATACATTCTGACATTTACTCTTCCAGGGGTGAACTTACAGTGGCATGCAATATATAGGCCAGCAATGAATGATCTCCACAAATGTGGAAAATACAAGAAAATGTATATGTATGCATTTACTTAGGAGCTCTTCAGTTAGATGTGACATTAACCAAGCTGAACTTATTTTTAATCTATAACCTATAGCAGCTTGGCAGATTTTGTTGGTGTATGCCAAGTCTCTATGTGTGTGTGTGTGTGTGTATATATATATATATATATATATATATATATATATATATATATATATATATATATATATATATATATATTCTTGAGAAAATGGCACTACTTTTGAAAATCTTGTATATAAATAATGTTTTGTCAACAGTATTTACAACAGTTTAATTTAACCTACAGTACTTTAAGTAAAGTACTTTAGAGAGTATGAAAAGGAACCGTTACATATAAAGTGAAGTAAGTATTTGCATTTATTGCTTGAGTTTAACATAAGTCCAGTGATTTGTTACACAACAGTATTCTGCCTTCAATGGCCCACACATACACAAACACAAAAACTTGATAGACGCATACTCATCGAGGGGTTGGCCTTAGCCTCAGGAGATATGCTCATATTATTCATGCATTTTCTATAATATAATAGCCATTACCAGTGAAGAGAGTGAAAGAACCAATCAGCGTGGGAATTCAGATGGATAGAGACAAGATGGTGAAAAAAACTGGGAGTAGTACAGCTCCACTCTACAAGGCCATCTACTGGCCTACTGGAGAAATATAGAGGGAGGTGACTTGGCCAGTAAGCACAACACCTGAGCACCTTATAGCATAATGGAGGATTTTGCACAGTTTCTTATACAGATATATTATTATGCTGCTGCTGCCATGTCTTTCTGCTTTAGTTTTTCAATTAAACATGACAAAATTAAGTTATATCTTAAGAATTCTGACAGTCTTTTTTCTTTATTCTGTCTATTTTGCAACATGGAAGTAAAGTTATATTTTCTGTGAATGTGTGAGACTTCCAGTTCATTAGCCATAAATAACTAGAAGAATAACAAAGTGCTGTAAACGTTAAAGCAATTTGCGCTACAAATCAGTGTGCTTATATTTAAGACAATACATTAAAATAATATGATAAGAAATACAAGTTTGCAATATCAAGCAGCATAATGAGTTGGTTTTTGTATAGTTCAAAATAACTGGAAGTGATTGACAATGGAAGCCCTACACATTCAAGTAACAAATGGCCCCACCCAATCTCTGGTGTTTGTCAGTCACTTCTGAACAACAAAAAAAGTTGTTTCTTTAAAAATTGTCACTTCATCGGAACGGTATGACATTTGGTGACTTGTGGCACTTACTATGTGAACAAAAAGAAATCATGGACATGATTCGAAAAGGCTAAATCATTGTAAAATTAAAAATTAATGGGAAATACAGAGAATCTTTGGGGTGCACAATCCACAAATAAAGCAAAGCATTCCTGTTCATTTCGGTTACATTTTTATTATGTTGTGTAACAAAATGCTTTCTCTGTGTTCAGGTTTGACTGTAATAATAATGCCATTGCCTGACACTATAAATTAACATTTTAAATATTAAAAATTTTGACAAGTAGTCAAGTATCAACAAATTGATAATGTCTAAATACATATCCAAATTCCAGACATGTTAAAGTAAGTAATTATGTCTGAAAACACTGATCTCAGCAAGAACAAATAAACAGGAATACCCTGTAAATATTAATATGGTTATAGAGGCATATAGTGGCTATAAAATATTATATTCTTTATTTCTTTCCACCTGATGGCACCAATCTGCCTCCATTCGTTGGATTTTAAATAGTTTTGCTCTATTATTGTCTTAAATATACTGCATAATTTGAAAAAAGTGTTTTTAATAGGCCTATTTGTATTTTTATATAGAAATAAATGGTGCATAATTTAGAGGTGAATATTCTTTAGTACCACAAAATACAAAATATTAAAGTAAAAAATATTATTGAACCAAAATACAGTAGCCTACATATTTATTTCATTGCAAAACCGCGAGGTGCCATAAGGCATAACCTGATATTGCTGAGTTCAACATGTTCCTGGGTCAACATTTTTGTTGATTCAAATCAACCAATCAGATTTCAGGGACAAGTTTACAGATTATGTCAAGTTTAGGCTTAAAATCATGAATTGGTGCTTCTACATCAGTGTTATTCATCTATCATTTCCCTCTGATTTTTGGGATAACTTTTGGGTAGGGTTAGGTTTAGGGGTAGGAATAGGGTTAAGGTAAAATTTTGTTGACCCAGGAACGCATTCTAACTCAGCAATATCAGGACGTGCGAATTCAAGTGTGAGTGACCCTTAAATGAGGTGCACATTTCAGTTTAAAAAATAAGGTGAACACCAGTGCTACTCAACTTTACAAGCTCATGGGCTTAAAACAGTATCAAATAATAAAATAAAACATAAATAATTAAACATTTGGAAGAAGTCCCTTTTT
Source organism: Megalobrama amblycephala (assembly GCF_018812025.1). NCBI lineage: Eukaryota > Metazoa > Chordata > Actinopteri > Cypriniformes > Xenocyprididae > Megalobrama > Megalobrama amblycephala. The sequence continues at coordinate 6,932,100 of NC_063053.1, forward strand.
CTGTCAACTGTGCAGTGAGTGCATGCATATAAACGCGCATGTCTGAGAACTCGCGATTGCGCAGTAAGTGTACACACACTGTTAAACCCACGCGCATCATATTAGAATATTTGTACACATTTCATATTTATTTTTTGTATTATGTCACAAAAACAGCGGCTCGAGGGACTTAGACATACCAATAACTAGAAGTATTTGACACGTTCACTATGAAGCATGTATCTCATGTCCTTTCCCTCCCTTAAGAGAGTTAATCAAGTGGCGTCTTTTATCAGATTTTACAGCTACCATACCTTTAACAGCTGTATAATTAAAATATATAGCCACATATTTCAAAGTCTACCTGACTAGGCATAATGTTAGTCTATTTTCGACCTCACAGTTTGTCCTCTCCGATCGCTACACTGCCACCATAATGAATGATACATAATAATGTTATGGTTTTTAAAGTTGTTCCATTCCAATAACATTCCAAAACTGGAGCACGGGAAATACAGGAAATATGAGAATTTAGTGGCGTTCTATTGTAACAAGTTGAAACACAGTTCGGAGATCCAATGAAAAAGACAAACAGCGTGTGATGACAGGGGAGGGTTGTGCTTTAAATGCCTGACGGAAGACGTGTAAACGAAAGTGGCTCAATCTGCGAAAGACTTCATAGACTGACCTTCCTCTAGTCTAAAGGGTAAGTTCAAATACAGTTTGCATTTATGGTATGTTAGTTGTTTTGTGCGTTAGCTAATTATACTGTACTTGTGTTTCATGTATAAATGTATTGTTGCACAAAGCTAAGGCGGTTATGCTAAGGGTGACGATTTCACTTACAAAAAGGCTATTGTGTCTTGTAAATACCCGTCACATGAACTCAAAATGTAATAATTTAACACGTTTATATACGCGTTTTGTATATTTATGTATCCTGCGACTAGTTTTTTGGCGTAAAATCGACTTTAAAAGCATGCTTTTTTTCTGTGAACTCTTCTTAATCACTTTTGTTTGGGATTCAAATGTTGTTCTTTGTTGCTAATCTTCATCATTTACGTCAGACACAAGGTGTAGCATACTTTAAAGTGTGGTATATACTGTGGTATATGGGCTACTTGTAAAGTGTGGTATACTATATCAAGACATGTAGTTGCTTCCTGGTCACCAAGTACTTGACAAGGTTCCTTCAAGATTTTACAGGGAAATGGCACGGTCGTTTAGAGGACATTCCACATGAGAGTAGGTTTGCCAGTTTCCTTGAAGTGAAGCCAGTTAAGCAGTCTGTCATTGTGACCTCAACCTCGTGCTTTAAACCCTATAATAGTTTATTAGAAACTGTGAATAGTCTTGAATCTGGTTGGCTGCACATTAGCTCCGAGGAAGGACAGCACCTGAATACCTGTCAAGTTTAGTGTTAAGAGTAGATGGACCTTTATGTGCCTGTTATCATACAAGATGACAGATAATAACACATGGCTCTGTTCCAGTTAAACTGTATTTAATTTTTGACCTTTGAGGGACATGAACTGTGGATTAACCTGCCATTGCCTTGGTTTAGAAGAGCAGTACTATCATTGAATCTGACAACAGATTATAATTTCTGAGTTGTTTAAGTGCAAACAGACCAAAGTCTCTGATGACCTGTTCCATTGAACCCTCCTTTTGGCTGTAAGTTTGTCAAAAGTTTGGTTACGCATGAGTGAATACTCATGTAGCATCTGTGTTTTCTGTAATTCTATTATACTTTTTATATTGTATATTATATATACTGTAATAAAGTAGTATTACACTGTATACTTTTATTCTATTTTACTATTTATATACTACTTTTATACTAATATTCAGTAGGTGTGTCCAGGTTGTTTATGTAGTTTATGCCCCAAAAAAGGTGTATGAACTGGAGTATATTGAATGGGAACATTTTTATTTATTTATTTTATTGTAAGTAAATAGCCAGACTGAACAGGTCAAATGGCATAGGTATCTGTTGAAGACCAGGGCATTGAGTTGTCACTTTACTCCATTGGCTTTTGGCATCCCAGTTTTGTACATGATTTCCTTCCTTCTATAGGAACAGCATATATATGACCCTGGACCACAAACTAGTCATAAGGGTCAATTTTTTTTAAATTGAGATTTATACATCACCTGAAAGCTGAATAAATAAGCTTTCCATTGATGTATGGTTTGTTGATAGGACAATATTTAGCCGAGATACAACTATTTGTATCTAATTTGAGGGTGCAAAAAAATCTAAATATTGAGAAAATCACCTTTAAAGTTATCCAAATGAAGTCCTGAGCAATGCATTTCCACTCAAATTTGTTTTTTTTTGTTTGTTTTTTTGATAAAGGAGATTTTCAAATATGTTCAAGGAACATGATCTTTACTTAATATCCTAATGATTTTTGGCATAAAAGAAAAATCGATAATTTTGATGGCTATTGCTACAAATATAACCGTGCGACTTATGACTGGTTGTGTGGTCCAGGGTCACATATATTGTAACTCAACATTTTGAGGGAAAGAGGAGCAATGGTTACAGAACAGCAGTAGTTTTATGCTTTGATGTTTGGAGATCATTAATTTTTCCACTAGCAGGGTAATGTCCAAGTCACATCACGTTTTTTACTCACTACCATACAGAAATACTAAAGTATTCATCCATGTCAAGGTCATTTTGGTGGTGTGTGGTTCTAGATAATATACCTACTATTGACCATTTTAAGTGCAAATTATTTAAATGTTTAAGACAAATTTGTCTTAAACATTTAAATAATTTGCATTTAAAATGATTTACAGATATACTGTACGTGTACTCAGAAGCTTAGCACACATACTGATTAACTGGCATATTAAATGTGTCTGCAGGAGGTAGAGATCTGATTTGTCTCAGACATGGCCTTGCTTGCGAGATCCTATAGGATTTATTTGAAACATTGCAATTAACACAGTACTACAACTTCTCAACTTCAACAGCTTCTCTTTGGTCACATACACACTGCAGCTAAATTCAGTTGTTCAACTTTTAGCGCTTAATCCTGTTCTGTACACACACTATTGTGCAGTATTTACGGGACTGACAACTGTATTCTACAAAAATTCTATGCAGTGTTCCCTTGTTCAGCTTCATACTGTCAAACAGCATCTTTTGTGTCAAACGGGAATATCAGTTTACTGTCAGGGATTTGTCACATCCAGTGTAGACAGCATCATTGATTATAATTCGTTCAACGCCGCTCTCATCTGGTGTAGACATGTTGTTTTGGTAGTTTGTGAGTTTGAAGTAGATTCATTGTCTGCTTTACGTTTACCTGGCACTGGCAGTCCTTTCCTTGTCCATGCTTAGTGCAGAAACATGCATCATTATTTACACGGCTCCCTGCAATACTCAATTCTTTAATTGCTCCATCTAGCGGTCTGCTACAATCTCTAAATCTGATAACAGGTCTCTCAAGCGGGTACTGTGAGACATCTTGAGGTAATATAATGTCAAATTAATAGTTTGTGTTCAATTATTTACTTATGTGACAAGTAGCTGGATAATTTCACAGCGGTGTCTTGTATCACCCTGAGGAGGTTTATTTTGCATAACAATCTTCTGACTGTACACTATCCCTCAGTCTTGCAGCGCCCCCCTTTTTAGAACTCCATGCCCCCCAGTTTGGGAACCACTGCATTACTGACATATAGTCAGACTAAAAATGGAACAGAGCTCTGATAAATAATGATAAATGTAGTATGCCTGTGAGTTTGGGAAAGTATGGGGGCATTTATTGACATCCACTGTACTGCAATTGCAAAAATTGTGCAAAATCTGCTTTACATTCATCATCACATCCGCTCTACCTTTCACAGACATTTATGGGGGTGTTTGGGGACATCCCCTGTACTGATGAGTAAATGTTGCAAGATGATGTAATATCTGCTTTACATTTGTCATATCTTCTCTGCATTTCACTTTCACAACATTTCTGGTTTAAGATTGCAATTATGTCAAATGCATTTTCATTTTTCTGTTCTGTTTGAAACTCTTTTCTAATGAAGGCCAAATGGAAACTTAAGGATTTCCCTATAATTCTCAAAATACACCAGTTTTCACTTTCACTTTCAGTTGCTTTCCTCATCCAGAAGTGCAATCCAGGATGTATTATGAGATGATGCAATCATATTTCTGGCATTGTCAGCAGACTGTACTCTGCCTAGCTGATGATAATTTAAGCCAATTCAGTTATCATTAAACATTTTTTTTTTAAGCTTTTAAGGGTTTCACAACAAAGATTTAAATAACAATTTGTAATTCCTTTCCCAGGGCTGATTTGGAGTCCAGATTCAGGGACACAAAGAAGAGCTGAATTTGACGGTTTAAAGCAGGTACTTATATTCATTTCAAAGCATGTGTTTTTATTTAGTGTAATTAATAACAATACTGTAAATCACTAAATAAAAATCTTTTTCTATCACTCTCTTTTGAAGCGCAAAAATGTCATTGACACGTGAACAATTTTATAACAAAGCGATCAGGCCAAATTTGGCTCGCTTTTCGTCAACGGTCAAAGTGAGAGATATATTACCTCACCTGGCATGCCTCACAATCACTGATAGGGTAAGCTGGATCACATGAACACAAATAACATCAACTATAACCAGATATGCAGTTAAATTGTTTTTGTTTACTAATTAATTTTTTTTAATTTTGCAGGAAGAGGTCGAAGCCAAGAGAGAAACTTCTGGAAACTTCACTGCTATGCAGACACTTCTGGACAATCTACGCAGACGAGAGAACTGGCCTGATGAGTTCATCACTGCACTAAGGAACTGTGAACATAGGGAACTGGCTGATGAGATGAGCACTGCTTATGACAGGATCAGGGGAATCACAAGTAAGAGCTTTCTTGCTTGTGTTCACAGCTAATTATGAAAAGGAGGGACATTATTTATGAATGCCTTTTTTCTTTATGTTTTGTCTATAGATAATGCAGCTCCTGCTGCTCCTGTGCCCAGACCTGCACCTGCTCTAGCTCCTTCTTTTTCTTCAGCTGGTGCCACAGCAACCGTAACCACAGCAACAGTTCATACTGTCCCAGTAACCACTTCTCCTTTGCTGAATCCACCTGCAGGGGACGTCCCAGCACATTCAACTCCCCCTTCCAACATTGCAGCCCCAGAACCATCTCCTGCTCCTGTTCCCAAAGTTCCAGAGACCCAGCACGTGCAGAACATTCCTACTTCAGTTCCAGCACCTTCTCTTGAACCAGTGTCCCAAGCTGAAATTGCACCTGTGGTTGTTGCTCCTTCCCAAGCACCTCCCTCCGCTGTAGTCTCAGTCTCCAAAGTCCCAACCCACACTGGGCCAGCTGAGAACAAAACACCTGTTTTAGATACTCCAGATGGCTTGGATTTAACAGACCAAACCACCACCTCCTCATTATCTGGTGAAACTGTCCTCTCCACCTCAAGTGCTCAAGCATCCTCCTCAAACACCTCTCCAATTCAAATGACAAAGCCTTGCACCACCTCCCAGAGTTCTCAAATGTCAGAGAAGATCCAGGTACCAATCACAGTCAAGGACACTGACACCTCTGAGAAGCTCCCTGTCCAAGACACTAATCCTCCATTGAGAGAGGAAAGGACAGTTCAGGAGCCTGAAGAGATCTCTGACCCAACTGCAAACGAGGTAATGCTCAAACCAAAGCACTTCACTTTTGTTCTTAGGCAAAGCTATACTGTTGCTAGTTTGTTTTCAGTTCAGTTCAAATCACGTTTATTTGTATTGCGCTTGTTAAGTCGTGACATAAGGAACGCCGTTTCTGGGTCCAAGCCTTGACTCGTTTCACTTGAGAATGCCATCTCGATGACATATGGTATGGAGATAAAGGTTATGATTATAAGTTTTTGGTAGTATTACAGCACATCGTGTGTAGCACCATTTGTTGTTTTTTTTGTGGTATGGGATAGAGCGTTTGGACCCGGAAGCACTGCCGCGTGACGTCAGACTTAACAACTGTATAATGCTTTTCACAATAAATATTGTTTCAAAGCCGCTTTTACTAGGGCTGCCCCCTAATATTAAACGTTATTCGACCAAAAATTGTATCAGTCTGTTAAGCCTTGGATATACTTAGTTTTTTTTTATGCACTGGTGTACGTGCACAGTCGAACGCACACCCTTGGAAAGTATACTTCATTTGACTCGTACACATGCATTCGATGCATGTAAAGTTTTGAGCAATCTCTCACCACGACAGGTTACAACCCATGTAAAGGTCTTTGTATGCTTTCATGCTAGAGTAGTACAAATGAGGGTACTTTCTAACCTCTTTGCACAATCTCATGTCTGTGTAGGCCTCCATTGTCACTGTAGCTTGCATGCGTTCTGGTCTGTTCTGTTTATGCATTTTATCTTTGACTACCTTGTGAATCGACGCCCCCAGGGCACGGTTGCCACCTTGTGGATAAACTAATAACTGCAAAAAAATTAAATGCACACTGTTACAAAAATACGGCGGTGCACGTACAGTATGCGTGTACTCTTCTGATGACGAAATTCGAGGTCACGTACACTATACGCTGACCCACGTGTACGCGTAATAAGTGAACTATACTTTGGGCTTTATTCGCAGAAAAAGAAACACTTGTGGCGAAGTCACGCAGTCTGCGAGAGACAGATCCTTGTGATTAATTGCAGTATGTCGGGCAAGAAATCCAAACTTTCGCCTGTCATCCATCAACCTCAAAAATGGCTTTGAAACTTATAAGTAACTTGGGTGCTCCCTCTAATGTTAACCTAGATAAATGTGTTTTTGTGGAGTATGAATACTGAAGTATTAACATGCTTACTGCGTGACATGGAGGCGCCGATGCAATCACTTGCATTTTTTCTGATAACAGCGGAAACAACTTAAAATACTCCATCATTTTTAGTCATACAGATAAGAGTAATGCATAATTCAAAACTGGCCTACTTTTATTTGTGTAACCCCACAATAACAAGAAAACATTGTGCCTTTGTAAAATAAAGAAAACAAACAGGACGAGCTTTCTGCCGTCTTGGTCTCTGTGAAAAAACAAAAAAACAAAAAACTCAGTGTATACTTGCCTCACAGACTTGAGAATTATATCTATAAAAAGCTTGAAATGTCAAGCAATTGTCAACCAATTTAAGTGGTAAGCAAATATTCTCCGATTATGTAATCTGTATGAAACATGCATATACGTCCATTATTGCTGAGATGACTAGTCAGCATCATCGACCTAATTTCTGCAGCCGAAAACGCAGAAAACATTATCAATAAATTATAAAATTATTATTAAATGTTTAGACAGTTCACATTCATAATCATTACTTTTGCCGGTGCGTTGTGGCAAGCTTTATGCATGAGTTTGAGTGCTGATTAGGCTATATATATATATATATATATATATATGCAATTAAAGGCTTGTTATTATGATTTATATAGCTTATTAATGTACACTTGCGATTAGTCAACTAATCGCTTAAATGAACAACTATTAGTTGACTAGAAAAATCTTTAGGGGGCAGCCTTAGTTCTACATTACCATTTATTTTAGAGTAATCTGTTATCAGATGTGACCAAGTAATGTCCATATGTCCAGAAATACATTTCTAAGTTAATACAAATCATGCAGTTAGCAAAACACCATGTGTTCATTTAGGCAGAAACAATTAGCTCATAAAAGCAATTACTACAAGTTGTGATAGTAATGATTACAATATACAGAATTTTTTCATCTCTTTTTCCAGTTTTTCAACAAGTAATCTGTTGTATTCTGTGACTTATTCTTCTGTTTTCTCTGCAGCTCGTTCAGAGGAACAATACAGTTGTATTACCAGTTTTTAATGGCCAAACAAATTCGACTAGAACAGGTCAGGCAACATCATCCGCACCTACTGAGGAGGTTACACACCCTCCCTCTTCCATCGAGCACGAATATTTCAGCAAACCTGGCACCCTTCAGTATCCAGAACCCCAGCAGAACAGAGCAGAGCCTCTTCCTGCCATGCCAGAAGAGCCTTGCTCAGTGGTTTCTGATGATTTGGAGATCAGCCGATCAATAGAGTCTTCCACAGAACCTGGACGGTCTACTAGTCTTGCAGAGCAGACCTCCACTGCCATTGCTTCCCTTGATTCTGCCTCTTGGTGTGAGCCTCCACACATTGCTGCTCCCTCGACTCCTAACCAGCCTGAGGAAGACCACTATGAATCTTTCTGTCCGAGTCAGACACTGGTCAATGAAATCCGGTACGCTGAGGAGCCACCTGCTGAAAATTTGAATGGTCAGCCACCAAGCATGCTGCAACATAGCAGAGTCATCTCTGAGAACCATATTGGCACAGAAAATGTAGTTCCTCTCAGTGATCCACATGGGCATGATTCAGAGACATCAGACCGTAAGAAGTCAGCCTCCACCAACTACCAAGAGGAAGAATCTAATGCTAGGCCAGCAACTATTCTACAGCCAGAGCTGAGAGAAGAGGGCTATCAAGAGTTATTCAGGAAAAACAACTACCAACTTGTTGCTGCTGCTGGGATCGCTCTGTCTGCTGTTTTCTTGGCCTGGAAGCTCAAGCATTAACTGAAAAGGTCTTAAAAGGATACTTCACCCCCAAAATGAAAATGTTGTCATTATGTACTCTTGAAACCCATATAAACCCAAATAATATTTTCGTGATTAAGTGAATGTCTGGGTTGGATACAGGTTGGAACAGTGGATAGCAACTGCTGCTGTCAAGTTTAGAAAAGGACAAAACGTAGCATAAAAGTACTTCCTACGATCTGTGCACTATATACCAAGTCTTTTAAAGCCACACAATAGCTTGCGGTGAGGAACAAACTGAAATTTTAGTTAATCACTGAAAATTTTGCCTTCTATCCTACATAACCTCTGTCACCAAACTCTTTTGTGGTTTCATTCTTATGTATTTATTCTCATGTGTGTATATTTAGGCCTATACATAATCCTTGTTTGCCATGTGCCTTGTATGACAGGGCCGATAATGAATTGAACTGCCATTGCACCAGTAAAATCAGATTCACTGCTAATAAATGAAGTGTCATGTAGCTTTTAAGTAATTTGGAAAACCTAGCTTGTCAGGTATTATATATTGAACAACAACTGGTTGTATTGTCAATTGTAAAACATTGCAAGAATATATCCTGTGTGTGACAGAACATGAATATAAGGAGCTTTTGCATAACCTCTGTTGAACATTTATAAAAAGCACTTGCTCAAGCATTATACAATTGCTCCAACCCTCTCCATTAAAGCTAAATGCAAACATAGCCAAGTGCCTAATCCAAGTGTGGAGGGGGGAAATCTGTTTATATGTAAGGGTTGTGTCTGCAGAAGTGTCTGTCTATTTTGCAGTGTAGTTGAATAGGATAAATTTCATTTTTGCCAGATGCATTTATCTTAAATTGTATTCAATGTATATATTTTTCAGTTCACTCTCTCCATCATTCAAACTCATGTTCTTTGGGTTGCCTGCGGCATTCGCTACCTTTTGAGATGAAGAAATGTTATACGATTCATGCTATTAGCATCAAATTACCTGTGTAAGAGTAACTGCAAGTAAACATTATGAAACTCTGAACCGAGTACACTTTAAATTTCATATTTTAATCAGCAACTGCACTTTTTGATATGAAGTTTAGACATGTATGATTGAACATGATTTTAAAGGGTTAGTTCACCCAAAAATGAAAATAATGTCATTTATTACTCACCCTTATGTCATTCTACACCCGTAAGACCTTCGTTCATCTTCCGAACACAGATATTGTTGATGAAATCCCATGGCTCAGTGAGGCCTCTATTGAGAGCAAAGTCATTCAAACTTTTAAGGTCGATAAAGGTACTAAAAACATATTTGAAACATGCGAGTTCAGTGGTTCTATCTTAATATTATAAAGCAATAAGAATACTTTTTGTGCGCCAAAAAAACAAAATAAAGACTTTTAAACAATATCTATATGAGCCGATTTCAAAACACTGCTTCGGAGCTTTACGAAGCGCCAAAGTCACGTGACATCAGCAGTTTAGCTGTTTGATAGGAGATCCGAATCACTAATTCGAAACAAAAGATTCATAAAGCTCAGAAGATTCATGAAGCAGTGTTTTGACACTAGATATTGCTGAAAAGTCATTATTTTGGCGCACAAAAAGTATTCTTGTCTCTTTATAATATTAAGATAGAATCACTGAACTCACATGAACTGTTTCAAATATGTTTTTAGTACCTTTATGGACCTTGAGAGTTTGATTGGCATTGCTCTCGAGGCCTCACTGAGCCACGGGATTTCATCAACAATATCTTAATTTGTGTTTCGAAGATAATGAAGGTCTTACGGGTGTAGAACGACATGAGGGTGAGTAATAAATGACATTATTTTCACTGTTGGGTGAACTAACCCTTTAAGTGCATTGTATGTATCTTTTTAAGTATTTTATCTGGGCCTTTATTTTTTAGAAACTGTATTTCAGGGGTAATGTTTCTGAAATAAAGTGTCCTAACTTGTGTCTTTCTGGTCAGTCATAGCATAAAAGACTGTTAAGGGTTGTGACCGGAGTGTTGTTATATGAAGCGCGCCATCTGCTGGTGATGAAGAGAACGCGCTCGCCATTGAAGACAGAGAACTTGATTGGCTCTTTGCGATTTCAGTTGACAGGAGAAGCGCATTCATTGGTGACTCGAGTAACTGTGCTTGTGTTGTAAACACAGCGACGTAAACATTTTCTATATAGATCTAAATAACAATAAGAAATACTGACAATGCATTTATATATGTTAACGGTGATTTTTCTGCTTGACAATCGATGTAGAGATTTTTGTTGAACGACATAATGGAGCTGAACGGCTTTCACTGTGACGGCGAGGGATGTGCGGAGGAGCAAGAGGAAGAATCGACAGCGCTCAGGCTGCCTCGATCAAAGACGGAGACGTCATGTAGCATCATTGCTACACCGGGAGCAGACAGCGCTGCGGCCGGCGGCAGTGCACTCAGAGAGCAGCGAGTGTCAAAATCGACGCCGGCAATGATGAGGCTCGATTCGCTGAAAAAGAACAGGCCGCGTAGGTGAACCATCTTGTTATAGCGATAGGTAACGGGGTTAACGGAGCTCATGCTCACATCATAGTGATAAAAATGTCGAATACGAATAAATAAATAACCTATAGTCTCTTTTTAAAGCCATATTTGTCAATATTGTACGCTCACAATTAACACGATAGAAAAAAATGTAAATTGGAGGTTCCTCTTAATCTGCAAAAACATAATATGCACTAGTCCTGGAATTAAATATTGTTTAAATGACATATGAGGTGTAATTAGATTTAGAAATAAACACAATTCAGGATATTTGCATAAGGAATTAATACAGACTGATTTCCGATTGATATATTTAATAAGGAAATGGTTGTTAACTAGATTTTTTTTCAGGAATTTTATATTTTAACAATAAGTGGCAATCCAGCACTAAAGTAAAATTATACAGAAGTATAAATATAAACAGTAAACTCACTCATCGGCCACTTTATTAGGTACACAATGCTAATACTGGTTTGGACCTCCTTTTGCCTTCAAAACTGCCTTGTAAGCCTGCCAAGTAAGACATGTTCCTGGATCAACATGTTTTTCTGAAAATTTAGTCTTAACCCTGTTCCTACCCCTAAACCTAATCCTACCCATAACTTATCCCTAAAATCAGAGGGAAAAGATAGGTGAAGAACACTGATGTAGAAGCACCTAACCCTGGTTGCAAGCCTAAACTTGACATAAATGGTAAACTGAGGCCATCTGAGTATAGTGAACTCATTGTCATGTTCAAGAAACCAGTTTGAGATGATTTGAGCTTTGTGACATGCCATGTTATTCTGTTGTGCTGTGGTCATAAATGGATGGACATGATCAGCAACAATACTCAGGTTGGCTGTGGTGTTTAAACGATGCTCAATTGGTACTTACGGGCCCAAAGTGTGCCAGGAAAATCTCCCCCACGCCCTTACACCTGCAGCCTGAACCGTTGATACAAGACACAATGGATTCATGCTTTCATGTTGTGTACACCAGATTCTGACCCTACCATCTGAATATCGCAGCAGAAATTGAGACTCGGACAACGTTTTTCCAATCTTCAATCTAATTTTGGTGAGCCCATGAAAATTGTAGCTTCAGTTTCCTGTTCTTAGCTGGCAGGGGTGGTCTTCTGCTGCTAGAGCCCACTTGACGTGTTGTGCATTCAGAGATGCTCCTCTGCAGACCTTGGTGGTAACGAGTGGTTATTTGAGTTACTGTTGCCTTTTTATCAGCTCGAACCAATCTGGCCATTCCCTTCTGACCTCTGGCTTCACCAAGGCATTTTCACCCATAGAACTGCCACTCACTGGATATTTTCTCTTTTTCCTGACCATTTTTTGTGTAAACCTGTGAAAATCCCAGTAGATCAGCAGTTTCTGAAATACTCAGACTAGCCCGTCTGGTGCCAGCAACCATGCCACTTTCAAAGTCCCTTAAGTCACCATGTGATTGGCTGATTAGATATTTGCGTCAACAAGCAGTTGAACAGGTGAACCTAATAAGGCCGGTGAGCGTGTGTGTGTATCTGTCATCTCAGATGTTTAAATATTCTTGATTATAATTACAATCATTTTGATAACCTATTAAACCTAATTCCATGCAGTAAAAATATTTTAAATTAGTCAGTGTTGACATCATCAAATGCAACTATTCAACCCTACCCAAGTGATTGTGTGAAGAACATTTATGAAAAATTTAAGGTAATCATTAACTGCATTTCAATTTATTTAAAAACAAGCTTAAATAAGCTTTTTATTTTTATTTACTTGCAGGAAATGTGTTTACAATATGCACAAGGTACTAAAGTGACCTACCTGTCATTTGTCCCCAGCTTTCCCATGGTTTGGCATGGACATTGGTGGCACATTGGTGAAGCTGGTCTACTTCGAGCCCAAAGACATTACAGCAGAGGAAGAACAGGAGGAGGTGGAGAGTCTGAAAAGCATCCGTCACTACCTCACCTCACATACCGCCTACGGCAAAACAGGTATTCGAGATGTCCACCTGGAGCTGACTGACCTCACCCTTTGGGGCCGCAAGGGCAGTCTGCACTTCATTCGCTTTCCCACACATGAGCTGCCTGCCTTCCTGCAGATGGGCCGAGACAAGCACTTCTCCAGTCTGCACACGACCCTCTGTGCCACTGGAGGTGGTGCATTTAAATATGAGGCTAACTTCCGTACAGTATGTCCAAGCTTACTTTTTTACGAATTTTTATTCCTATGTATTTGGTTCTTCTTTATGTAAAGCACTTTGAATTACCAAATGTGCTATACAAATAAAATTGCATTGTCTTGCCCTACTTTGTTGCACTTGTGTATCTTTTCTATGCAATCTGTGTAACTAAATGGCTTACTGTGCTGTCTCTCTTTTCTTAGATGGCCAATCTGCAGCTGTTGAAGCTGGATGAGCTGGAATGTCTGATAAAGGGGGTTCTGTACATTGACTCGGTGGTCTCAAGTGGTCTATCTGAATGTTACTATTTTGAGCACCCAACAGACCCTGAGCGTTGCGAGCAGAGGGCATACAACCTGGAGAACCCCTATCCTTTGTTGCTTGTCAACATTGGCTCAGGTGTCAGCATACTGGCTGTATACTCCAAAGACAACTACAAGCGTGTCACTGGAACCAGGTTGGTCATGGCTTTATAATATTGCATCCATTTCTTAATAACTGTTATAGGGTTAGTTCACCCAAAAATGAAATTTCTGTCATTAATTACTCACTCTCATGTCATTCCAAACCCGCAACCCAGAACACAAATTAAGTATTTTTGATGAAATCCAAGAGGTGTCTGATCTCACTATACACAGCAATGTCATTCCAAATTTCAAGGCCTTGAAAGGTAGTAAAGGCATTGTTAAAATAGTCCATGTGACTACATGGACCGTGGAGTCAAGCAACGTGAATACTTTTAGTGAATACTTTTAGAGTAGAACACGGACGCGCCACACTGTGTTTACCACGTCAACAGCGTATGAGAATGACAGTGAAGAGAAGAAATTGTTGAATAAGTTAAATGAAGTTATTTTTGTTTTGTTTTTGCACACAAAAAGTATTCTCGTCGTTTCATAACATTAAGGTTGAACCACTGTAGTCACATGGAGAATTTTAACGATGTCTTTACTACCTGTCTGGGCCTTGAAATTTGGAATGACATTACTGTGTTTGAGGAGGTCAGAAACCTGTCGGATTTCATCAAATCTGTCTTAATTTGTGTTCTGAAGATGAACGAAGGTCTTACACGTGTCTACACCAGACACGTTGCATCGCACCGCAACAACTAAAAGCTGTCTACACTTTGCGAATTTGTCACGTTGTGTCGCATCCAGTGTAGACATTATCACTGATTATAATGGGTTCTATTGTCTTTTGACGCGTTGCGCCGCTCGCGGCTGGTGTAGACACGGTGTTTCAGGTTTGGAATAACATGAGAGTGAGTAATTAATGACAGAAATTTCATTTTTGGGTGAACTAACCCTTTAAACCTAACAGTTTAACAAAATAAACAGGGATTTTGCTGTAAAGCTATGATATTTTTTTTTCTCAATCTCCCTTCCAGTCTTGGTGGTGGTACATTCCTTGGTTTGTGCTGCCTGTTGACTGGATGCTCCACCTTTGAGGAGGCATTGGCAATGGCCACAGAAGGGGAAAGCACACGTGTAGATAAACTAGTCAAGGACATTTACGGTGGTGACTATGAGCGATTTGGCTTGCCAGGATGGGCTGTTGCCTCCAGGTAAAGACATTTGGAGGCTTTTTTATGTTAAAGGGTTATTTTTGACACACATAATCAATATAATGTGTTTTTTTCTGTAGCTTTGGGAACATGATGTGTAAGGAGAAGAGAGACTCTGTCTCAAAGGAGGATCTGGCTAGAGCAACACTTGTCACCATCACAAACAACATTGGCTCAATCACACGCATGTGTGCGCTTAATGAGGTACACATGTACACCCACACTATAAACGCTATTATGTTGTCCTTGCCCTTGTCTGTCAGCCTCTTTACGGTGCTGCCTTGTGAAATCTGGATCAAGCAGCATTGTACAGGGCTATGAGAGACCAGGGGCCAATCAACTCCTGGAAAACTCCTCTTAAATGAATTGCATTTTGATGATGCTTATTATGAGTTTCTTCTGTTTAGAACATTGAAAGAGTGGTGTTTGTTGGGAACTTCCTGCGAGTGAACACATTATCCATGAAGTTGCTTGCTTATGCTTTGGACTACTGGAGCAAAGGACAACTCAAAGCCCTATTCCTTCGACATGAGGTGTGTGTGAGTCTGTAAAATACCTCCAAAGCTCAAACAATATCTAAACACATCACTCATAACCGTTTTATTTTTGTTTTTCAGGGATATTTTGGTGCGGTTGGTGCACTTTTGGAATTACCAAACCCATTCTGATCTACTAATCAATCTTAGTTCATGTCTTTTACCAAAAGACGTATTTATGCAAACAGACCAAAGTTGCCTTCAAAATATCAGACATGCCCTCAACTATAAAGTCATCTACCACATACCAAAAATATTATAGTCACTATAATAATAACATTCAGGTCACATAATCAGGATTAACCACATTATAATACTAGTTTTGGGAATTGCTGCAAGCGATTTAGACCCTTTGAACATTTTCAACGTCTTATATTATGGCATGTTAAAATCAACAGCTGATATGAGAATAAACCAATAAGATCTGATCTATAGCTTATATCAGCACTTTTTAGTCACAATGAAGTGATTAGATATCATTTATAATACTGAAATGTGTCCGCTATCATCTTATATTGACTGTACAACAGTTACTGGTTATGGATTGAATTTGCATCAAGCAGCAGTACAGAGATTGAAACCTGTATTGTTTGTGGTTGTAAGTGACAGTAATCATTACCCCGGTATACAGTACATTTCACTATTTTTGAGGCACAATCATCATTTACTCAAAAGCAAGCAGATATCACTCAGGCATTTTTCTTTTTCATTTTGCTCTATACTTTATATAACTGATGCAATATATAATTGTTGTGGAGGTCTGGTGTATAAAAAGTTATTTTATGCTAAGTGAGAATTTCAGAATGTAGCTCATATTATGTTTGTGAATCTTGACAGCATTTTGCATTAAACAACTGTTAGAGAGAAAGGGACCAGGCAAAACTTTGACCTTTTATCAGGGAGTGGAACAAAAACTTTTACACTATGGATAATTCTCTTCTTCAAAGCTGAGATTCTGTCTAATCGTTTTTTGTGCTCTGTTACTTTCTCCTCATAGTCTGTTGTATATTACTTGCTTGATTGCTCATGTCTGTACAGGTAATAGGCAGTTTGTTCCTGCACCAGCAAATATCATGCTTGCATTTTGTTTGTTTAAAACAACACTGTGGTATTGCGTTCTTCAACAAAACGGCCTTTGTACCTTTTTAATCCAAATGATTGTCAATTTTCTTTGTAATAAAATATGTAAATCACAATATAATTAGTCTTCTTGGTGTTTTTGACATGCAGAAACATTTAAATCTAATCTATTACTGGTAACACTTTGCAGTGAGCAATATTTGTTACCGTATTTATTCGTTAACGATAGTTAAAAATAACATGAACTGCACATGTCAGGTCAGGTCCATCAAATAATTGTGATTTGTATTTCTGGAACTGCCCTATCCCGGTTCACTTCCTACCTGTCTGACCCTCAGCGTTACATCTTTATCCACAAGGCTAAGTCCACTACTGCCCCTGTTTCTCATGGTGTTCCCCAGGGTTCTGTTCTTGGTCCTTTACTGTTCATCATCTACATGCTTCCATTAGGTACCATTATCCATCATCATGGCTTCAACTTCCATTGTTACGCAGATGACACACAACTCTATATCCGATCTCAACACAGTGCTCCTTTTTTCCACCAATTCTATATCGGCTTGTATTAATGATATAAATTTGGATGCCCAGTAACCAAACTCAAACCCTGATAAAACAGATCTACTTCTTGTTGGTTCACCAAAACTTTTATCTCTTGATAATTTGCTGAAGAAGCTTAAACCAAAAATTGGGGTTCCTCTGTCGTCTAAAAAATTGCTTTCCCTATGAGGCTCGAAAGAATCTGGTTGAGAGTACTTTTTATCAATAATTCATCTTTATTAAGGAAATTGGACTCTGTCTATCATGCAGCGTTGCATTTTGTATGTGGTGCGGAATTACGTACACATCACTGTATCCTTTATCAATCTTTAGCATGGTCCTCTCTGCAACGTAGAATTTGCATATGTATATATTTATTGCCAAGGCGCTTGGTAAATTACCATCTTATATTACAGCATTTTTAGCTTTTTATACTAATGGTTATGGTACTAGATTGCAGCTGCATCTTTGACTAAAAGTCCCAAAGGTATCCTCAGAATTTGGTAAGCATACTTTTTCTTTGGAACGACTTGCAAAATGTAGTGAAACTAGAGTTTTTGCCTCCTTTGAGTACTTTTAAAGGTATTTTGTATTCTGCTTTGAAAGAGTCTTGCAAGTGCTTCTTTTGACCTTTGGCCTATTTGATTTGTAGCATTATTATTTTGTTTTTGTTATTTGTATGGAACTATGTGTGCTGCCGTTTTGACCAGGTCTCCCTGGAAGAAGAGATTATGAATGGGATCTCAATGGGATCTGGTTAAATAAAGGATAAATACATAAATCTCATTTCTGTGCTGACAATGTTAACATTGCTGGAGTCTTGGTTTGACTTTCCACCACTTTTGAAAACCTGGGTATAATCTTTGACTCTTCTCTCTCTCCTTCCTTCCTTCCTTCACTCACTAAGTCTGCCTTCTTTCACCTCCGTAATATTGGTCATTTACGTCGCTTCTTAAAAATGGTAGGTAGGTAGGTATCAATGATGCTGTTTCATGCCTTCATTATTTCTTGACAACTGTAATTCTCTTTTCTATGGTTTATTATTATTATATTCACAGATACACTGCCGTCCAAAAGTTTGGAAACACCCCTGGCAAAGTGTGGTTATGGACGATATCAGCATAAATCCTTATCACTTTTTGGTGCAAATACATTAAAGTAACTTGACATTATCATTTAAGACCAGCAATAATAATTTTCATTTTGATTACGTAATAATGGCAATATATACATGTCAAAGTCAGACATGCCCCTTTGCCAGCTGTGATGCCTGGTTTAAACTTGGCCCAGGTTTGTAAAAGTTTTTTGGGTCAGCACACCTTAATAGCTTCACCAATTGATTGACAATTAAGTTTAGAATACAATGAACCAATTAGAACCCAGTTTAGGTCAGATAGCTGCTAATGGTGGATATTTTAATAAATGTACATTTTAATTTTTTTCTATGTATAAACTGTTTATGTAATAAAATATGTTTTCGTAGTTTGTGCTGTCCCTTATTAGTGCAAAATTATCACAAATTAAAAAGGATTAATGCCAATATTGTCCACTTTTCTAGGGCGTTTCAGACTTTTGGAGGGCATGCAGTGTACATTTTTATAATATTTTAATAATGTATTAGTGAAAGCTGAAATTAACTAAGATTAATGAATGCTTTGGAAGTGTTTTTCATTGTTCATGTAGTTAACTAATGTTAACAAATGTTATATTTTTTATTTAAAAAATAATTAGCATTGATTGAAATTTCATGAAGGTCAAAATTCCTCCATGTAGGCCTAAAATGTAATTTTTTTCTATGTATAAACTGTTTATGTAATAAAATATGTTTTCATAATTTGTGTTGTCCCTTATCAGTGCAAAATTATCACAAATTAAAAAGGATTCATGCCAATATTATCCAAAACCCACTTTTCTATGCCGTTTCAAAACTTTTGGAGGGCATGCAGTGTACATTTTTATAATATTTTAATAATGTATTAGTAACAGCTGAAATTAACTAAGATTAATGAATGCTTTAGAAGTGTTTTCCATTGTTCATGTAGTTAACTAATGCTGATAAATGTTATATTTTTTTATTTAAAAACAATTAGCACTGATTAAAATTTCACGAAGATCAAAATCCCTCCATGTAGGCCTAATTTTACAAACGTGACCAGAAGAACGTTCCGTTATGTGGACAGTACAGTAGGAAAATCTTTTCCTGAACTGTGAAAGGGTTATGTGTTTTCCTAAAACAAATCCTGCCCCTTTTCATTCGTGTGAAGTCGTCCACGAGTCAGCTCCACCTCTCCCTCCTGTTCCCCCAGTGTGTCCCGTCTTTCCCATCGCTCTTTCTCTCTTTCTCGCTCTCTCTCCCACCCGCACGACTGTCCAGCTGGCAATTCACTGCCATTACAGCGGTTTATCACTGTTCATTAGGTGCCTTTCTTTGCTTCGTACAAGGTCTCGGTCCTGAAGCAGGTATCTATTCTTTTCTGGATGCTTTTCAGGTTCTGTGCATAAATACAAACTTCATGAAACTGTGCTAAGACTCAGTGTGGGGAAACCGACTAACTTAAGGTAAGTGAAAAGTGAAAATAGTTTCTTTTTATTCGTCTGTGAGTATATTATTGAATAATTTACTCTTTTAGTAAAAAAAGTGTCACATAGTTACTATCGAATAGCGTGTTCTGCACCGAGATAATCTGAGATAAAGCAGCTGGACGCCAAGTAGCCTACACTAGTCTTTATATTTCTCTCAGTTTTGTCAATAAAAGATGTCAATGTATTTTCAGTTAGCCTATGTATACTTATATATGTTTTAGAGAACAGTGATAATTGAAGTTTCTTTTCTCCTCCTCGGCTTGTAATGTATTTCTTAAGAATGAGCAGCAGTCTTCTTCCTTTGCGCAGAGACGTTGTTTAAAACTAGATTTGGAGTCGCAGTAAATAAATATATAAACATTTGCATTTCGCCTTCATATACTTAGGAACTTGTAATATTATAATAAATAACTTGTAACTAAGTAATATTGGTCGGTCCACGACCCCTACAATCTCCACATACCTTTTGGGATCCAGTCAGATCTGGCTGCGTCTCGCCGTTACCTCAGCAGATTTGTTTATATAAGCATTTCAACTTGATATAGTTTACAGATGAGATTATTTAAAATCGTATACTTAATGGTGTTAGTTTGATTTAAATATAATTACAGTTGAAATACCATTATAATTTAAAGTGCTTGTGAATCATGTGACCCTTGAGCTACCGAATATCTGTTTTCAATTGCGCGCCAGTCTCTTTACTACCTTGTATAATTGGATCCATCCATGCATGGGAATAAAAGTCCTTTGTCTAATAAATGGAAGACGTTTGACACGTTTTAACATGTTTTACACATGTAACATTCTTGAAATTACTAATACTTGTCTAATACAACTATGTAGATTTAATAGGCCAATGTGGATCTGCATATGCTACTTTATTACAAAAGAGAGAAAATATGAGACATTTGATTGTATAATGAAGGTAATCAAGCTGTTATTTTGACAAATTATGTAAGTATGGAAAATTAGTGAGTGTATTTATGTATATAGGCTACATAAATGCTAGCTATGAAATTCCCTTAGCAAAACAAATGAGTTTGCCATTTTATACCCAAAATATTTTAAACCTTCACTGTCATTTCCATAATTAAAGATGTGGCGGAAA
The DNA here is from genome assembly GCF_018812025.1 of Megalobrama amblycephala. Classification (NCBI taxonomy): domain Eukaryota; kingdom Metazoa; phylum Chordata; class Actinopteri; order Cypriniformes; family Xenocyprididae; genus Megalobrama; species Megalobrama amblycephala. Next base: position 6,952,770 of record NC_063053.1, read on the forward strand.
TGACAATATGGTGCAAATTTCATAACAGAAATTAAAGATACATTTACCCAACTGTGTGACATTGTTAAGAGTCACACTTTATATTGGTGGCATTAAAGGTGCCCTAGAATTAAAAATTGAATTTATCTTGGCATAATTAAATAACAAGAGTTCAGTACATGGAAATGACATACAGTGAGTCTCAAACACCGTTGTTTCCTCCTTCTTGTGTAAATCTCATTTGTTTAAAAGACCTCCGAAAAACAGGTGAATCTCAACATAACACCAACTGTTATGTAACAGTCGGGGTGTACGCCCCCAATATTTGCATATGCCAGCCCATGTTCAATGCATTACACAAGGGCAGGACGTCTGGATGTGCACAGCTGAATCAACAGACTAGGTAAGCAAGCAAGGACAACAGCGAAAAATGGCAGATGGAGCAATAATAACTGACATGATCCATGATATCATGATATTTTTAGTGATATTTGTAAATTGTCTTTCTAATGTTTCGTTAGCATGTTGCTAATGTACTGTTAAATGTGGTTAAAGTTACCATCGTTTCTTACTGTATTCACGGAGACAAGAGCCGTCGTTATTTTCATTATTAAACACTTGCAGTCTGTATAATTCATAAACACAACTTCATTCTTTATAAATCTCTCCAACAGTGTAGCATTAGCCGTTAGCCATGGATCACAGCCTCAAACTCATTCAGAATCAAATGTAAACATCCAAATAAATACAATACTCACATAATCCGATGTATGCATGCAGCATGCATGACAAACACTTTGTAAAGATCCATTTTGAGGGTTATATTAGCTGTGTGAAATTTGTTTATGCTGTTAAAGGCAAGCGCGAGCTCCGTGGGTGGGGAGTGTGTGCATTTAAAGGGGCCGCAGCCTAAATCGGCTCATATTTAATGATGCCCCAAAATAGGCAGTTAAAAAAATTAATAAAAAATAATCTATGGGGTATTTTGATCTGAAACTTCACAGACACATTCAGGGGACACCTTAGACTTATATTACATCTTTTAAAAAGACGTTCTACAGCACCTTTAACTACTATGCACTAACAAGACTGAGGATTTACTGTGTAACTACATCTTGTCCTGGAAAATTCCCACATTTACTTCTAAAGAGTTTGATGTATGGCTAGATTTGGGAGTAAATGTAGGGTTAGGATTATAGGGGTTAGACTAAGATTTTGGGGTAATGGTTGGGTTACTGTTATGTGTAAAGTGTATCTACAAATGTTAATTAAATGCAAGTACTTTTAATCTAATTACAATGTATCAGCATGCATGTACATTGTTGTATCAAATGGTTAAGTGCATATAGTAGTCGTCCACCTAATATAAAGTGTAAACTAACTGAAAAGTGTGTTTTAAGAGTGTCCACTGGACCACAAGTGGCCATCTTTAAAGGAAATATTAGTGAATCACCCTTATATGGGAATCTGCATGTAAAGGCCAAACTCGTCTTGCAGTTCATAGAGTTAGTGAAGTTTTTATATGGATTCAAGTTTGTGTTATGCTTACTTGATAATCAAATGAAGGTAATGCAAAGATGCTGTCTAGTCCCGAGGCTGACAGTTGAAGGGCATGTGTTTGGGTGACGGGTCTGTACCCGCTCACAGTGCAGCAGTGCTCAAGATTTACATTCCTTTGTGGTCCACAGGCTCCAGAGTGACTTGTCTGTTAAGCTGTTGTTACATTAGTGAAATCCCATAGCTGCACCAGTGAGGGGCTTTTATATGATTTTCATCATCATCACAATTTTCTGTGCAATATCGTACTATATACAAAGATTTTAAACTATTCTGTCTACAAACATTGTGAGATGAACCTCATGTCAATCACACATGCAGTCAGTGGATTGCGCTGTTAAATGTTTTATTGCTTCCTTTAAGTCAGTATACAAGCTGGTAATAATGGCTACTGAATCAAGGGAGACAGCTGTAGACTGCTGAATTTTCCAGCTCTGCTTTGAATCCAGGGAATTACATTCACAGCTTGTTCAAGTCAGGTGTTTAATTCATGTACCTTTTTTGTAAACCCTGAAACAGCTCATAGTGTTCAAAAATATCAAAATAGGTGCTTGCACATGAAAGTATTGAGTATGTGTTTATGTTGAATAGGATGTGTGTGTCAAATGCAGTTGTTGTCAGTTTCCTACTCACTTTTCCTACAATACAGCGGGTACCCCAGGGCATGTTGGGAATCCGGGATACATGCAGACCTTTGATCTGTGGGTGAATCTCAAGAAATCATGTCTGTGTCACATTTTGAAAAGAAAAAAAAGATATATAAGATACTGTAACATTAAAAAAAAATAGTTAAGTTAGCAAATAGCAAAAGTTTTTTTAAATAAAACAAAGATTAATGGAGTATATTTTACAAGAACGTACTTAGTCTTTCTAATTCAAAATTTCATGTTTAATTCAGTGTGTTACTTGCCATTTCTTTGTAATTATTTGTGAAATTTACTTGCAGTTTCTGAGTGAAAATTGTTGTCTTTTTTTTTACATTACAGTGATTAGAAAGCATTTTACTGTAATGAGAATTTAGGGTGGGGTATGCTTAATCATCTTGAAAATTATGTTACATGGCAAAAAAAAAAAAAAAACATGGTATTAAATGTCGGCAGGAATTGGAAGTCATGTGATAGTCTTTTCTTCCTTATTGTGACATATAACCAAATGTGAAATGGCTTTTTAAACAAGAAAAAAATTAGATTATGTCTATCAGGAATTGATTGGATGGTTGTGGTTTGCTATTGCTGTGATGTCATGTGAATGACAGGTTGTCCCACCCTAAACATATTGTGAGAAGAGAAGGGGAAGTTATTTTGATTAAAGATTACGAGGGCACATGAATAAAAAATAATAATAATAATAATGTGCATGCATGGATAAGTGATTTTATAAATACTGCACTATTCCATTGAAAAAAATAAGAATTGTCTATTTTGATTTCATGTCTTTAAGCAATATACAATTTTGCTGTGAAATGTGACCCAGGCTAGAACAACCAGAGTGACCAGCATGCAAGATAAATTTAACAGTGAGCTTAAACATGTTTTGTGTGAGCAATTTTGTGAACGATAGTGACCAAATCAAAACTCACACTTGCACAACAGTAACCGTGTGTTTCCTCTCTTTGTTTCTGTTCCCTGCTGCAGAGCCACACATGGAGCTGTGTCAGTGGTGGCTACACATTTTTGTCTTCTTACTTAATGCTTGGATTCCATCATGCTTTGCCCAAACCCCACCACCAGTGCGCTCCAGCCCCACACCGACCCCTCAGACGAGTCAGACGGCAGAAGGGCCAGAAACTCTGAAGTTCCGCTTGTCTGGTTTCCCCAGGAAACACAACGAGGGACGAATTGAGGTGTTTTATAAAGATGAGTGGGGGACCATCTGTGATGATGACTTCTCACTGGCCAATGCTCATGTCCTCTGCCGGCAGCTCGGCTTTGTGTCCGCCACGGGCTGGGCACACAGCGCCAAGTATGGCAAGGGCACAGGTAATGTGCCTGCACTCACTCGCACACTCACTCAGACCAGATATAAAGCTATTTCTGCATGCTGGTATGTGCTCCTCAGAGAGTTTGTGTATGTTTCAGGGAAGATTTGGCTTGACAATGTGCAGTGCAGTGGCAGTGAACGGAGCGTGTCGGTGTGTAAGTCTCGCGGCTGGGGCAACAGTGACTGCACTCATGATGAGGACGCTGGAGTGATCTGTAAAGATGAGAGACTGCCAGGATACGTGGACTCCAACGTTATAGAGGTAAAAGACCCTACACCAGTGTTGGGGAAAGTTACTTTTAAAAGTAATGTTACAGTATTGCGTTACTCGCTAAAAGAAGTAAGTAATTGCGTTACTTTTTCTCACCTTGGCTGGGCTTGCTTGTTTGTTTTTTAATACCAAAAAAAAGTTATTCTATTTTTGGCAAATGAAAAGGCCCTTTCACACCAAAAGTGAAATGAATAAGCCTTAAAGGTATAGTTCACCCAAAACTGAAAATTTGATGTTTATATGCTTACCCCCAGTGTATCCAAGATGTAGGTGACTTTGTTTCTTCAGTAGAACACAAATGACGATTTCTAACTCCAACTGTTGCCGTCTGTCTATAAGAGTCAAAAAAACATGCACAGACAAATCCAAATTAAACCCTGCGGCTCGTGACGACACATTGATGTCCTATGACACGAAACAATCGGTTTCTGCAAGAAACCGAACAGTATTTATATCATTTTTTACCTCTAAAACACCACTATGTCCAACTGCCTTGAGCATCAAAATTGATCACTAGATTTCTTTGTTGACCATATGTGCCATTTTCTCAGGACACGTCCTGTCCAGGATTTCTAAGTTGCATAAAATGTAGTTTTGGTTTTGTTTTCATATTTGCAGAAGGTAATGTTTAAAAAATTATTTTACCAATAGCGTGCATTATACATAATCGACCAATCGTGGCTTGCAAGAAGGCTGGATCTACAGAGAACGGTCAAAGCATTGCAAATACGACAACATTTTAATGCATTGCATGAAGACTGTCAATAATAACAGTGGCTTGCACAGACCTCTGTTTAGAAATCGCGTTCCTAAATCACGTTCCGGGGACACATCAATATGACCACTTTCATGATTAAAGAGGCAAGGGCTCAAGCCATTTTAGACAATTTAGAAATCCTGGACAGGATGCGTCCTGGGAAAATGCCACATATGGTCACCCTAGTAAAACTCCAGACAAGTTAGTTTAAGTTTTTCATCTAATAGTTATATTTTATTTTATTTCAGCTTCATTTCAGTTAACAAATTAGTTTTAGGTTTAGTTAACAATAATAACCCTGATAAGAGTGCAGCAAGCACTCCAAGCACCTCTTTCTCAAATGCTTCTTCGCTCTCTGTTCTTGTTTGACTGTCCACATAGTTTCTATTCTTTGCGTTATGCATTTCTCTCAGGTGCAGGTGAATGAGAATAAAGTGGAGGAGGTCCGTTTGCGTCCCGTGTTCACTATTGCAACTAAGCGGATGCCGGTCACCGAGGGAGTGGTGGAAGTCAAGAATAAGGACGGGTGGGCTCAGATCTGCGATAATGGTTGGACACCCAAAAATTCTCGAGTGGTTTGTGGCATGATGGGATTCCCTCACGAGAAGAAGGTCAACAAGAACTTCTACAAGTGAGTGTTCATGACATGTAGAAGACCTCTGACAGGTCGTAGGGCGGGAATCAATTTTATCCATCATGATTGTGATTGGCCAATGAAACATTGTTACAAAAAAACCTTGTTAAAACCAGTTTTACACAGATGAATGTTGCTCTATTTAGAGCGACATCCTGTGTGTGTGTGTTTGTGTGTGTGGCATCTCACTATACTGTGGCTGTTTAGCCAGTGTGAGTGGAAATTATGTTTACTTTCTCAGTCATCCGTGAAATGCAGTTTAGCTCAGCAACATACACACGGTTCAAACCACAGACAAACACCTAGTCAAGGAAACTATTGCATATTGCATGCACACTAATTAGAAGAAAGTACACTGGGGTCTCATCCTTCAAATCCAGTGGAATGTTACAAGAATGTTTGTAACCTTTGAGACCTTTGTAAAACACATATGGCTTTACACACATACACTAGTGAAGATTTGATAATGAGAAGAAGCTAAGAGGATGTCTGTGTCTCCATTGTACGTCTGTCTGCAATTATTTCCCATATGTTGTTTTATAGACTACATTAAGGTTTCATTTCTCAAGCCGTCTCTCTAAGGCACGTACGCACCATTACCTACCCCACATTCTTGAATCAATGGCACACTGTGACTGATGATGTTTCCATAACCTCAGAAAATCAGAATCCGAAAAAATGTCATAGGCTCCATTAAATATCCCAAAAACTATAATATTTTAATGGAACTTTAATGGGATTCTTTTTGAATTCCAGCATTGTAAAAGAACAGTCTGATTTATGTTTTATTATTGATAAAAAAGCAAAGCAAGTTTTTTTCTGCAACGCTATGACTTTATTAGAGTTGGTCAGGTCAAAATAACTTACAAAATACAATCAAATTAAAATAACAAAGTGTTAGAGTAAATATGTAAAAATATTATTTTTGTAATATTTACAATATATATATATATATATATATATATATATATATATATTTACATTATGTTATATATTTTATATATATATTCATTTTATATTCCCTTTTAGCATACTTTTAAAAAGAGTACTTATTATGGAAATAATATCATTTAAAAGAATGTACTCAAGTATGAATGTTTTCGGACACATAACTGCATGTTAATTTTAATTAAATGAAAATTTATTATAGTTTAAAATTACGTTAAATGAAGTTAGCTAAACTTTGTGTTTTTTTGACCATCTTAAGTAGGAATTAGGTACATCTTTATTTGTAATTTCATAATTATTTCATAATTATAATTAATTATTGTAATTTCATATTTTTTTGTCTTTGAAATATGGTTAAAGTGTACAGCTCAATTTACTGACAAGCATTTTTGGTAAACTAAAATATACTTTAATGTAAACTTGTGTCATGTATATGAATATATTTGGATGAAGATGAAGTTGCAATTTAGATGAAGTTGCAATTTAGTACATTTAAAATGAGTGCTGTAAAAATCGATTAATCGCATCTCACATAAAAATTTGTAAATATACTGTTTGTATGTGTGTGTGTAAATATATAAACATATTATATATTTACAAACTTATGTTAGATGCGCTTAATCGCAATTAATCAATTCAACAGCACTTTTTAAAATCTAACTATATAACTTTAAAATATAACATTAATATTAAATAACACTACAGTTAAAATGAAAATGAAAAGTACTTTACTTGTGCTTTAATGAGTCACTCAACATCACAATAAGTGTACATCTTTAAAGCATGACAAAAGATTATTAAAACAATGATTTAGAATGTACTTTAAAGTAAAACTTTTAATTTGACATCATTACAAAGTGCAATTTTTAAAAGTGTGTCAAGTATACTCTCTTTAAGTTCACTTAAGTGGCCTTTTATTTCATTAATATTATTTTATCTGCAAGTACATTACAAGGGCACATTCAATACAAATGAGCAAACTTCTTTTCACAAGAGTATGACCATTTCTATCAAGTAAGGGTTAACTTATGGTGATGCTATACAAACCTTTCCCATCTCAAACAGCCTTAACTGTCCTGAAGTGGACAAAGAGAAAGAGTATGTGTGCTTGACCCCATTTCCCTGTTTTCAACAGGCATCTCAGAAAGAGATCTGCTGAGCCAAAAGCTAAAGTTAAAGTAACAGCGGCCAGGTACCATCTGAGGGAAAGAAACCAGTAGTGTTCTTTCCCTAGAAGACTGAAACACATAGTGTGGCTTTAGTAGTGATCTTAAACGCAGCACTATTCGTTTTTGTCATCCTCTAACTAACTTCAATCTAATGTGTGTTTTAGTCAATTATCCTATTTTGTGAATGAGTTGTGTTGATTTGCTCTCTCAGTGAGGTGTGTGTGTGTGTGCGTGAGTATATCTGAGAGAGTGGAGGACGAAACATTTCCCCATGAAGAACTTATTACCATCTGTTAGTTTTACTCACATAGTTTTGAGATGAGGCTGTGCTTGTGTAAGAGTAAAAGCTTTCAGAGGGAGATTTCTTGAAACGGACACCCTCGTGATAACTAACACAAATCCCTTCTTCTGCTTCATGCATGTTTACCTAAGATATGTGCGCTTCTAAGTGTGCTTGTTTCAGTGTATATAACAGGCATGGGAAAGTGAAATCACCACTAACAATTTTTTTAATTGATGTGGTATTTTAAAGTTTCTGTTACTGACTCTTAACGTAATTATTATATACCAAATAATAATTCATTTAGTTGGTTTCCTCACAGCATCTTATTAAATCTTAAAAAAAAAATAAAAAGACTTACATTTCATTTCCCTCTTTCCCATGCAGCTGGTATGTACAGGTGCTGGTCATATAATTAGAATATCGTGAAAAAGTTCATTTTTTTATAGTAAATTATTTTTAAAAAATGAAATTTAATTTATACTAGATTCCCTACATGTAAAGTAAAACATTTCAAAAGTTTTTTTTTTTAAATTTGTTGATTAAAGCGTACAGCTAATGAAAGTCCAAAATCCAGTATCTCAAAATATTAGAATATTTACATTTGAGTTTCATTAAATGACCATCCCTACAGTATAAATTCCGGTTATCTCTTGTTCTTTGAAACCACACTAATGGGGAAGACTGCTGACTTGGCAATGGTCCAGGAGACAATCATTGACACCCTCCACAAAGAGAGTAAGTCACAGATGGTCATTACTGAATGGGGTGGCTGTTTACAATGTGATGTATCAAAGCATATTAAATGCAAAGTTGACTAGAAGGAAGAAATTGGGTAGGCAAAGGTGCACAAGCAACAGGGATGACCGCAAGCTTGAGAATACTGTCAAGTAAAGCAGATTCAGACACTTGGGAGAGCTTCACAATGAGTAGAATGAAGCCGGAGTCAGCGCATCAAGAGTCACCACACTCAGACATCTTCAGGAAAAGGGCTACCAAGCCACTTCTGAAACAGAAACAACGTCAGAAGCATCTTACCTGGGCTAAGGAGAAAAAGAACTGGACAGTGAACAGTGGTCGAAAGTCCTCTTTTCAGATAAAAGTAAATTTTGCATTTCATGTTGAAATCATGGTCCCAGAGTCTGAAGGAAGACTGGAGAGGCACAGAATCCAAGCTGCTTGAAGTCTAGTGGGAAGTTTCTGAAGTCAGTAATGATTTGGGGGGCCGTGATGTCTGCTGGTGTTGGTCCATTGTGTTTTATTAAGTGCAAAGTCAATGCAGCCATCTTCCAGGAGATTTTGAAGCACTTTATGCTTCCACCTGCTGACAAGCTTTATGGAGATGCTGATTTCCTTTTCCAGCAGAACTTTAGCACCTGCCCACAGTGCAAAAACCACTTCAAGTGGTTTGCTGACCATGATATTACTGTGTTTTATTGGCCAGCCAACATGCCTGACCCCTGAATCTATGGGATATTTTCAAGAGAAAGATGAGAAACAGTCGATCCAACAATATACAGATGATCTGAAGGCTCAATAGTGCCTCAGCAGTGCCACAGGCTGATCAATTCCATGCCACACTTCACTGATGCTGTAATTTGTGCTAGGAGCAAGTCATTTGCTGTAATATGTGCTGCCCACCAAGTATTGAGTGTACAAATGAACATACTTTAAAGAACTTGAACTTTTCTGTTTTGAAAATCAATTTTTTGATTGATCTTAGGAAATATTCTAATATTTTGAGATACTGGATTTTGGACTTTCATGAGCTGTACGCTCTAATCATCAAAATTAAAAAAAAAAAAAAAAAAACTTTTGAAATGTTTTAATTTACATGTAGGGAATCTAGAATATATGAAAGTTTCGTTTTTAAAAATGAACTTTTTCACGATATTCTAATTATATGACCAGCACCTGTATATGTGTGCACATGCATGCTGGATGTTGCAGTGGACATTTAAGTGTTTTGAATGCTTAATGGATGTTTGCATTACAGGCAGGGGCCCAAAGCTAAGACTATCACTAAAACTAGTTCTAAGCATAAACCGGGCAAATCAGCTGCAGCTAAAAGGTAACCTTGGTAAAAAGGGAAACATACTATACCTTCTTGTCTCAGACCTTTCTAACCTTCTGTTTTGTTTTCTAAATATAAATGTGTCGCCAGTCAGAATTCTGAGGCCTATACAAAACCTCTGACGAATTAGAGAAAGTGGTTAAAAGATGGAGAACTTCTCTGAAATAAAAATATATAGAAATACACTGCCATTCAGAAGTTTGGAGTCAGTAAGATAATTGTTTTAAAGAAATTTGTACTTTTATTAAAAGTGACATATTTAAACTTTTTTTCCTGTGAAAAAAAATATGTATTCATGCCTTAAAATACCCTAAATGTAACTCTACACCCTTGCTTCATTTAATATACATGGACCTATGAATATGCTAATTAGCTCCACTCACTCGCATGAGCTCAGAGATCCACTCAGTCAACTTACTGAGGTAAACGCTGCACAATGGTATCACTTTTTACAATGTCGGACACATTACGGTAATTAATATGACTAGCCTTTTGCTTGACTACATTATCAAACAGCTGCTAATAATGTTACACAAACCATGTTCCCATTCGCCATCTGAGTCAGACAGCTGCCTTCTAACAATCAGTATCCTTAGAAACACTTTGAACAACGTCAGTGGAGAAAGGCATATATTCATCGTAACATCGTAATATACATCATATACCCGCTATATTGCTAAATCTACCTAATTTTTCATTTCAACAGAAAAATATACCAGGATATATTCTCTTGAGACTCCCCTGCTTCAGAGCAGTCAAAGTTAATGATATGCTAAATCCCGACGGCACGTTGACGTGATTGGTTGCAAGGTAGTTTGTGACGTCACAAACACCAGCGATTTCAAACCGCGTTTTTGAAACTTTCTTTAGATCACTGCAGTTTTAAAGACAAAATACTCAGCAACAGTTTGGCTTAAAGCCACATAGACATATAAACAACATTAAAAACTTGATTTTCACCACAGGGGGACTTTAAGCAAGGACACATTAAAGGGGCTATATATAATTTTCTTGTGTTAATCACTTTTTTATTGTGTGAACAGCTTGTAATGAAACCTTCCCCAACTTCCTAGGTTGCCTATAAAAGCCTGTATCTTTATGTGAAGGACTCGGACGTTTTTGCCGGGAAAATCAAAAGGACATGACATTTACGTGTCGCTCTGAGAGCCTCTCTTCCATTCACATGAAATGAAATGAAATGAATGCTTATACAATGTTCAGGATAATGCCAAAAGTGCCATTCTGTACTGTTATGTCAATTTGTCATGCAAAGAAAAGAGATGAATTCAAACTATAGTCTCACATAGCCAGATCTATATAGTCTATAGTCTCAAATATAGGCCTACATTATAATCAAACTATCATAACAGTGTAATTTTAATGACCTCATCTATCGATATGATGCCGAGGCAGAGATGGTGCAAACATATCCACGTCGCTCAGATGATTTATTAACTGCTATTTTCTCACCGCTGTCATTTTTGATGTGTGCTTATTTTGTTATTGAGAGGAAAGCACGCAGCACATATTTACTTGTTCCTCTTAACGTCGCTTTCAGCAGTGTGGACGGCAAAGGGATGTTTGTTAACAGTATGTCACTGGCAAAAGGTATTTCAAACTTCTTTTTACTTATAAGCAAAGAACAAAAAAGAACTTCTCCGTGTGAGTACGGTAGGACCGGGGTAAGTTGTCACACTCTTCATAACTCCAAAACTAGAGGCTCTATCTCAAAAATCAAAAAGCCACTTTGTGTGACTTCTTCTTCTATAGTCAACTTTCTGTTCACATGTGGTCAAGATCGCTCTAATCTGAGTTTAGCACAATTTTCTTATTTTTTGGCTTAAAAAGTAAAAAATTTACACTTTAAATTTTATGCAGTACAACTTTGTTAGATATAAATGTTAAAAATTACTATTTTGCACAACATAGAGGAGACAATAACGTGTCTTTTGATACTTTAGCTGATGTGCTATGTTGAGCAAACCTTGAGATTTAGCCAATATTAGCACACATGTCAGTTTGGGGCAAGTTGTCACATGTGACAACTTGCCCCAGTACAAATAAACACATAGAACATGCTCAAAAAAGTTTCAAAGAAACTTGAAAATTTGAAAGTTTCAAATTGTCACAGGTGCACATTCTCTATTCAACAGTCTACAACTCCGTAATGAGATAAGATATGAAAATGTAATGAATACAACAAATGTGCCAAAGACTTCCTTCTTTCATTTGGTATGACATTTATACCATTGTGATGTATGGTGCTCAGTAAATGTTAGACAGTGTGAGAAGTGTGACAACTTACCCCGCTCCCCTATATCGCAGTGGGCATTGACTCACGTTCAGTCTCTTTACATGTGCATGAGTGCAAGCATGAGCAATAAGTTGCTGGCTGCAGTTCACTTAATTGCCAAAGATGTCTCTAATAACAAGGGTTTCTGAATTCTGCACAGAGAGCCCCTTATAATAATAATAAAAATAAATGTTTCTTGAGCATCAAGTCAACATATTAGAATGATTCTGCAGGATCATGTGACACTGAAGACTGGAGTAATGATGCTGAAAATTCAGCTTTGCATCCGAGGAATAAATTGCATTTTAAAATATATTCAAATAGAAAACGGTTATTTTAAATTGTAATAATATTTCAAAATATTACTGTTTTTACTGAACTATTTTGATCAAATAAATGCAGCCTTTAGCAGAAACTTCTTTCAAAAACATTAAAAAACTGTACCGACCCCAAACCTTTGAATGGTAGTGTACATTATGTTGTATGTCATTGTTAATATTAAATTACTGTCCAAAATTAATATAATTCAGCAAGCATCCAATATTTCCATGAACAAAATCAGAGAAAAGGAATGTGTGGCTTATAGAAATTATGTATCTATACAATAATATTGCAGCAGCTGTTGAGTGTGTAAACATCTTTCTCAGAATAAAGGCTTAACCTGAATATGGACATGCATGGAAACATGGTAAGTGTCTTTTTCACGTCTCCTCTCTCAGGCTGTATGCTGAGCGGCAGAAGAATCACTTCCTGGTTCATTCAGTGGCATGCTTAGGCACAGAAGTGCACTTGGCTGCATGTCCTCTAGAGTTTAACTATGGCAATGCCACAGAGTCGTGTCCTGGAGGAATGCCTGCTGTGGTCAGCTGTGTACCTGGTCCACTGTACGCACAGAGCGCTACCATGAGGAAGAAACTTAAGATGCCGGTAAAGTGTGTTCATGTGTATGATACATGCAATAGACTCACTTTTACATGTATTTACACTGTGGTCCCCACTGTTTCTTTTCAGTCTGCTATACGCCTGAAGGGTGGAGCGAAACATGGTGAGGGTCGTGTCGAGGTGTTGAAGGGCAGTGAATGGGGGACGGTTTGCGATGATCGCTGGAACCTGCTCTCTGCCAGCGTCGTATGCAGAGAATTAGGCTTCGGCTCTGCCAAAGAAGCCCTCACAGGTGCCCGCATGGGACAAGGTGAGAATGCAAAGGAGAGGCCAAAAAAGATTAGGAGAAAGATTTTTTTTCTTCCCTGCATTGATGGAATGCATGGAATGCTTTATTACCTGACCAGTGACTTGGACTCTTATCTCTGAGGTCATCAGAGATAACAACCCGTCACTGAATATATAAATGCCCTAATTTATTACCTGACTGCCTGGAATATTTCATTCTGACTGGTCAGTTGCTACAATCTGCAGCCATATATAATAAACAGGAATTGTATTACTAACCTTTGTCCCTGGCAAACCAGTCTCCTATATAGCTATATGCTAGTTTTATATTGTGTAACTAAAGCATTGATTTCTTTAATCTAACCTGCCCTGCAGCTTAATGGGTTATTTCACCTAAAAACGAAAAGTATCCCATAATTTACTCACCCTCAAACCATCCTAGGTGTATATGACTATCTTCTTTCAATCAAACACATTATATTAAAAATATCCTGGCTCTTCCCAGCTTTATAATGGGAGTGAATAGTAACTGAGATTTTTAAGCCCAAATGGTTAATAAAGGCCTTCTGAAGCAAAGCGATGCATTTTTGTAAGAAAAATATCCATAATTATTTAAGAATTTTTTAAAAAATTATTTGTTAGTATGAATTTGCCATTTTACTATGCATATGCTTCTGTGTTTTCTCTCAGGGTTTGGGCCTATCCATATGAATGAGGTGCAGTGCACTGGTCATGAGCGCTCTCTATTGAACTGCCGCTATAAAAACATCACTACTGAGGACTGCAAACACACTGAAGATGCTTCAGTCCGCTGCAATGTCCCATATATGGGCTATGAGAAGACGGTCAGAGCAACACATACATTTGTTATAATATGTTTATATGCATTGTTTAAATGTGCAAAAGTATTTTTACATGTGCTAATTTTATGTCATTTATGTCATGTCATGTCTGTCATTCTGATGTTTTCAGAAACTCTATTTTATATCCACTTGCATCTATTGCTTGTTTCTCAATTCAAGGAGAACACAGCAATGATCAAATGAATGAATGATGTTGTGCTCAATATTCATTTTGACTCAAAATGGATGACTGGAGTGGTATCATTGTCTGTATTAAGGGACAATTACTGGAAATAATCATCTGTTGCGATTTACAATGACTGATCTCAACAGATGCAACATACCTTTATGCATGTAGGGGTCACCAAGGATAGCTGTCACACAAAAAATCACAGTTTCCACAAAAATATATATTTTTTTATTTTAGTTTTCAACTTTGATAATAATAAATGTTTCTTGAGCAGCAAATCAGCACATTAGATTGTGCTGCACATTTAATTTCTGAAGGATCATGTGACACTAAAGACTGGAGTAATGATGCTGAAATTTGGCTTTTTTGTAGCCAAAACTGACTTTTAAAATAAAAAAACAAAAATTCAACCTGAGAAATATTCTCTAGAGTAAAAAGTGTGACAATTAGCCCTGGTCTCCCCTAAAATCTAATTGAACTCCCTCTTACCCCTCGTCCCTGGTTGTGCTATGCTCAGGTGCGCATCTCAGGGGGCCGAACTCGCTATGAGGGCCGTGTGGAGGTGTTGCAAACTGAGGCCAATGGGACGTTGCGCTGGGGCCTGATCTGTGGAGAAGGCTGGGGCACTGAGGAGGCCATGGTTGTGTGCAGGCAGCTGGGCCTCGGGTACGCCAACCATGGTCTACAAGTAGGATGCTAACAGTAACAGCAATACACACTTGCATGCTAACAATAACTTGAACTTTCTGCTACCATCAAAAAAAATTCAGATGGTGCTGGCTTACACACTCCCGCATACATGTTCAAAGCCTTGAACTTTGAAAACCACATGAAAACACAGAGTCAGTGCGTGTTGTACAGGGACAGAAATAACCCTGCTGAAAAGATCAGTCAGCTCTATCCACGTTTGCTAATGAACAACTTGGCTATACTAGCTAGACCAGCATCAAACTAGTACTAACCAGTCATGCTGTTCTATACTAGGGCCTCTTTTATAAAGACATGCATGGAATGATCCTAAATGTGGACGAACAACAATTTCCTACGAATGATTTATGGAATAACATACACAGAGACACAAACAATTATCCTTAAAGGTGCAGTAGATTTCTGAGAAACGCTGTTGAAAATTTAAAGGGGTCCTTAATTATGATTTCATAATACAGGAATCGCTTTTTAAGGACTACAAAAAATGGCTGGTAGGGACTACAACAAGCTTCTTCCTGGGTTGGTGACATCACAAAACCCAAAATTAACATATACCCTGTCCCTGAGAACATGCAAGCCATGTTGGGCTGCTTTAGAGAAGAGGAAGAGTTGTTGTAATAGAGTGTTGTTACGATGCTGCCATTTTATGCCGAACTGCTTCACAAACGAGGGTCAATTCAACACTGGATTTGCATAAAAGATTAACATGACGGCACATGCTAGTCGATGAGTTGAATCAACTCCACAGCAACTACATAAATTTATCCACTAACCATTCAGAAACGTCCAGTTTCATTCTAAAAGTTGTAACTTCTTCCTGAGTCTCTCCATCAGTGTCCTACTCCGGTTTGAACAATGTAAGGCTGAACACCGTTACTGACAATCCTCATTTTGGCTGCGTGAGATTCTCCAGCTTTGTTGTTGTTGAGCAACCAAAGCGTGAGCTGTTAAAGCTCCGCCCTCTTATGGAAAGGGGGTCAGGAGCAGCAGCTCATTTGCATTTAAAGGGACACACACAAAAACGGCGTGTTTTTGCTCACACCCAAATAGGGGCAAATTTGGCAAGCTATAATAAATGATCTGTGGGGTATTTTGAGCTGAAACTTCACAGACACATTCTGTGTACATTATTTTGGGGGCAGAGCAATAAAGGGAGGGGTGTGTTTGTTTGGGTGTTGATTTCAAATATCATCAGTGTTTCACAGAAATCGCTTAATGCACCTTTAATGCATCCCACTTTATAAATCACAGTTTATCTTTAATTCAAGCGCATGTTCTTCATTTGGCATACGTATAAGATTTTTTATTTTTTTTTTGCCTTTATGAATCCCAATTTGTTCCTTACTTTTGACATGGGATAAAAACCATGAAATTTAGGATCAGATGAGATGTGCGTTTTATAAATGAAGTCCTTGGTCTTTTCAGCAGGGATGTCTGTCTTTGTATGTGGGTAAGCATTGGATGGCAGGAGCCAGATTGGTGAGCGTGGTCAGATATGAGTGTGTTTGACGTTGCGTAGGTTGTGATTTCAGGTGCGTCTGTCAGGTGGGCGGTCACAGTATGAAGGGCGAGTGGAGGTGCGGGTGGGGCAGCGTTGGGGCAGTGTATGCAGTGAGGGCTGGACCACCAAAGAGGCCATGGTGGCATGCAGGCAGCTAGGGCTGGGGTTCAGCATGCATGCTATTACAGTGAGTACATGACATACACACATGCTGACGCAGACGCAGCTGTTTTCCTTCACCAGGAATGTTGTTTTTAGGCAACATGAATGATTAGGAATAAGATGTTTCTTGTTTTTTTGGAAAATAAGTTGAACACTTTTGTATTGACTAGAACAGCCATTGATGGTCTGGATGCTTGGCCCTGTTTTTGTTATGTGGTGCAGGCCCACTATACAATTCTGGGTCATATTTTACCCCCCAAAAAAATAAATTATAGAAATAATATTTTAGGACCAAGATTTTTTGCATTATGCCGTTATTTTCATAATAAATGAGTACACCCCCCCATTCTCATTACCATAATGCAATAAATAAATAATCTTTTTGTTAAGTATAATTTCTTATTCTTTCATTTTACTTTTTTATTTTAGAGTTAAATGTAATCTGGTAATGTTTTTCCCCAAAATAAGGAAATTATAGAAATAATGTTTTTAATATTTTTATTTTATTTTTTATCATGTTTTACTTTATCAGAATGGTACAAACCTTGATAAGGTTTGCTATGTGAGCGCCCCGCTTGAAAAGGTTAATTGGCCCAGAAAAAAATTGAATTAATGGGAGACAAATTTCATCTAGTGGAAACATTTGGTACTGCGCCTAAACAAAATCTTACTGAAAGCTAATTTTTTTAAGATATCAACCTCTAATGTGGAGCACAACTTGTTTAGATGTATTGCTTTAATTTTCTCGCAATATTATATATATATATTTATATATTTCAAATACAATTTAAAAATAATTTTTTTGTACATTTTTCATAATCATAATCTTAAACTTTACAACTTTTTCTTAGTTTCAAATTTCTTCTTTTTTATCTTTCTTTCTTTCTTTTAATTTTTATTTTAATTTTGAGATGAGGTGTGACTTGGTCATGTTTTAAAGAAATTATAGAAAATACATTTTTAAAACCAAGATATTTGGAATTGTGACATAATTTTCATGACAATTAAGCATATTTCCTACAAATTCTCAATTACCATTATTTATGTAAAAAAACAAAACAAACAAAAAAAATAGTATCATTTCTTTTTCTTTCAGTCATTTAGTTTTTTTAAATTGGAGTGAAGTGACTTGGTCATGTTTTTGTGAGATTTACACAATTGTTATTTTTTCTTGGGTATAAAAGGTGTTAAGATGAAAGGAGCGTAAGAAACTTTACAGTAAAATCTTCAGATAGTTATGAAAATGGCATGTTTACCATATGTGTTGGTGTAAGTCCAGTGAATTTATGACCATTTCATTCTTTTCATAGAAAACTACTTATCACCATCTGTCTGTGTTTGTTTGTTTTGATGCATTTGCTAAGGAAACATGGTATTGGGATAGCAGTAACGTGACAGAGATGGTTATGAGCGGAGTGAAATGTACTGGAGATGAGATGTCTCTGAGCCAGTGCCAACACCACAGAACGGTCAACTGCCAGAAAGCAAATGCACGATTCTCAGCAGGAGTTATCTGCTCGGAAAGTGAGTAATCTTACATGCACACACAAATACAAAGGTCCTTGAATTTGTTTGGCTGAGTAGCTGATATTAAGCTGGTATTTAGACCAACAGCACCAGGATTTTTCACTGATTGTAGCACTTCATCTGTGTTTGCAATTTCCAAACAGACTTTTAGTCTTTATATTAGTGGTAGAGTATTTTTCAGTGACTCTTTCTGTAGGTTACATTGTTAAACCAGTAGGTGACTGTCTTTATAAGTGGGTCATTGAATCATTTATTCAACTGATTTGTTCTATATATTCGTACTATATAGAACCGAGTAGAAAAAAGTAGTTTGTCCGAATTCATAGTATTCATAAAACAGTAGGCGAAAAGCACCCAGATGACCTACTACTTTTGGCAAGATTCTGAAGTGCGCATCTTATGGACATCTTATACGATCCCATGAGGCCACAGGAGAGTATTTGTGAATGTCAGTGAAGCAACACAACAGATGCTGAAAGTCACATGACAAATGTAGTATGTCCATTCGAGTTCATACTACACACATTCATAATACATAAAACATACTTTTTTAACGGTCACCAAGTAGGTTCTTAATTAAATGGAGTACCTACTTAGTATGCAGTTTCGAACACAATAACTGTCTTTATGAGTGAGTCACTGAATCAGTCACTCAACCAATTTGTTTAAAACCCCTGATTCATTATAGGATCAAAAATAGACAAAGTAGTTGGCAATATTGTGTCTAAAATGTAGGTTACTCAGTATTAAGTCATATTCCGACTTAATGTCATATTCCGAATCTAATACTGAGTCTTGAATATTCAGTCATTATATTCAAAATATTTTTCATGGATAACTGGAATTCTCACCTCTCAGACGGTCAGTCTGCTGCTGATGGTAGACCAAAAGCTGTGGTCAGTCTTGTTTATCTCTCTCTGAGCACTAGCCTGTAATTAGTGAACCTCACATGGCGAAGGCTTGACTTCAGATGACTTACACCTGTCTGGATTACGCAAACAAATGAGACAACATATAATTTTCTTAACTGTTGTACGTTGAGCAAAACTGTTTGTTCAGACAACAAAACCTCAGAAATCCAGTCGAGTATCCAACATGCAATGGCATAAAAATAGAAACAAAACCCTAAATCAAATTCCTGGAACAAAAAGATATATCATTTTTTATCTTTGAACTTTCGTTTTAAATTGCCTGCATGCCACTTCAGAGTTTTCATGTTTTAGCTTGATCTTGATGTGCACAAGTTTATTTCCCCAGCTGCATCAGATCTAGTGCTGAACGCACCATTAGTGCAGCAGACGACGTATATAGAGGACCGGCCGTTACACATGCTGTACTGTGCAGCAGAGGAGGACTGTCTGTCCAAGACCGCTGCTAAAGCTAACTGGCCTTACGGTCATCGCCGCCTGCTCCGCTTCTCCTCACAGATACACAACATCGGACGAGCTGACTTCAGGCCCAAAGCTGGTCGTCACTCATGGGTCTGGCACGCATGTCACGGGTAACCATACTGATCAAATTTCTTCCTTCAATAGAGTAAAGTATTTCATATTATTCATGTTGCACTGAAAATCTGGGTACGCCTTTTGTGTTGCGAGTCAAATTGGTTTCCGTGCAATTTGTATGGACTGCCACAGAATAAAAATGGTAATTGCGACTTTTCATTTCACAATTCTGACTTTTTTTTTCTTAGAATTGCGAGTTGATATCTCACAATTCATAATCTTTTTCTCAGAATTGTGAGTTCATATCTTACAATTCAGACTTTATGACTTACAATTTCGAATTGATATCTCACAATTATGACGGAAAAAGTCAAAATTGCGAGATATTTTGCCGTTTTTTTTAGAATTGCAAGAAATAAACTTGCAGTTCTAACTTTTCTCTCACAATTGTAAGGTTATATCTATATTATGAAATAAAAATTGCTGTTACCTTTTCTGTTTTTTATTCCATGGCAGAAACAAGCTTCCATAAATTTGGAAAAATGAACAGTACAACAAAAAAAAAAAGGATTCATGGAAAAACAGAAAACCACTATTAACATGTCAGAGATTAAAAAGATCAAATATGAGAAATTATGAACTCCTATTGTTAAAAAAAAATTGTTCCTCCATTTGTGTTTGTGAATTTCAGCTGCACAGGCACAAAATGAAAACATTTCCTTGATGCTTTTTTTTCTTATGTTTACTCTTATGTGCTGACTATTTGCACACTGAAGTATCTAACATTGTTTGTACTTTGTGTAAATAGTATTTATCAATATTTGTACTTGGTGTAAATATCCTCTGCATTTTTATGTCTGGTTCTCAAACCTTTCTGAGAATAAAATGGTTTATCACACTGCTTTTAAGCGCTGCAACAGACTAGTAATTGAGATTTACAAAACAACAAACAGTGAATTTACTGTTTGACTTTGCATTTCAAGTTTCACTGAAAGTAATTGTTTATTAAGTGTCTCAAGCTGTTTAACAATCAAATGTGGGTCAGATTGACCCACAACACAACATCCACTGCTCTTCTAGCTGGTTTCTTTTCAGTCAGTTCTGATGGGATAAGGTTATACAAGTTTAAAGTTTGTGTGTATGTGACTCCACAGGCATTATCATAGTATGGACATCTTCACACACTATGACCTGATGTCTGCCAATGGCACTAAAGTGGCAGAAGGACACAAAGCCAGCTTCTGCCTGGAGGACACTGATTGTGACGAGGGTAAATCACACTCATCCACACACTAAACATTTACAGTCAGCTCGGTTTATTTAGACACGCTATCAGTGGTTAAAAATCTGTGTTAATTCTAGGCGTTTCCAAGAGGTATGAGTGTGCCAACTTTGGTGAGCAGGGCATCACAGTGGGATGCTGGGATTTGTATCGCCATGACATTGATTGCCAGTGGATCGACATTACTGATGTCAAACCAGGAAATTATATCCTTCAGGTCAGAGAATGGGTGCAGATCATTGTCCCAATCACAAAAAAAATATCTTTTATTGAGTCAAGAGTAATTTACAGAAGAGGATTAGGGCCAAGCAATAATACAAAAATAAAACCATCTCGAGATTAAAGTAGTTCAATTTCGAGAAAAACTCGTTAAATTTCAAGAAAAAAGTCGAGATAAAATGTTGAGAATAAACAAGTTAAATTACGAGAAAAAACTCGTTAAATTTCGAGAAAAAAGTCGAGATAAAATGTTTAGAATAAAGTCATTAAATTATGAGAAAAAAGTCGTTAAATTTCAAGAAAAAAAGTCGAGATAAAATGTTGAGAATAAAGTCATTAAATTACGAGAAAAAAGTTGTTAAATTATGAAATTTTATCTCGACTTTTTCTTGAAATTTAACGTCATTTTTCTCATAATTTAATGAATTTGTTCTCGAAATTTAACTACTTTTTTCTCGTAATTTAATGAGTTTATTCTCATCATTTTATCTCGACCTTTTTCTCGAAATTTAACGACTTTTTTCTCATAATTTAATGACTTTATTCTCAACATTTTATCTCAACGTTTTTCTCGAAATTTAACGACTTTTTTCTCATAATTTAATGACTTTATTCTCAACATTTTATCTCGACTTTTTTCTTGAAATTTAACGACCTTTTTCTCGAAATTTAACAAGTTTTTTCTCGAAATTTAACGACTGTTTTCTCGAAATTTAATGAGTTTATTCTCAACATTTTATCTCGACTTTTTTCTTGAAATTTAACGACCTTTTTCTCGAAATTTAACGAGTTTTTTCTCGAAATTTAACAACTTTAATCTCAAGATGGTATTATTTTTTTATTATTGCTTGGCCCTAATCCTCTTCCGTAGTAACTAGACTTGTTTTTGCTTGCTTTTTTCTAGGTTGTCATAAATCCCAACTATGAGGTTGCTGAGAGTGATTTCACAAACAATGCCATGAAATGTAACTGCAAATATGACGGCCACAGGATCTGGGTCCATAATTGCCATATTGGTGAGACACGAATACAAAGCCTCAGAATTACCAGAAAATGTTTGGAGTAGAATACTACTGTCGCTTACTACTTACTGAATTATCTGCAATATGTACTTTTAAAAGTAGTATAAGAAACAGAATTATGCAACCATTTTAAACAGCAGTGTGCTACATCCCTGTCATGTAAACCTTACATGATGCAATGATATTGTATATAATTCAGAGAGTGGTGTCATATTATCATCTTTGAATTAATAGTTATTTTGTTTTTGACTAACTTTTTTGGCAGTCTGATCGAATAATGATACAAGAAAAAAAATAGTAGTTGATATCAATTCCAGTTCAAGTGCGTACTGTTGTAGCGATATGCATTATGCACTTAAGATAGTAAGAGTATATGGTAGTATGCTGAAAAGGAAAAAGTGTTTCCATTGAATGTCAAATACTGAAAGATTTATTTTTCCTATCTTCATTTCAGGTGATGCTTTCAGTGAGGAGGCTGAGAAGAAGTTTGAGAAATACCCTGGACAACTTAACAACCAGATCTCATAATCATATCACCAGATTTTAACTAATTATCATATTGAGACAATCTAACATGTAGGTTAATCCAGAATAAAATATTTATTCATTCAAACCAGCCATAAACTAATTATCGTCTCACATTGCAAATCCTAAAATCTACAATATCCAGTGTTTTAACACCAACAGTATAGTTGTATTGACATTACCTGTAATTTCCCACAAAAACAGAACTCTAAAAGACACTCTGGGCCACTGAGTCTGGCTTAAGTAGTGTGAAGATTAGATGTAAATGAACATTTGCCTCAGGCCGTGCAGTGGTACAGCCTGCTGTATTTGTTTACAGTGCAATCAGGTGCTTATTTTCTTAAAGGTTTAAAAAGCCTTGTTGATGCATCACACAGCCAATGTGCTGCTGTCTCTGTGAGTTAAAAGTACTTGAATGTTTCGTATTCCAGATGAGCATTCGTGTTTAAAAGCTGTTGCAAAGTGTGAATGTATGTTATGCTTCAAAGCTCTGACTCAATGTAGGATCCTATTTTACTTTCAAATGGTCTTTTATGTATGACTTGTTAAAGCTTCAGTGACGTTTTTTACACACTGTCCTGTTTATGCATTCATGTGTTCAGATACAGTAATATTAACATTTCATATCACGTGGAACTGTTAAAGACGAAAAATAAAGTATTTAAAGTTGTAATACAAATAATTTCAAGTTTCATGAGCCAATAAACATAAATGGTCATAATGAATTATTAGTCATACCTTACTTTACAAACATATGGAAGCTTGTAATTGTGACTTTTATCTCACAATTCTTTCCCTCGCAAGTCCGAGTTTATATCTAGCCCAGTAGACGACTTTAAAAATGGTCAGAATGGTCAAATTTCATACTACAGGACTGGTATTGCAGACAGGTCTAGATTTTTAACCTGCGTGCTAAATATCTCATGTGTATAGGCGACGAATCAGAGCTTCTCTCAGAGAGCCATCGTCACTTAACACGTGAACGAGCACTGATGTGCTTCCAATGTTAGGCTTTTTTCTACACTCTCCATTAAAGGGGTGGTTGATGATGATTTCACTTTTTTAACTTTATTGAGTGTGTAATGTTGCTGTTTGAGCATAAACAACATCTGCAAAGTTACAACAATGCAAAGGGAGATATTTTCTTTAACAGAAATCGCTGTTTAAGGACTACAAACGGCTTGTAGGGACTACAACGAGCTTCTTCCCGGGTTAGTAACATCACAAACCCTAAAATTTAGAGGACACCCAACAAAGGGGGTGAGGCCATGTTGGGCTGCTTTAGAGAAGAGGAAGAACCAAACTGCTTCACAAACGACTCCGGTTTGAACAATGTAAGGCTGAACACCGTTACTTACAATCCTCATTTTGTCTGCGTGAGATTCTCCAGCTTTGTTGAGCAACCGAAGCGTGAGCTGTTAAAGCTCCGCCCTCTTCTGGAAAGCAGCCGGGAGCAGCAGCTCATTTGCATTTAAAGGGACACACACAAAAACGGTGTTTTTGCTCACACCCAAATTAGGGGCAAATTTGTCAAGCTACAATAAATGATCTGTGGAGTATTTTGAGCTGAAACTTCACAGACACATTCTGGGGCCAGAAACTTATATTACATCTTGTAAAAGAGGCATTATAGGTCCGGTAAGCAGAAAATCAAGGCTATCACATAGTGTGTTGGGCGCCATTAAAAATATCTAGACCTGTCTACAATGAGACCTGTAATGTGAAATGCATTTTGACTGGAACTGACATCGGCGACGATAGTTGTGTAGTAGACTGAAAAACAACAGCTTTTGAGCTTTTTCACACCCTGTGATGACACGTTTCCAGTTTTCAACATCCCAAATCTAGTAAAGTTTTATGTATTTTCATTTAAAAAAAAAAAATTTTTACCCAAATGTGACAATTTCTCCTTCTGAGAAGAACGGAAATGTGAAAAGGGTCAACAACTTTGTGTGTGGGCGGATAAACATGTTGATATTAATTTTCTGGATCAAAGTCTATTTGGTTACTTTCGCATGAGCTCTGCACGTTCAGAATGGAAATTCAGTAACCACAAACCAGGATGCCATTACCAGGGTAATCTAAACTCAGAATCTGTTCTAGAATCTACAAACATCAAAATGAGTCAGTGGGAGTTGATTACTTTCTGAAGGTTCTGTGAATATATAATGGAGATGAGCCAAATACTTTGATATTCCCATGTTTTACTGCAAAATCACAGTTTTTTTTTTTAAATGTATTTAAAAGGACAAACGTTGTAACATGAGATTCAGTACAAAACATCTGCAATGTCGTAATAATAGCACCCACTTTTATTATAATGGTCAAATGTTCACTTATCTTTTGACGATCGTGTTTCCCATACACGAATAATTAGTGGATTTCCTTGAAAAAAACAATACTGATACAGTGTAGTTTGCGAGGACCTTGATATTAATCCAGTGCAATTCTCAGAATCATCCACACTAATTCATATACTTCCAAAAACGTGCACAAACTGCACAATTAAAAGATTTCAACTACACAAATGTCTAGCTTGGCTAAACAAACTAGACTGTTCAGACCTTTACATTATTAAAAAAATTCGTCACATTGATTCTCAAATTATCTCTCGCTTCTCATTTCTCACCATCTATCCTCAGCAAAACCATTTCTTACTCTCTCTTTTTTTTAATGCATAAGCTTCACATGATGTCACTCTGTGGACTCTGGGGTCATGTGCAGCATGAGGAGGTCGGCACCCCGGCGGACCACCATGTTTAAGCTGTCGCTTGTCCTCACAGCGTTATAGATCTCTTCTGACGTGTTCACCTTTGCCCCGTTTATCTCAACAATAACATCCCCTGGTTTCATTCCGGCTCTGTGAAACAGAAAACAAGAAACGGCATCAACAATAGGAGGCCTCTATCAACAGACCACAGCACTAAGGTCAGACCATTGCTGCTTACCTACTGGCTGGAGATCCTATAATAACACGGTGGATAAGAACTCCATGAGAAACATCAGGAAAGGACATGTCACGCATCTTCAGCTCTTCGATGATACTGAGGAAAGACAACATTTGAAAGTTTAAAAAAGTCACTTGACTCAGTGACCATCTCACACATTCTTAAGAACCCGAAATACTTTAAGTGAATTCAAAGAACGAACTGTGATGTTGAACAAAATCAGACCAAAAGTTTGTTTGGAGCTCAAGACAGCTTGGTTGGTATAAACCATAGACTAAAAAAAGATGGACGACACACCTTCACTCTCTTTCATTGTAGTAATTGAAGTTGATACATAACTATGGCACTGACATCTTGAGTCTTGAGTCTGCACACAGTGAACTTGGAGCCCGAGTCTGCGCAGTGAGCGTGAAGTGGAGGCGCGATATCAATGTCCCGCCCAAACTCAGAACAACTCATTATGTCGGTGTGAAATAAACAGTTATGGAAATGTAGAAATTAAAGTTAAAGCTCCAATCAGCTACAGAAAATCCAGAAAACAAGTCTGTTGGCGCCTCAGTGACTGCTTCATTCAGCGAACCTGTCATTCTCAGCTGTCAATCATGATGTTACACCCCCATTTTTTTAGCATCAATTAAGGAAATAAAACCAAGAAGAAGGAAACACTTGAACTAACACCAGCGTGATAAAAACTACGGATGGCCATTTTGGCAATTTAGATCATCGACCGGTTTCAAAAACAAGAAATCGAATACTCGGGGGGGGGGGGGGGGTATAGATAAATTAAAGGGTTAGTTCACCCAAAAATGAAAATTATGTCATTTATTACTCACCCTCATGCCGTTCCACACCCGTAAGACCTTCATTAATCTTCAGAACACAAACTAAGATATTTTAGTTGAAATCCGATGGCTCCGTGAGGCCTCCAATGGACACTTCCTCTCTCAAGATCCATAAAGGTATTAAAAAATATTATATAATAATTTATTAATATTATAAAGCGACGAGAATATTTTTGGAGCGCCAAAAAAACCTAAATAACGACTTATTTAGTGATGGCCGATTTCAAAACACTGCTTCAGGAAGCATCGGAGCACAAATGAATCAGTGTATCGAATCTGCTGTTCGGAGCGCCAAAGTCACGTGATTTCAGCCGTTTGGCAGTTTGACACGCGATCTGAATCATGATTCGATACACTGATTCATTTATGCTCTAATGCTTCATGAAGCAGTGTTTTGAAATCGGCCATCACTAAATAAGTCGTTATTTCGTTTTTTTGGCGCTCCAAAAATATTCTCGTCGCTTTATAATATTAATATTGAACCACTGTACTCACATGAACTGATTTAAATATGTTTTTAGTACCTTTATGGATCTCGAGAGAGGAAATGTCATTGCTCCCTATGGAGGCCTCACGGAGCCATCGGATTTAAACTAAAATATCTTAATTTGTGTTCCGAAGATTAACAAAGGTCTTACGGGTGTGGAACGGCATGAAGGTGAGTAATTAATAATATTATTTTTATTTTTGGGTGAACTAACCCTTTAACTAAATAAATAACTATTGATTTTTACAACACACTGAATCAATACTGAACTTACTTAAGCTGGACAATGACACCATTTTCTTCTAGAGCTCCTGTACAGCCAAAATGATGTTCCCTCTACCACTGTAAAGCTGCTTTGACACCATTTGCATTATAAAAAGCACTGTATAAATAAAGGTGACTTGACTTGTTATTGAGAGGAAAGTGCAGCTCATATTTACATATTCATCTAAACGCTGCTCTCATCAGTAGTGGATGTTCGTTAACCCGTTTTACCCCTAAGCAAAGAACGAAAAACAACTTCACTGTGAGTATATCGGGGCCTTAAGGGTCTGGTATCAAAGAACAGTTTGGCACCTGGGGGTCAAAGTCAACATCATCACTCCAATGTAACGCCGTTTTGATCCCGATTCTCCAAACCAGGACTCTGGGAAAAAAAAAAAAAAACGATACACGTCAAAAACAATCAATGAGCTCAAAACAAATGATAACAAGAACATGTGAGGTCAAAGGTCATTCTTACTCTGCTTGTCTGCAGCACGCTCAAGGAAGAGACGGACTCTGTCTGAGGGAATAGCGAAGGAAATTCCTGCAGTCACTTTCATAGTATTAATTCCGATGACATCCCCATCCTGAAGGTTACAAACATAGAAACGTCAGTTCATTACACGAGGCTAACACATGACCAATCATTAGGTTCTCAGATAGATTGATTAGATTCTTCTTGTTGTTTATATTTGTTATTCTATTATTAGTCATATGAACTATAAATGAAATTTGATGTGCGAAATGAAACACCTCAACTTCCTTGTTCCTAAAACCCAAAAGCCACAAGCAGTATGTTATGTAAATGTCAGTGACTCACCAGGTTTATAAGGGGACCTCCCGAATTTCCAAACTGTAAAATAGAAATTAACTACTAAGTGATGCAATATATTTAATTATTAATGACACAAATATAGAGTTTATTACACCCAAATTCTCCAATGTCATTTCCTGTGCACTTACGTCTATGGTAGCATCAGTCTGGATGTAGTCCATGTTGGAGTTGGACAGGCCCAGTTCTCTACTGCCTCTCTGGACAGAGCTGATGATTCCAGATGTGATTGTGTTTTTAAGAGAAAAGGGGCTTCCCATGGCAACCACGAACTCACCCTGACGCACATCAGATGACTGACCAAGACGCAACGTTGGGAGGGGATGCTGGGATGAGACAGAGAACACAATGAGACTATGTGATATATATTTCGTGAGTTATGGCTCTTTGGATCTAGCATTCTGCCTGCTTTAAATCAGACACAGAGATAAGGTAGTGAGGTAAGATTACATTTGTTTGGTTGAATTATAACATTTATTTGAATGAATTATCGAGAGATGAGAGATGCATGAGTGAATTATCTGCGTCTGTGTAGTCTCTCTCTACTAACAATGAAGCTGTGAGTTTAATTACTTAAAAAAACATCTATGTTACCCCCTTGTTGCTGAGTAATATAATGTAGGAATTCAGTAGCAAAGCTATTATATGTATAAAAGTCACAGGCCAGTGTTGCGCAGTGCGATTTTCTATCTCTGTGTGCAAATGGAGTGCGTTTCAATGAATGCAGTGTATTAATATAGAAAGGTAATTAAACTGACGGAAACTACCAGTGCATTACACAGTGTGAATGCACACCTTCCAGCCAATCAGAATAGAGTATTCAGACAGAGCATGGCACTATATATACACTGCCATTAAGATTTTTAATGTTTTTTAAAAACTGCTCACCAAGGCTGCATTTATTTGATTAAAAATACAAAAAACACAGTAATATTGTGAAATATTACTACAATTTTAAATAACCGTTTTCTATTTGAATATATTTTAAAATGTAATTTATTCCTGTGATCAAAGCTGAATTTTCAGCATCTTTACTCCAGTCTTCAGTGTCACATGATCCTTCAGAAATCATTCTAATATGCTGATTTGCTGCTCAAGAAACATTTATTATTATTATCAATGTTGAAAACAGTTGTGTACAATTTTTTTCAGGGTTCTTTGATGAAGAGAAAGTTCAAAAGAACAGCATTTATCTGAAGCAGAAAGATTTTGTAACATTATATATTACCATTCAAAAGTTTTGGGTCAGTAAGATTTTATTTATTTATTTATTTTTTAAGAAATTAATACTCTTATTCAGCAAGGATGCATTAAATAGATCAAAAGTGACAGTAAAAAATACATTTATAATGTTACAAAAGATTTTATTTCAAGTAAATGCTGTTCTTTTGAACTTTCTATTTATCAAAGAATCGTACACAACTGTTTAAACATTGATAATAATAATAAATATTCCTTGAGTAGCAAATCTGCATATTTGAATGATTTCTGAAGGATCATGTGACACTGAAGACTGGAGTAATGATATATAATGACAAATTCAATGGTGTATATAAACCATTGAAAATGTTTTGAAAGAAATCTAGGCTTCCAAACGACATTATTATTACAATTTAATTCTATTTTCATATATTTTGAAATGTAATTTATTCTTTTGATGATCTGAATGCTACCTTAGCATTGATTTTGATGGTGGCGATGTCTGCAGCCTGGTCTACATCCTGGACAGTGGCATTATAAGTCTCTCCATTGGTCAGTTTGACACGGACTCCACGCTTGTTGGCAACCACGTGAGCATTGGTGACTATCAGGCCATCACTGCTTATGATGAAGCCAGAGCCATTCGAGATGGGCACCTCACGGCCAGAAAAAGGGTGTCTAAAAAAAAAAAACAGTATATAATACAAGACACAATAAGTTCACACATGTTAAAGGATTAGTTCTCTTTCAAATTAAAATTTCCTGATAATTTACTCACCCCCATGTCATCCAAGATGTTTATGTCTTTCTTTCTTCAGTAGAAAAGAAATTAAGGTTTTTGATGAAAACATTCCAGGATTTTTCTCCATATAGTGGACTTCAATGGACCCCAAACAGTTGAAGGTCAAAATTACAGTTTAATTGCAGCTTCAAAGCATTCTACACAATCCCAGACGAGAAATAAGGGGTTTATCTAGAGAAACCATCGCTCATTTTCTAAAAAAAAAAAATTAAATTATATATGTTTTAACCATAAATGCTCATCTTGAACTAGCTCTCTTCTTCTTCTCTATTTTAATTCCGGCAGTGTAGACACTGCTAAGTGTATTACTGCCCTCCATAGGTCAAAGTTTGAACTAATTGTTATATACTTGCACTAGCATATTGCACATGACAATTTAATTCAAACGTTGACCTGTGGAGGGCAGTAATACACTTAGCAGTGTCTACACTGCCGGAATTCAAATAGAGAAGAAGAAGAGAGCTAGTTCAAGATGAGCATTTATGGTTAAAACGTATAAAATTTTAATTTTTTTTTAGAAAATGAGCGATGGTTTCTCTAGATAAGACCCTTATTTCTCGTCTGGGATCGCTGTAAACTGTAATTTTGACCTTCAACCGTTTGGGCTCCATTGAAGTCCACTATATGGAGAAAAATCCTGGAATGTTTTCCTCAAAAACCTTAATTTCTTTCAACTGAAGAAAGAAAGACATGAACATCTTGGATGACATGGGGGTGAGTAAATTATCAGGAAATTTTAATTTGAAAGTGAACTAATCCTTTAAATCAGGGATGGGCAACTCGGGTCCTGGAGGGCCAGTGTCCTGCAGAGTTTATCTCCATCCCTGATAAAAACTCACTTGCCTATTTCTTTCTATTAATCCTGAAGACCTTGATTAGCTGGTTCAGGTGTGTTTGATTAGGGTTGGAGCTAAACTCTGCTGGGCAGTGGCCCTCCAGGACTGAAGTTGCCCATCCCTGCTTTAAATGATTCAAAAGTTCCCTGTTGAGAAAAACAACTCAAACCAGCCTAAACTGGTTTGCTCGACTCCAAGTCAGGCTGTGGTCTGTTGGCTAGTTTAAGAAAGGCTTGGGTAATTTACTTCATCAGCTTGACCAGGATAAGAGGCCATATTTAAGCCAGCTAAGACCCTTTTAGGCTAGTTTAAGGTGTGTTCAGCGGAACTAGTACACGGTTTTTTTGTATTTTTGACAGACTCACCGCCCAACTATCTCGATGTAGACTACAGCAGGAGTGGACTTCTCAACCACATCCGCGATGAAATTGTACTTGTACCGCGGACTGTCGGGTTTAAATGGAGAGGCACACTGGACAGTAGGTAGTATGCTGTCAATCAGCAAATTCCTGACCGCGACTGTCCTCTGTAGGGCATCTTTATTGTTCTCGTCTCTTAATGAATATAGTAAGGCTGCTGCTGCTGCTCCTCCGAGTCCCAAAGCGACTGCCAGGGGAGCGGTGCGACTGCTGCCTCCTGAACCCCGGTGTGAAACTACAGGTTGTACTTCTACATGTTCCTGCTTACCTGAAGAAGTGTTAGAAAAGTGTCCTAAAGGCCTTGCTGTCATAACATTTGGTTGCCGACGGAGACATCTCGTGATTGTCCTTATGAGACATCGATTGACATATGATGTTGCCATGTTGCATCAGATGTATCGTGGTAGAAAAACTCAATCCAGATGGAAGCAGGACTTTGACATCGCTGTGTCTAACACATTATATTAGCAAAAGTTTCTTTGAAAATAATTTTTCTTCATTCTATTCTATAATATTCTTCGCATAAGCTTGTAGATGTGTGCCTGTCAAATCCTCTACTCTGACTGTGGAGTCTGTGACTTTACCGGAAGTAGTAGTTGCCCAACGCATCTGCGCATGTCTGGACATGTCTGATGAGAGAGGGGCTAAATTCGGAACCGCATACTAGCATACTATTCTTACTAGTGTGCTAGTATGTGGTTGAGAATACAGCATCGGAAGCTCTACTCAATTAGAAAATCTATTATCTTTAATTAATTTGGGGCAAGAATGTGTTCTTTAATATACTATTAAAGTGGCTATTATTTAAAAATGTTATATCTAGGGCACAGCTAGTGATGGGAGAAACGAAGCTTTTCAAAACCACAAATCAAGCTTTGCAAAATGATTCACTGTTTCGAAGCGCTCAAAAATCCACAGACCAGTGTAATGCAGCAAAAACTCAGTCCCGAATACAACTCTTCCTTTTATTATACAAATGTGTCATTAAAGGATTAGTTCACTTTCAAATAAAATTTTCCTCATAATTTACTCACCCCCATGTCATCCAAGATGTTCATATCTTTCTTGAGTAGAAAAGAAATTAAGGTTTTTGATGAAAACATTGCAGAATTATTCTCCTTATAGTGGACTTCAAAGGCCTCCAAACGGTTGAAGATCAAAATTACAGTTTCAGTGCACCTTCAAAGGGCTTTAAACGATACCAGACGAGGAATAAAGGTCTTATCTAGCGAAACGATCGGTCATTTTCGAAAAAATTGCAAATGTATATGCTTTATATAAACAAATGATCGCCTTCCAGAATGATCGCCTTCCTATTCTTCAGAAAGCTTACGCTGTATGTCCTACACCTTCCCTATTCTACTTACGGAACGAACGCAGCGCCAGTTCCATTTTTCCATAAATTATACGGGAAAATTTTATTTGAAAGTGAACTAATCCTTTAAATAAAATTTGGTAAAAAAATCATATATAGAAACTGGTTCATGAACCATTAAAATTTCGAATCATTTAGTGTAACGAAGCCTCGTTTCAAATCACTGGTTCGAAACAAATGATTCACAAAGGTTTCGAAGCTTTCAAAAGCACCCATCACTACGGCACAGGGATGATCACTTTACAAACTGAGGGATGAGACAAAATTATCTTCTGTGGTAAGTTCTTTTTTTCTACATTTAAAGAAATTATGATTCATTTACTGCACACCACACCCCTTACTGGAACTTTATTCAGTAGCCCCACACTGCAGAGCACACGAGATCCAGAGGGTGGAGATGGGTAGGTTTAAGGATATGTAAAGTGGGAGGAGTTGGATCCAGATCCAGGGGGCGGAGACAGGTAGGTTTAAGGATATGTAAAGTGGAAGGAGTTGGATCTGGATCCAGGGGGTGGAAACGGGTAGGTTTAGATCCAAGGGGCGGAGACAGGTAGGTTTAGGGATATTTAAAGTGGGAGGAGTTGGATCTGGATCCAGGGGGTGGAGACGGGTAGGTTTAGATCCAGGGGGTGAGACGGGTAGGTTTAGATCCAGGGGGTGAGACGGGTAGGTTTAGATCCAAGGGGCGGAGACAGGTAGGTTTAAGGATTTGTAAAGTGGGAGGAGTTGGATCCAGATCCAGGGGGCGGAGACAGGTAGGTTTAGGGATATTTAAAGTGGGAGGAGTTGGATCCAGATCCAGAGGGTGGAGACAGGTAGGTTTAAGGATATGAAAAGTGGAAGGAGTTGGATCCAGATTCAGGGGGCAGAGACGGGTAAGTTTAGATCCAGGGGGCAGAGATGGGTAGGTTTAGGGATTTGTAAAGTGGGAGGAGTTGGATCTGGATCCAACCTCGCCCTCTGGATCTCAGGTTCTGCAGTGAGGACCATCTCACTTTATGTGGGCATTTTTAGATGCCAACTACGACAACATTGGTTGGAGCATTTACTGTATGAACTGTTTTAATTAATGAACACCATCTTAACAAATCAGTTCCAAGAGACAAGTATATTTGAGACATTTTGAAAATGAGTTCCTCACACAGTACACACACAGAAAGATATCACTCACTACATCCACTGACTCTCTCATAAAGTGTCAGAAGACAAAGAACTCATGTGAATCAATTTTGAGAAAAAACTTTTTTTTTATCCAAACAAACAGCTTAAACCATGACACTGACAGTATATATTTTATTTACATAGGTATTTTTGTTCTTCTAATTGTGTTTTTATCACTGAAACGCAGTCCGTTTGACAATACGTCCTTCTTTATCGATGGCAAAATTGTAGTTTTTCGGGTTGTCAAGAGCCTCTTCAATCCGCTGATCTAGATTACCCAGTGTGATGAAGTCCTTTGCCTCTTCCTGAAACAGAGGAATGCAAAGAGTTAAATCATAAAACCATAACCCCCTCCCACCTTGTTCTGTTGCATCCTATCATTGCAAAATACTGAAAGATTCACCTGTAGTTGAAGAATTTGTCTTTCTTTCTCTTTAATGTAGTTCTCCAACTCTTGCTGGCGTAAAAGGACTGCTTCTCTCCTTTTCATTTCCGCTTCCTCAGCCTCCTTCTGCACACGCTGCTCTCTGGAAGACCAGATCATACACATACGTTTCAATCAACAACAAAATGCAGTCTATTCTACTGCATCCTGCAGTACTACAAACGAAGCGGTAAAGACATATTCACACCAAGAATGAGAACTATAATGGTAACAATAAAGTTCTAAAAGTCATTCTAAATATTAAAGAATAGCAGAGTCCACAATTATAACAATAACTGCACAGAGAAACTATATACTTAATCACTTTCAGTACGATATTTTTCCAGTTGATGAATGATAAATACACTGACAGCCAATTAGAATCCATCCTGCTTTAAAGAGCTCACACATTTAAAATGGCAGATAACAAAACTGTAGTGTGCACTTATAATAAACAGAACGATATCATCTGCTGGTGTGGACGTTAATATAGTTATCGTTCTTGGTGTGAACGGGCCTTAAAGGGATAGTTCACCCTAAAATGAAAATTGAGTCATAAATAACTTAGCATGGTGGTGTTCTAATTCTAATTTATGGACCACAAAAGTAATGTAACTGCTTGTAATGTATTATTAAACGAAATTCACTCCATCTTGCAGAGAAAATGCATACAAGTTAAGAAAAAAGAAAATGAGATTAACAAAAACAAGACATGAAATACAATGCCTAGAAATCCCAAAAAAGTATCCGTGTACTTTCTACACAGAGTTAAATATCACCGGACCAGAACTCTATCAAAATACAGTTAGAATGACAGATGTGAACATATATATTTTGATGAACACAACGGATATATATTCACCTCAGAAAAGAAGGTACATGGGTTGTATTTCATGTCACATGATAATCTTATTAATCCAATCAGATTGAACTGCAGAGCATCATGCAGCCGTGCAGAATAGGCCAAGGTCAAGAATTGAGTTAAATAATGCATTAAATTTCTGTGTTTTTCACCAAACCCCATTGTATACCCCCAGAACACTTGGAATATATGGCACATGTCACATGGGATCATTCTGTGATACTTTTGCGTAGCCTGATGCTGATGATTAAATTTAATTAAGGGTGAACTATCCATTTAAGCGTATCCCAGCCAGAACTCATCCTGTTTTCCCCCCAGTTTTAAAGTATTTTAATTATGAAACTGTGTATTTTTTATATTATTTTAGGGATAGGTTTGTAGCTATAATTATTAGCATACAACAGGTCTGTATCTGATTGTGTGATTTATTTTATGTTCCATTAATAGCAGTTAAAATATAAAGCAATATAAGTTAACCTTACAAACATTTCTTACATTAAACATGTACACAGCATAACTTTAAAGGTGCACTATGTAATATTTTCTGTCCGCTAGAGGTCGCTACAGGCCTATTCAAAACAAAGGTGTAGCTTCATGACGCCAAGTTTGAGCACAGAATCTTGGGACATGTGGTCTCCATCTCAACGGACGGTGCAAAAGAATAAGGGTAGGACTCAGAAAGAAATCATGTTCATGGATGTGATTATTAACATTACTGTAGTATGAAGCAGAGCAGGACCGAGTGTTGTGGGAGCTGAACGAGGAGCTGGAGTGATTGCGCAACACACGCTGCAAGCAGCGGGACTTTTATTATGCCACAGTCACCGGCGCTGCTTCCGCTTTTCCGGTCATGAGTATGAGGTAACGCAGCTCTGTTTATCATATTAGATACATTTGAGTGTGTTGAAAATGATGTTATAACGTTATTCTGTGCGTTCGCTCGGCGGCTGCTGTGAGACACTTGTTTGAGACACAATGCAGTAAGATAGATCGATTTTAGAATATTAAATTACATGTTGGATGGCTCGTGTTGATAAATGGCATGCAATTAATTTTAAAACGTATGATGGATAAAATTCTGTATTACTGTTACTAAAAATAAAGCTGCATCTGATTATGCCATGTTAGCTACTTCACAAAATAGTGTTTTTCTCTGAGGCATGGTAAAGCATGGTACTCGCAAAAAATAAAGAAAATTAGATTTTAACAATAAGACTAAACGTGTTGAGCTATATAACAACTTTTATTTTTCTGTCTATAAATGTAACCAAACAGTTGTTCCCTTGTCTATTAAAACATGTATATTAAAGCATCTTTGGTGTTTCCATGGTTTCTACAAAATAAAACCGGAAACCGAGGATAATGCAGGTATGACGCAATTGACAAAATCTTACATATTGCACCTTTAATAGCAGCAATAATATAAAGCAATATAAGCTCAACTGAGCCGTGGTTTGTAGTACTGTGGGACACAGACAGACCCTTTTCACAGAATGATCCTCACGTACATATCTGATATCTCACAGTTATCACATCTACTCACCGTATTTTACGTAATCTGAGGTTTTCAGCATCATTCCAGGCCATTAGTGACCGATGCTCTTCAGCCTCTCTTTTAGCTCTCTCCTCTGCGGCGGAACCAACCTCATCTTCATATTTCTTCCTCAACACCTGCTCCTTGAACTCAAGTCTACATGCATAAAATGTTTATGTATGATTGTCAATCTCAAATGGCAAAAGATACCACTGTAATAATAAAGAGACAATTAAAGGGGTAGAGTGACCTTGATAATCACAGATCTGCATTCACTGGACATCATAATCAGTGAGGAAATGATTTAATGTCATGCAGTCTTACCGCAGGGCTCTTAGGATCAAATTGTACTCAGTGAAACGCTCCTTTAGTACAACCATTTCCACTGGATCCACGGGAGGGGGAGTCTTGATCCGGCCCAATTTTGACTTCGCTTTGGGGTCTGTGCGAGATTTTCTTCCCCTGACAGTTTCGACCAAAACAGTAGAGCGAGGAGCGAGAAGACGGACTACAGGATCATGACACCTCGATAAAGCCCGCAACATGTTGAAGAATATCTAGTTATGATTAAGGGTAAGCGTCTATACAGTTAAAACCTGAAGGAATGAATGAATGAATAAAGCACAAGTAACAGATTCCAGCATGGCTAAATAACATTGAGCATCTTCACTGAGGCCGCCATGTTCTTGAACTTTAACCACGGAAGATGTTTCTTTACTCGATGTACAATCACTGGCTGAACTGAACGCAAAGCCCTCTCTACTGCCTCACGCTGGAAATAAACAGAACTGTCTGTGAACGCGTTCAGTACAGGGATGGGGTCGTGAGGTAGGCTAATTAACGATTCTGGTTCATCTTAATGATTTATGTTCCTTAACTGTTCCATTAAATCTTCTAGCCTACCTCTGAGGAAGACATATCTGGGGGAAAAAACTATCTAAAAGCGTTTGGAGGTGGTATAAATTAGGCAACAAGGTAATCAGGTGGTCTTAAAGGGATAGTTCACCCAAAAATAAAAATTTGATGTTTATCTGCTTACCCCAGGGCATCCAAGATGTAGGTGACTTTGTTTCTTCAGTAGAACACAAATAATGATTTTTAACTCCAACCGTTGCGGTCTGTCAGCCGTATAATGCATGGCAATGGGAACTCCATCTATAAGAGTCAAAAAAACAACATGCATAGACAAATCCAAATTAATCCCTGCGGCTCGTGACAACACATTGATGTCCTAAGACACGAAAAGATCGGTTTGTGCGAGAAACCGAACAGTATTTATATAATTTTTTACCTCTAATACACCACTATGTCCAACTGCGTTCAGCATCCGGTGAGGTCTTGCACTCATTGAAGTAAAGTGCGAGAGATCACTTACGTCATCAGAATGCGTTTTTTGACCTCACTAACCAGATGCTGAACGCAGTTGGACATAGTGGTGTATTAGAGGTAAAAAATGATATAAATACTGTTCGGTTTCTCGCACAAACCGATCTTTTCATGTCTTAGGACATCAATGTGTTGTCACGAGCCGCAGGGTTGAATTTGGATTTGTCTGTGCATGTTGTTTTTTTGACTCTTATAGATGGAGTTCCCATTGCCATGCATTATACGACTGACAGACGGCAACGGTTGGAGTTAAAAATCATCATTTGTGTTCTACTGAAGAAACAAAGTCACCTACATCTTGGATGCCCTGGGGGTAAGCAGATAAACATCACATTTTCATTTTTGGGTGAACTATCCCTTTAACTGTTGGATAAAAATACTAAACAAACAAGTGTTTTGTAACATGTTTCATGACAAAAACGCATTATCTTTACACAATGTCTTATGAACAGCCACTAACTGCGAGACTGATTTATATGGAAGGCCATTTCTGCCACATAAGGGGAAAAATATGATAGGCTATACATAAAAATGATATACTTAGTCGTAATTATGTGCAGTGTTGGGGGTAACCAGGGTTGCCAGGTTTTCACAACAAAACCCATCCAAATGCTCCTCAAAACTAGCCCAATCCAAGAGCATAGATTTGGTTTCAACTTTGGGGGGGTTGAACTTTGGTATGGTTGTATTGTATTGGGGGGGGGGGGGGGTTGTAACTGATGGATTTGAATATTGGGGGGGGGGGGGGGGGGGTTACCTCCCCCCCACAAACTACGCCCCTGGCCCAGTCGCATTTCAGGGGGTCCCACAGTAAAAATAACAGTCTGGGGGGTAAAATTCACATTTTTGGCAGGACTCCACAGGTAAAATTTGCATTCCAGGGGCTAAATATCACGTTATTTTGGGTCGATTCAACCCACAGACACGAAAAACAACCCTCGGCAACAATGTAAAAGTAGCCCAATTCTGCGGGAAAACCACAGACTTGGCAACACTGGGGGTAATGATTTACAAGTAACGTGAGTTATGTAATCAGATTACTTTTCAAGTAACTAGTAAAGTAACGCGTTACTTTTTCAAATAATGTTTGTTTTCCAACGATTTAAGTGCAGAGGTGTTTGTTTTCGCTGTGTAATCATGATGGATATTATAGACTAGTTCTAGATTAAATGTGAGCATATTTACGTCCTATTCCTAGATTTTAATGAGCAAGCTTCGGACTGGCTCTCAAGGCATGTCTTGCAAAGGCTCACACACTCAAACACACAGCAGAAGAGGTACTGTTGCTTTATTCAGCATGTATTCAGGTACAAACATACAGCACCATTCAGTTCAGAGACTGTCAAGATGAACAGACTCGGTTTCTTGTTCATTTCCAAATTACTGATAATTGACTTACATTATAACTTAGATGACACAACAAAAGCAGATGAGAGCATAGCTGTATTTTAACCACGAGTCTAAAAACTCCAGTTTTAGAGCTCTTATTATTTCTACTCTTGATTTTTCAGTCATGCTTTTATCATGTCAATCACTGTAACTGCTAAAGCAAAATAATCAAATAAACTCAACAAAACAAACATATGAGAAGCAGAACACAGACAGATAGTAAACTAAATGTTAGGCTACTACAACGTTCAGTAAAAATAACACATTCTAACATAACTAAAACATAACTCTTGTACTAACTACATATAATCTAAAGAGCCAGGGATGGTGGACAGTCTCCTGTTGGCTGATTCTTGGTCTAATGTCAAATTAACAAAATTGGCTTTAGTCTATTCCTTGCATCCAAAGCAAGCTGAGATTGAACAACGATTCACCTCAACAAACAATTGGTTAAAAGTTTGCATATTGGGGATCATTGCCTAATCAGATGCTCAATGGGTGCTGGGAATCAAACATAAAGACATTACAATGGATTTATTTGCAGAACAGTATAGTGTTCTTCTATGGTCCTCCATGAGAATCTGCCAACATGACACTGAGCTCTGGCTGAGTGAGTGCTGCCCCTAGCGATGTCTCCAAGGTGGTCATTTTTTCCATTTCGAGTGTAAAGAAGAAGGGGGACCTCCTTATGTGTACCTCTTGTGTGACACAAGGGCTCGTCTGACTTTAAAGCAATGATATGCTGAGGCTTTGTTTCATGGTTAGATGGTGGAATTTGGGTAACTAAAGAACTAGGATCGGAGATAAATACAATGGTTATGGATGTGAATTTGGGTCCAGGGCTGTGTTTCTCAAAAGCATTGTGAGCTAAGTTTATCGTAGAGACCATTGGTGGCAATGGTTCAACGATATGGTTAGGGTTATGATGCTTTTGGGAAACGCAACCCTGGTTAGTCAAGTTTTTTGGGGAAAAAAGTATGTTTATTTGCCTATCAATGTTTGAATCTGGGGGGATGATGTTGTAGTTTAGTATTTTAGGATCTTAAGGTGGGTCTCTCCCTCAATGGTATTCCAAATACGAATATGATGAATGTGAGTTATTGGGATTTTGTGTTTTAGGGGATTAGGCAAGGGCTGGGAAGGTGGAATATGTAAATCGAAATTCTTCTCCCTCCAGGAGTTTCCTGTTAAGACAAAAATGAAGATCAATTCAAAACAAACCACATCACATCACATCAATACCCATTTGTGATCTACCATCCAAGCTAGGTCTTACATATTTGTGATTCTTTTAAATGTGAATCTGATTCAACTGCAAGTGTCATATTTCAAGGATATTACCTGTAAGCTGCAATCTCAACATCCAAAGCCATCTTCACGTTAAGCAGATCTTGATACTCCCGCAAATAGCGTGACATTTCCTCTTTCGCATCAGCAATGTCCCTCTCTAGGTCACTTATCTTCCCCTAGAAGTTATTCAGAGAAAATTTCAAAGCATAAATTCATGCCTAAGTGATTAACTGACAGAAACATTCCTATACTGTATTTGTGCCAGAGTAGTAACTTCATAGACCTTACAGATTTTGCTCAGCAATACCTTTTCCTCTCAGCCTCATTTGTTCTACTCAGTTTGTCAGTCATGACTCAGCATTGATGGAATGAGTCAGCATCAGTAACATTACTGCAACTTTGGTATCACTTGGTCATTATAATGACAAAAGCACAGCAGAAATAGTATTCCATCAATGTTGAGACTGTAGAACAGTAAAGGTCAGCACAATGACTTAGTCTCTGTGTCAAGTCTTTGTTTCAACATTTGTTGCCTCGTGAGGAAGCACAAAGACTTTAGACAAAGAAAATTGTACTTTTATGGGACAACAGCTTATTACTGGGGCAGTACCCATAAAGGGACAACTTTAAACCTTTGTATCCTTCAAAGTATCACAGTAGTAGCTTAAAGGGATAGCTCACCCAAAAATGAAAATTCTGTCATTTACTCCCTCTCAAGTTGTTCCAAACTTGAATAAATTTCTTTGTTCTGCTGAACACAAAGAAAGATATTTGGAAGAATGTTTGTAACCAAGCAAATCTCGCCCCCCCTTGACAAATATTTTTTGTCCTACTATGGTAGTCTAAGGGGGGGGTGAGATCTGCTTGGTTACAAACATCTTCCTTTGTGTTCAGCAGAACAAAGAAATTTCAGGATACGTATTACAACTAATGTGCATCTTTAATAGGTAGATATAGTCTCTTTAAAGGTACGGCCTTAGTGACAAGCTGTTGTGCCCTTGAAGGTGCATTTTTAGCACATTTTGTCTGAGTATTATGCCCCTAAATACAAATATGATACGAGTGTCTCTACAGAGGCATTTAATTGGTTTTATTGCACATGTGGTGCAATTATTATTGATTACTTCCAGTGATTTATACCTGGTACTTGGTGACCTCAGTGTTCTGCGTCTCCTCAAGTTCCCCTAGTTGTGCATTCAGTGAATCGATGACGTTCCTCAGTGCTTCGACCTCAGCTGAACGGGACTGCAGCAGCCGTCGGTACTCAGAGGTCTCCTCACGTACCAAGCGCACAGCCTCCTCCTGCTTATCTGTCAGCTCCACTACACTCGCCACCTTCCCCTGGAACCAAGCCTCGGCGGTTTGCATGTTACGTCCAGCCAGGCTCTCATACTGCGCTCGGATCTCTCTCAGAGCGGCCGACAGGTCTGGTCTGCTTGTGTCCAGCTCCACGCTGAGGCTGGCAACCTGTAGCTGGACCCTCAGCCCCTCCTGCTCCTCCGCAAACACTTGCTTCAGGAAGGTCATCTCCTGTGCCAGGGAGTCAACGCTGGCCTCCGCATCACAGCTGCACAGAGCAATTTGGCCTGCCTCCTCTCGCAACCGCTGCAGGTCTGCCTCTGCCCGGCTACGCCGGCGTGCCTCTTCCTCCCAGCGCTCGTGCAGCTGTGCGTGCGCCTCTCGCAACGTCTCCCTCTGCGCCTCCATGCGAGCTTTAGTCTGGGCCTCTTGGTGCAGCTGCTCCCTGAGGCCCCGTACTTCCTGCAGGTAGAGCTGCTGCAAGCGGGACGGCTGACTCTGCCTGCGCCGTAGGGCCTCCAGCTGCAGGAGCAGAGCCCGGTTTTGCTGCTCAAGGTGTCGCACCTTCTCAATGTAGGATGCAAAGCGGTTGTTTAGACCCACCAGCTGCTCTCGTTCTTGGGCCCGCAACTCCAACAGCTCCGCGTTCACTACACTCGCCTGAATCAGGTCGCTCTGCTCCCAGCGCTGCAGAGGCTCCAAACGCATCGGCCTCCTGGAGGAAGATAAGGGCCCCCGGGAGAGCCGATAGGTGGTGGTACTGGAGTGGGAATCTTCCCTTCTCCGTGAGAGGGAGGAGGAGATGAATGGGTCAAAGCTCATGATGCAGGATTTTTTGTTGTTTTTTGTTTGGTTTTCAAATGATGTTAATGTTTTGTTGGTTGGAGAAGTTTTTCTTTTTAAGTCCCCCTTGTTCTGCACACCATTAGTGGAGATGAACCGGCACTGCACCAGTTCAGAAATGCTGCAGAGCAGTGTGCTTTATACAGGACACACATTCACACTCTCTCCGTACACACACACACACACAGATCCTCAGCCAATCAACAGCTCAGCAGTGTCATGATGCTGCCGATTGGTTTTGTGTTTCTTTTTTAGCTGGAGTAGCATATCAGGAGGAAGGGAAGATTTATAAATTTTTATTATAGGATCACTCTACATCTTTTCAGACAAATGTTTGAAATGTTATTCAAATGGCTATAATTAATCTGTGTGTGAAACCTTTTAAAGAAATCCATGCAGTTATATTTAGAATATGGGAATAAACAATAACAATGCCTTCAGAGCCTTTTTTCCCACTGAGAATAATGATTCTAAATGATTCTAAAAAAAAAAAAAAAAAAACAAGATTTGTGCAAACTCATTTTTTATTCATTTTTTTTTTCATGTCTACTACAATGGATACCAGGACTGAAGCATCAAAAAATTAATCACATTTTAACCATACATTACTTATGAACTAGAATTTAAACAGTATGTGAACTAGCATTGAAGATTTTGAAAAGAACACATACTGTAACAATAAGCGATGCAATAAGAATGTAGGAAAAAATGTAAGATGGTAGGATGAAGTCTCAAAACCATGTTTGGTTCTT
Organism: Megalobrama amblycephala; assembly: GCF_018812025.1. Classification (NCBI taxonomy): domain Eukaryota; kingdom Metazoa; phylum Chordata; class Actinopteri; order Cypriniformes; family Xenocyprididae; genus Megalobrama; species Megalobrama amblycephala. Next base: position 6,996,250 of record NC_063053.1, read on the forward strand.
TTGTTGGTTGCAGTGTGTGAATGGGAGCATGTGTGTATATGTCTGTGTGTTTGTGAGTGTGTTTGTGTATACTTTTTGGTTTTGATATATGATTGTGTGCATTAGTGTGTGTGTTGCTGTGTATGCACTCATTTCACATTCGCTGTTTCTGTTTTTCACTAAAACTAATGAAAAACTGAGCTGACAGTTTATGGTCACAACACTGAAGACATAAAATCAGATAAAAATATTAATAATTAATTTGATTAACACCTAATATCCATTGCAATGGACATCAGACTTTTAAAAAATCCTGTGTTCTACAGCTCTGAAAGATATTCAAACTAACTTTGAATATTATCACTTGATATTATTAAGATTATAATAGGTTCAAGTTGATGATGCTACCATGAACATAACTCTGCATATAAAGCCCGGAACACACCAAGCCAACGGTTTTCTCTGTGTGTTCCGCACCGTTGGCTGAAGTTGGTCCTCGTCTGCTAGTCGGTCAGTCGGCCATCTGATCATTCTGATTGGCTGTTCAGCTACTGCCACATGCTGGTACAGAAAGGCATTACGCAGGCGCAGAACGGACATGCTACTTTGGCCGTCGGGTGTCGAGTGTCAGTTTGGTGTGTCAGGGCAACTTTGGACCCTGACACTGCCAACGTAGTCTGCTTTCGTCGCCACTAGTAGTGTGTTCCGGGCTTAAAAGGTAAAAAAGGAGCTCACCCTCCTCCTATTTGTTTAGCCATACTTGTCTTTGGTGATGCCTGATGTTACAGGACATACTTTAATTGTGATTGGTTGATCAGGGACCAATCCGTGACCAGGTAGTACTCATATTATAAAAACATAAAATCTTGCTGGTTTAAACCAAAAACCATGTGATGTCCATTCAAATGAATGCAGGGTCTGAAGGGGTTAAACTAAGATTTAAAACCTCTTGTTCTCGCTCTTCCAGGAATGGCGCAGCCTCTGGCTGACATCCTTGAGTCTCAGAAAGGTGAGTCTCTGAGAAATTATCTGATTCAGCAATGTCTCCTCCCTGTAATTGTGAACACAGACAGTTATTTCAGGATTTATAGGATTTATAGGATAAATGTTAAGAGCAATATAAGTTGAGTTCTCCATTGAGGAGTTTTTAAACTACACTCTGGCATCAGAGCATAAACATCAAGGTAACACGTTACAGCAATGCAATAAAATGCATTTAAAAGTGTTTACCATTATTTTAGTTCCTTCATTTTAATTAACACTTGGTAAAGCAATTAAACAATGCAAAATAATACTAAGAAATTTCAGCTGTGAAAAAATTCCATTACTAGGTCATCATATACTGCTGATGTGTTTGTGTGTACTTGCTGCTTATGATTAATATATGATTGTGTGCATATAGCATCAAGGCATCAGTGTGTGTTGCTGTGTATGCACTCATTTCACATTTGCTGTTTCTGTTTTTCACTAAAACTTATGCAAAACTGAATGACAGTTTATGCTCACAACACTGAAGACATAAAATCAGATAAAAATATTAATAATTAATTTTAATAAAACCTAATATCCATTGTGCTGGACATCAAACTTTTAAAAAATTCTGTGTTCTACAGCTCTGAAAGATCTTCAAACTAACTTTGAATATTATCACTTGATACCATTAAGATTATATTAGGTGTAAGGTGATGATGCTACCAAGAACATAACTCTACATATAAAAGCTAAAAAAGATCAGATTAAGTTATGGGTCATACTTTTACTTTTGTAATTGGTTGATCAGGGACCAATCAGTGACCAGGAAGTACCCATATTATAAAAACATAAAATCCTATTGGTTTAAACCAAAAACCATGTGATGTTCATTCAAATGAATGCAGGGTCTGAAGGGGTTAAATTAAGATTTTAAACCTCTTGTTCTCGCTCTTCCAGGAATCTTGCAGCCTCTGGCTGACATCCTTGAGTCTCAGAAAGGTGAGTCTCTGAGAAATTATTTGATTCAGCAATGTCTCCTCCCTGTAATTGTGAACACAGACAGTTATTTCAGGATTTATATGATAAATGTTAAGAAGAGCAATATAAGTTTAGATTCCCATTGAGGAATTTTTAAACTATACTCTGGCATCAGAGCATAAACATCAGGGTAACACATTACAGCAATGCAATAAAATGCATTTAAAAGTGTTTACCATTATTTTAGTTCCTTCATTTTGTTAAACAACAACTAAGTTGTAAACCAAACAACATACCTGTGACTTTACTCTTTGCCCTCAAATATTCAGCCTCTAAATCAAAGTTACCTGTGGTGTGCACTGTGCCGCAAAGTCCCTCAGCGCATAAAGTTCCTTCTGTACACTGAAAGACAATCAATTAACACTTGCTAAAGCAACTAAACAATGCAAAATAATACGAATAAACTTCAGCTGTGAAAAAGTTCCATTATTGGATCGTCATATACTGCTGACTTCAAATTGAAAAAAATATTATTTTAAGGAAAAATGTAAACTTACTCTCTCCCTGCAACTGCCCCTGTAAAACAAGAGTAAAGACAATGACAGTGAGCTGCATCATTAAAAGCTCTTATACCTGTGTCAAAACATACCAATGAAACTTACAGTATGCATAGATCTGTAAAACCAGCCACACACCAGACATAACGCTTTCGAACGGCAGCACTATTACACGCAGATCGTCCACTGTTCTCTCCCCCTTGTCTTGTAAACAGAAGAATTTAGTGTCCTCTTCAACAGAACCTTACAAAAATATTGTTTAAGTGTTAACACTTACAAACTTGCAGTATTAATTCTGTGGCAAGAGAAACAGAGTTGACCACTGGCAGACCTGCCACCCCATACATGAACAAAGTAGTGTAAATGACATCTGCAAAAGAGAAGAAGTTAATAAGATATACAAGTATTACGCATTTTTAAGCCCTACTGATTTTTTAAAAACAGATGTTTTTGCCACAAAGTAACTACAAATCTCAAAGTTTTCTTGACTTCTTTCCTCATTTTCAGACTTTCAGTTTATTTTGTTACCAGGAACTGTTCTGGAGAATCGTGTTGGTGCAATCGCAGTCAAGATGTGGAGCAGAACTGTGACAAAGATCCATCCAAAACGCTCTATGATCAATGACACATTATAATAGTCAGGTAACAATCGCTGGAAAGACATGCTATACCATAAAAAGTAAAAAAACAAACCAAGCAAAACGTAAAAGTAACAATGCAACCAACTTGTTTTTTTGTTTTTTTCGAAATAAACAGGGCAACTGATTTTGCTGACATTTGACACCAACTTACCGTTCGAATACTCCAGAATCTTGTTAAGATAATATAAAATAAATGCAGTATGCCCGATGAGCGTAATCACCATAACGTTTACCCAAACTAAATCTAGGACAAAGATAGTGAGAGACAGAAAGATCATTATTGATACAGCCAGCATGTTACTAATATAACAAATATAATTTAAAAAATTTTCAAAGTCAGTCATTGATTTTGGATTTGTCCAAAGAGGGAACATGACAAATAAACATTTTCATTTGTGACATGTAAAATGAAACGCATTAAAACTACTTTTGTTTGTGTACTTACAACATCTCCATATGAGTGCATGAAGTTGATTTTTGTCAAGTTTTGAACAAAGGTACTGTCGAATTGCTGGAATTGGAAGAACTATGAATGATATGGCAGCAGATATTCCCCCAAAAGCATATGTCATTATAATCATGGCTGAAAATTAAAACAGACACATTTTAATGTCTGTAAGTAAATAAATATCTAAAACAAGAGACAGATCCTGGATAACTTATAAATACAATTCCTACTTACATTCATCAACACTTGGTGATCTATAGAAGAAGAGACGCATTTGAAGAAAGTTGCTTGACTGCATGAGAACGTGTCCTAATGACTCTACGTGACAGAAATCACACATATGACTATAGACCATTACACTTTACATGCAGCCTAGTGGTTAAAGATCTGGAAATCTGGCTTTAATGTAATTGTAGACAATTTCATAAGCATAAAAATTACAACAGAATACATTTTTACATACTTGTTACAAATCGAAGGGAAAAATGAATATCAAAAAAATGTGTTAAGAAAATGTTGCTTAAAGCTTGAAGAGATGCCGGCATGGATGACAGCAGAATAACCCCAACACTGACAAGCACGGCTTCATTCCTCTGAGATGCATTCCAAAGATCATGAAGAACAGCTACAAAAGAAAGATGATACAAGAATTACATATATCCATAATTGTATCCCCTAAAACTCATCCTTGATAATCAAAATTACATATTTAAATGTATTTTCCTCTGAAAATAATTTCTTCATGCCTGAAATAGCTTGAATGTAACATCATGTACACCCTTGCTTCATTTAGGAACCATAAATATGCTAATTAGTCCCCGCCTCCACTCAATCACCCCACCTGATCCACTCGGTCAACTTTACTGTGGTCAAATGGCAAGTGGAAATACTGGTTTAATTCAGCCATTTACTGTATGTTTGAACCTACAGCTGATTCAGAAGAAGAGGAAGAGCGAATTATACAGGGTTGTCTACAAGTTGATGTATCGGAAAGGTAATGTGTTTTATGCATCGCTCTCTAGTCTCTACAATGTCGGACACATAACGGTATTGATATTAGACTTTGGCTTGACTACGTTATCAAACAGTAATAATTTGTTGCTAATGTTACACAAACCATGTTTCCGGTCATCATCTCAGAGTCAGACTACCTTTTAAAAATCACCATCCTTAGAAACGCTTTGAACATCATAGAAAGTCAGTAGAGAAAGGCATATAGTTCATCGTAACATCATAATTTACATCATATACATTATTCACCCGCTATATTGCTATATGTACGTGTTTTTTCTTGTCCCTTCTTAAAGGTGATTTTGTGCTCAATGATAGGAAAAGCCCCACCCCGCATGTTGACGGAACTGGTTACATGTTTGTAATGGTAGGAAATGTTTTTGAGTCTGTCTTTGGTTCACTGCAGTTTTAAGGAGAAAATACTCAGCAATGGTGTTGACTGATGAATTTGCACGTTTTGTCTTAAAGTATATTAAAAACGCTACATATATACATCAGGGGTGTTTCCTCCGAGGAGCCAAGAGAGGCAGCGCCTCCTCAAAAAAAAAAAAAAAAAAAACTTTGAGGAAATATATACTGATATTACAAAAATAAACCAATGCAAATATTACAAAATGTGACATTAAAAAGTGTAAAAGTCACTTGTTTTTATAAGGTAGGCAGGCAAGGTTACAGCGGGATACACATAAACAAGATTAAAGTCTTAGAACATATTAAATGAATAAATTCTTTACATTAAGACTTTAAAACCTGCCTCCTTACCTGAGCAAAATGCAGTGGAAATCAGAAGATATGCAACAGGAATACTTGTATATTCAATTACTCTGTGGATGAAACCTGGAAAATCAACTGGGAAAAAAAAAAAAAAACATTTTTAGAGGAATAAGACAATTATTTGTACAACTTTCCATAACATTTAAAATTTTTAAGAGTTTTAGAGAACTAGAATTTACGGAAGAGGATTAGGGCCAAGCAATAATAAAAAAATAAAACCATCTCGAGATTAAAGTTGTTAAATTTCAAGAAAAAACTTGTTAAATTTCGAGAAAAAAGTCGAGATAAAATGTTGAGAATAAACATTAAATTACGAGAAAAAACTTGTTAAATTTCGAGAAAAAAGTCGAGATAAAATGTTGAGAATAAATTCATTAAATTACGAGAAAAAAGTCGTTAAATTACGAGAACAAATTTGTTAAATTATGAGAAAAATGTCGTTAAATTTCGAGAAAAAAGTCAAGATAAAATGTTGAGAATAAAGTCATTAAATTACGAGAAAAAAGTCGTTAAATTACGAGAACAAATTTGTTAAATTATGAGAAAAATGTCATTAAATTTCGAGAAAAAAGTCGAGATAAAATGTTGAGAGTAAAGTCATTAAATTACGAGAAAAAAGTCGAGATAAAATGTTGAGAATAAACTCATTACATTATGAGAATAAAGTCATTAAATTACGAAAAAAAAGTCGGAATTTAACGAATTTGTTCTCGTAATTTAATGACTTTATTCTCAATTATTTCTCGAAATTTAACGAGTTTTTTCACGTAATTTAACGAGTTTATTCTCAACATTTTATTTCGACTTTTTTCTCGAAATTTAACGAGTTTTTTCTCGAAATTTAACAACTTTAATCTCGAGATGGTTTTATTTTTTTATTATTGCTTGGCCCTAATCCTCTTCCGTAAGAATTTAAATGCAAACCATTTCATAAAAATGAAACCATATTCATACAGTTATATTTAAACATTTATATTAGTTGCTTTCATAATTACTGTAGAATTTACTGGCAAACTAAGACTTCTTTTTACAACTTAAAATTTTTGAACTTATGTACAATGCCGTATGAAATGCATTATGGAACATATAATACAATCAAACAATGTTTTTCATTAAAATACTCATACATACCAGAAACTGTTGTATTCCAATTAAAATAAGGAGCCATAAGAAACAATAAAAGGATCCTTGTCAGATTAATTACTGCACACATCGTTACCTCAACTACAGACCCTGAGAAAAGCAGTAACAAAACAAAGTCATCAGAGAGAGAAAAAAAAGATGGGTAAATAATACCGTTGCTGACAATGCATGCAGATTTAGAAAAGTTAAAGACACATACCTTCAATTACACCCCACAGAACAAATGCAACAGATAAACAGATGTTGGGACAGACAACTTGCAAATAATTTATGTACATGGGCTTTTTCCCAGTATCTGCAGAAGAGCATAAACGTCATTTACAACCATTTAGTATGACTGTTGTGTGTACTATTGTCTTCTTTAGAGCTGCTCTACAGCAGAATTCACTTCGGTTTGCATCATTGAATCATTATCTTCCCGTTTATCACTGTAAAGCTGCTTTGAAACAATCTATATATTGTATAAAGCACCATATAAATAAAGGTGACTTGACTAGATATTTACATATAAACAGTGATGCAATGGAAGAATAAGAGAACAGCATCTTATTAATGTACAATTGCTATACATTAATAATATAACACTTAAAAGCATACTTCATAATGCTTACCTTTTCTGCTTATATAGATTGTGACCGGAATACTTAATACAAAAGTCAGAAAGAGGGAAATAAAGCAAAGCATCAGTGTAATGATGTGCAGAGCAGACATTCCTACATGGGAGACACAATGATTTTACTGACATTAGATTAAGCTTGTGTTAAAAAGAACGATTTGACACAACAACAAAAAATTGTACTATAATAATAATGTACCGACCCAAACTTTTGAATGGTTCAGTGTATTTCTCAGATGACTTACCCAACCGCCCTATTTCCACAGTTGCAGAGCTCACTGTATATTCTGCGTGGACTTCACACATGTATTCTCCCTTGTCGGCAGTCTGGACATTTCTTAGCCTCAGTGAGAAGTTGCCTTTGGGAATTTCCTCTCTGAAGAACTCTGCTCTGTCTCTGTAATGCTCGTGAGACGATTCTGGGAATATCGTCCCATTTTGGAAAAGTAAGACAAGGACGATGTCTGACTTTTTGTCCACCTTCTTCCATGAGACCTCGTCAAAGTGTTGAGGAGGAATATGCGAGTCAACCATGCAATTTAGGACAACCTCCTCACCAACACTTCCAAACACAATTTGATCTTCTCCTGTCACAACTACACGCTCTGTCATAAATAAAAGACAAATGATCATTCTGACAAAACAACAACAAAACAGGCATTTTTAAAGACTCTTTTAATGAATACTTACCCACGTGTTGAATTGTAACAGGGATCTCTCCAACGTCCTGGTCAGAGTAAACTACACATCTGTAGATACCAGTGTCCTTGACTGTTATATTTTCCAACAGGATTGAAAAGTTTCCTTTAAAGATCTGCTCGGGAAAGAAATGTGCTCTGTCCCTGTAAGACGGATACTGAGCCTCAGGTCTGTCCTCTCCATTCTGAAACAAGTGCACGTATGCCTGTTCACCTGTCTTCCTCCATTCAACCTTCAGCCCCTCCACAGGTAAGGGGGTTTCCACAGAGCAGGGGAGGGTGATGGAACCTCCCAGTTGTGCAACCAGAGACTCAGCAGGTCCTTGAACCAAGAGCCCTTAAAAAACAAAACATGAAACAACAGCAATCCAGATGGGACTGTTATGGAGAAAGTCATAAACACTACAAAGCATGTGATCCATACCTTCAGTTGTGAGAAGAGCTGCTGCTGCTATCAAGACTCTAAACATGTTTAGGGACACACCAAACCGACGCCAAAGAACTACCTCTAATGAAAGCCGACTGTGTTGTCACAGAAAAAAATCTGTGCCTGTCCTGAACACACCGACAGGACAATAGGCGAAACTAGCACGCGCGTTCTGCGCCTGCGTGTAAAGGAGATAACAGTCTATTTAAGATTTATTCGTCTATATTCGTCATTCAGAAAGTGAAACCGAAACTAAGACTACATGTAATACAAACCATGAACAAAGCAGCGCTTGCTTACCGTTATCAATCATGCTGAGCATGTTTTTTAAATTCAAATTCAAATTTGCTTTATTGGCATGACTTACACAGTATTGCCAAAGCAGTGGCCATTACATAAGCAATAAACAAATAATCAGTATATAATGCATAAACAAAATAAGAATAAACAAATATACATATATATAGATAGATAGATAGATAGATAGATAGATAGATAGATAGATAGATAGATAGATAGAAATACAAGAAATAACAACAGCAACAAAAAAAGAACTGTATATTAAGAATATTTCTAAATCTAGTTCTTTATTCCACTCAGCTTATGTTATTATGAAAATATTCGCGCAATGGAAAGCTCAGGCAAGATGACGTAAAATTAGAACATTCTGTTTGTGGCGTCATGATTTTTAATCAGAACGTTTGCTCGTTTTCTCATTCGCTAAACTGAGCAGCCAATCAGAGTTCTCTCTGTCCCAGGGTTAGTTAACCCCAAAAATGAAAATTCTGTCATTAATAATTACTCACCCTCATGTCGTTCTACACCACCTTCGTTCATCTTCGGAACAAAAATTATGATATTTTTGATGAAATCCGAGGGTTTCTGAACCTCACGTAGGCAGCAATGTCATTGCACCTTTTGAGGTCCAGAAAGGTATTAAAGACATTGTGCGTTTACATGGAGCATTGTAATCCGTTTAAAAATCCAATCTGAATGAAAATGCTCCATATAAACACCTCAATCGGAATAAAAATGCCCAAACCAAATTAAATTGTAATCAGTTTGAGAGGGGTGAGATAAACTTTTCTATAAACCGAACAAAATAAAAATTCTGCCATGTAAACGCGTTAAACCGATTACTTTGCATCTACGTCACGTCAAGAGGTAGTGGTCGTCAGAATTCAAAATTGCGGTAGCAAAATTAAACAGGAGTAAAACTAAAACAAAACATTTATTAAATACACTGAAGGAACTCAGTGTATCATCCCAGGTGAAAAAAAAAAAGTACACTTCTATAATGTATTTAAAGTGCTCTATTTTCACGCACTAATTTTGAACTTAATATACTAAAAATTCTTCTTTAGTACTACTTAAGATCATTTTAAGAACATCTAAGTGTACTGCTATTTTGAGACACCATGAAATATGAACTAAAATGTGCTTTTAATATACTATCTCTGTATTTAAAAAATATATTTAGCTACCACTTGTAGTACACTATGGGTTCAAATGTGCTACAAGTAGTATCTAAATACATTCCCCTTCATACTTAAATTGTATACAACATACAAAAAAAAAAAAAAAAAAACACAACCTTCATAGAACTGAGTTGATGCTCATCTTTGTGACTATATGTGCCTGCAATTTTTTGTTTCCAATAGAAAATGTCAGAAACAAATGTCATTATTTCCACATTACTGGGAAACCAGTGAACAGAAATTCAGCATCAGTATCAACATTGAACTGTCTTAAGTTGAATAATCTTTATGAAAATAATTGATCATTATTTTCCTGTTTATCACTGTAAAAGTTGCATTAAGTAGACTTGACTTGAGTATCCATTTACACCAGTCAGTTTACACAGACTGACAGACTCAAACATTAATTAGGCTCAAGTCTTGTAATCTTTTACTGTTTTGACATTCAATTTCTCATTATTTGGAGAAGCAATCATTCACAGATTAAAGCTAAACATTATTACACAATATTTTCCCTTTTAATTATAAGGGTTTTGAAGGTCTAATGAACCTTAATATACATTTTCGTTTAAATGAGCTGAAGTGCAGAAAAAAGTCAGTCTACGTATATCAGTATCAGTTTGTTTTGTGATTGCACTAGAATGGAAAATGAGCCAGAATAGTAGGTAACAGATATTACTGATTAAATGAAAAAAAAGAAAAAAAAAAGAAAAAGAAAATTCAAGATTTTCCCATTTTTCAGGGCAACTTTTATTGTATTAGAGAGTAATTTTGCATTGCTTTACAGGTATATCACTGGAAATCAATTACAATTTAATGCAAACTTTTCCTCATCAAGATGTATGATATAATACTGTTTACGCCAAATAGTTTTTATAACAGACGTGGCGTGGAGAGATTTGAATTCAACTCATGACACATTTCAACTTTTACAGAAGCAGGTAAAACCTGCAGGTTAGAATCAGTCCAAATAAAACCTCTCAGAGAGAGACAACACTTATGGTTTGAAACCCTCAGACAGGGTCATAATAAGGCAAATATTCTTCCCAATAGTTAAAAAAAAAAAAAGGAGATATTTGCAGTGACCATGTATTAAACTTTGGACAGCCTTAAAAATAAATATAAAGCTTCACGCCACTGTCGAAACATTAAAACCAATAACTGACTTACTGAGTAAAAGGGAACATACTATTTTGTGGGACAAATTAAGTTGATTAAATCACAGCCATCATACCCGTTTGTCCAAACTCAAACTCTCTTTAACTTGTGTATAGACTGATAGTAAGACTAACTATTTGTAGACAAAAATGATGAAATATCCAGATGAATGACCAAACACGATAGCCCCACATTGTTTTATGCATGTGAAATTTTTACTGTATCCAACTAATTACACTGATTTTGAGAGGTTTAAATCCCTCTGTCAGTGTGCTGTGAATCAGGGGTGTGGTTTGGCTTTGTGGCGGTCAACGCCCTTGTTTTCTGGAATATGCTTGTAAGTGCAGCGGTCATTCTTTAAGCAGCCAGTTGTCCTCCAAAAATAACATTCATCAGGTTGTTTCCTGAGGAAAAAAGTAAAGACAAAAATTTCAAATTACCATGTAAACAATTATTAGGCAGAGGCTATTTGCACTAAGTGAAAATAGCAGTATTTTCTTTGCACTAAGTATAAGTACTGTTAGATGCGATTTATACTACTGTGCAAATACTATTTGCACCGCAGTGTATTGTAATACATTGTAAAACAGCATGCAATACCATTCATTGAATGACTATATTTATTAAATTCATCAATGGATACTGCCTTATTAGGACATTACTTGTCCCTAAAGCCCTCCCGTACACCTAACCACACTGAACCTGCTGATCAGTAAAGGTGTCCTCAAAGGTTCAGGAAGAAAGCCACGGTTGTATATAGAGTATACTTTGAAAGGCTTTGTGTTCAGCTATACATATATGCTAGTAATCATCAAAAAAAAAAAAATATTCTTTGGGCTTAACAATATGAGCTGCATACGTCATGTCCAATTAATGCAAGGACATCATATCAAATTTCAACGATATGTATTTTAAATACCCTTTTAGCCACTTTATTTTTCGAAAATGTTCTTTTTTTGTCAAATAAACACCTCCGATATGCGATGGGAAAATGAAGAATGGGATCGGAAAAAGGCAGATTTGAATTGGGTTGGTTGCGACAAAAGGTAAAGTCACTATCCTTAATCCCCACACCACTATTCCTGTGATCTTACAGGTTTCTTTCTTAAGTTTGTCTGGTTTAACCAGTTATTTGTAGGTGGGGCTAGTGTAAATAGCCTGCAACACAATTCAAAATCAGCAAGTTTACTCACTCGGTCTTCCCTGGGGACTCTGTAGATGCATCTCTGGACACTCCAAGACGTGTGTGAATCCTATCAGGATAGCGCACCACTAGAGTTGTCCCATCAATGGCATAACCCTGCAATACACACACACACACACAAAAAAAAAAAAAAAAACTATAATGTTTCCTCTCATTAAAAAGACAACATTTATTCCATCCCCCACTGCAAGATCTTCATTTGACCTCCAATATCACCTGACAAGGGTTAAACATATTATAAGCAGCTGTATTGTACCCAGCATGTTTAACATTCAACTGAACAAAGCAACAGAGCAAAAATACTTACATGGAAGTCTTGTATGGCTTTTTCACAGTCCTCCTTGTTGGTGTAGTTAACAAATGCACAGTGTCTCATTTGTAACACTCTTACACTATGGACTTGTCCAACACTGTTACACAAAGATAAGTTATATTGCTTAAAATAAGCTCCATCACATCAATACACAATTAAACATTTTACTGATTTTGCCGCTTTCAAAACAAATGGTCACTTACAAGCTGAATAACTTATAAAGTTTAGCCTCTGTTATAGAAGGCACCAGATCTCCGACCCAGATAGGGAATAGCTCTCTGTATAGGGATGAAAGACACATCAGGATTCAGGTGATTTTAAGGTGAAAGGTTGTATCATGAAAGCCTGTACGTGAGCGTCTTACGGGGCTTGACGGCGAACTGGAGCAGCGGCTGGCATGCTGAATTGAGGCTGATTCTGAGGAAGAGGTCTGAGAGGGAATTTAGCTGGAGGTTGTGGGTGACGCTCTACAGTCATAAACTCACTTTCTCTGGGAACTAGGACAGGGGTTAAACCTGAAAAGAACAGAGAGTTATTGATGCAATCTGAATTAATTACTCTTTTTTGAGTTGGTCTGTCATATTATATATTATAAAATGGAAATCAGTGTCTTTCTGAGTGCACATAAATGCCCCCCAAAATTCAAGATACAGGGAAAAAAAAAAGCCCCTTCAGTAACAGATAAATTAAAAATAATCCATAAATGGTTCAAAGCTTGTTTTGCCTGTGTAGACTAAAATTATATACAGTTTCTCCACAAACAAAAATGTTTGTAATGTACTCCATTAATCATTTTTTAAATATCAAGGACAATAATCTACAATAATAATATTGCAGCCATACCCTGTAATGAGTTACCGTTTTAAAATTTTATAATTTATATACTTTATGAATGCTATTTAAAATTACATTAATCTCAATTATACAATTGTTGTGTAAATACATTTATGCCATATTAAAGCAGCATTAAACAGTCTGTGTGTAAGTGTAAATAAACATGATATCAGATCCACCGTAAAGATGGCTTTTGTTGATCAAATTTTATTAGTAAAAGACTAGAGTATTCTGAGTGAATTAATTTATCAAATTTTAATACAGGATACAAAAACAATTATATATTTTTTAAAAGAGAATTATAAAAAAAAAAAAAAAATGCTCCAAGAAATCACTTTCAAATTTAATTTAATATAAAAATTACTTATTAATACCCAGGGGGGCCGGGGCAAATATATCCAGTGACTGGAAAAGTTGATTTCTGACCCTGATATGTATATGTATTATCATACCTGATAGCCCGGAGAGACTTTCTAAGGCTTTTTCTACAGTTCCATGAAGAATAAGTGCATTTGAACTCTGCTCTTTGGTGAATCCCATTTCCTGTTGAAGCAGCAAGCATATTTCGATATGCTCATTCAGGTGATTTATAACAAATGGCCAACTTAAATCCAGTATGCAGCTTCTGACAACATTCAAGCAGTATCAGCACTATAACAAAGTGTGGCCCATTAGTTACTCAAATCCACTCACCATAAGCTGCATGAGCTGCACCCTCATCATCTCCTCAGCTGCATCCTTACATGTGCTGTCCAGTTTTAACACTTCACCATATGTAAGTCTGGCTTCATAATATCTCTGACCGAAGTGGAAACAACAAGATTGTGTGAGGATAAAGTAGCAGAGGGGCATTCGCAGGTCAGTCTGTACTGATGGATGACACTTGTAAAAGGTTTTAGTACCTTCAGCCCAACCAGCGCTTTGCCTTTTCTGTAAAGCCCTTTAATCCATTTGGGGTCCATAGAAAGAGCAATATCAGCATCGGTTAAAGCCTTCTCATATTCCAACATTTTTTCATAGCAGTAAGAACGATTCCCGAACAACCTGCACCAAAGACAGACACACAAACACATTATAAATGCAACCTCTTCAAAGACATGCTGTGCTTGATTTATAACTAGTTTATTCATAACTTATGTTTTAGTTGAAACTGTTGGCATGGACTCTTACTTATATTCTTTAGGGTTGTATTTTATAGCATCTGTAAAATATTTCACAGCCATCTCGAGGTTTCCTGAGGCGGCAAACTGGTTACCTATAACTACAGAAAAGACGTGGGAATTAGGAGGACGTTTCATGGCTAAACCATTTTTAAAGAAAAACTCCACTCACCTGCCATCTCCACGCTTCTTGTAATAAAATAATTTGCATTGACAGTCTCCTCTGACTTAACCTCCTCCTTGTTATCAATCTATGAGAATGAGAAATAATTTAATGTTATGGGAATGCATAATGTGTCAAGAATTGGCTGCTTCAAAAAATAGCTCAAAAGGATTATGGTTATGTAAAGATTCTTTTTCAAGCATATGGTAATTAAGCCTCTTATGCTCACCAAGGCTGCATATATTTGATCAAAAATACAGTAAAAACAGTAATGGCGTGGAATATTGTTACAGTTTAATACTATTTTGATATATTGTAAAACAATTTATTCCTGTGATAGCAAAGCTGAATTATCTGTGCCACATGATCCTTCAGAAAATATTTTAATATGCTGGTTTGGTGCTCAAGAAACTTATTATCAATGTTGAAAACAGCTGGGCTGCTTAATATTTTTGTGAAAACAGTGATAATTTTTTAGCATTCTTTAATGAATACTAAGTTCAAAAGAACAGCATTTACGTGATTTATTTTGAAACAATGTAAAAGTCTTTGTCAATTTTGAGTGATTAAATGCATCCTTGCTGAATAAAAGTATTCATTTCAATTTATAAACTCAGCAACAAATAAAAGTCCCTTTTCCATGATTCTGTATTTTAAAGGTGCCCAAGAATGCTTTTTCATAAGATGTAATATAAGTCTAAGGTGTCTCCTGAATGTGTCTGTGAAGGTTCAGCTCAAAATACCCCATAGATTTTTTTTAAATTAATTTTTTAACTGCCTATTTTGGGGCATCATTAACTATGCACTGATTTTTTCAGCGCGCCGCCCCTTTAATTCGCGTGCTCCCTTCCACATGAGCTCTCGATTATATTACTGCACATTTACAAAGTTCACACAGCTAATATAACCCTCAAATGGATCTTTACAAGATGTTTGTCATCCATGCTGTGTGCATACATCGAATCATGTGAGTAAAGTATTTATTTTGATGTTTATATTTGATTCTCTATGAGTTTGAGGCTGTGCTCCGTGGCTAACGGCTAATGCTACACTGTTGGAGAGATTTATAAAGAA
The DNA here is from genome assembly GCF_018812025.1 of Megalobrama amblycephala. NCBI lineage: Eukaryota > Metazoa > Chordata > Actinopteri > Cypriniformes > Xenocyprididae > Megalobrama > Megalobrama amblycephala. The sequence continues at coordinate 7,011,878 of NC_063053.1, forward strand.
TGAAGTTGTGTTTATGAATTATACAGACTGCAAGTGTTTAAAAATGAAAATAGCGACGGCTCTCTTGTTTCCGTGAATACAGTAAGAAACAATGGTAACTTTAACCACATTTAACAGTACATTAACAACATGCTAACGAAACATTTAGAAAGACAATTTACAAATATCACTAAAAATATCATGTTATCATGGATCATGTCAGTTATTATTGCTCCATCTGCCATTTTTCGCTGTTTTCCTTGCTTGCTTACCTAGTCTGATTATTCAGCTGTGCACATCCAGACGTTCTGCCCTTGTGTAATACTAACTGCTCTTGTGTTATGCCTCAATCATGAGCTGGCATATGCAAATATTGGGGGCGTACGCCCCGACTGTCACGTAACAGTCAGTGTTATGTTGAGATTCGCCTGTTTTCCGGAGGTCTTTTAAACAAATTAGATTTACATAAGAAAGAGAAAGCAATGGAGTTTGAGACTCACTGTATGTCTTTTCCATGTACTGAACTCTTGTTATTCAACTATGCCAAGGTAAATTCAAATTTTGAATCTAGGGCACCTTTAAAGATAATTTTGTAAAATCTTGTAAAGTTTTACAGTGGAACAGACACTAACAGTTAACATGTGGTAGACAATTAAGGTCACAGTTACAATAACTCAAGACATTAAAGAGACCTTTCTACCGACTCTGAAAAACACCTGAAGGAAGGTCCCTGATCACGTGCATGAACATGCTATAATCCTGCTGCTGGAGGCATGAAGACTTCAGATGTGAACAGAGCAATAAACTGCAATGTCCATAATGTAAGACATTGCAAGTATCTAGTTGGAAGAGAGGAGTAACATCTCATAGCAAAAACTGGCAAATCTGGTGTAGTCCATAAGGATGAGATAAGCTGTAGAGCTTAAAGCAGCTAGTGGATACACCTTATTGGCATGTTAGTATTTTCACCAACAACAAAAAAAAAAGGTGTTCAGCCAGTTATTTATCTTTTGCTTTAGTGTGTCAGTAGGAAGTATAATTTCCATATAAAACAACAGCCGGTATCTCATCGAGTCTGTTTGTGATTACATGAAGAAACAGAAAAAACTGAGACAGACTAAATCCAGAAGAACTGTGGCAAAATCTCCAGGACGCTTGAAGAATATACATCTATATCTATATCTATACAATGGGTGTGTCTGAAACATTGCTGCTTTGTCATGTGGTTTTTAGAGGTGGGAAGGCAACAAGGGAAATCTAACATGTGAATATCCTGTTTATTGACATGCCTCCATCTGGTCACCCAGCACATGATTGCTGGTATAGAGCCATTTAGTCATGATATCAATATATAGGCAACGTTCCATGGGAATAATGCAGAAAATTCCCATACACAATTAATTTGCCTTGACATATAAGTGAGAATTTGTACATTAATCAAAACAGTTCTATTCAAGTACAATTTCATCATCATCGTGTGAAAATCTGTGCTACTGCATCCTGTTCTGCAATCTCTTATGTACACATTTTGGTAAACATTAACTTTGAGACAAAAGTTTCACTTCTACTCCTATCAGAGCTGCTTAGGGCTACTTAAACAGCCTTGCCATTTTTTGCAATTTTTATCTCTCTGTGTGTTCAAGAGAACAAAATCATCACTTCCTGTGAAATTTGTGCAGAAAAACAGTAATAGAAATGGAAGTTGCTGCAATTGAGGAAACCACTGTGGCTCTTTTTTCCTACATCATAAATTACTTGCATTTCAGAGCACACAGATGAAACACAATAAAGGCTGATGAGTTTCTTACTATCATCCCAAGAACCTTCCCCGAACAAAATATATCAAAGCATGCTACGCTAAGTGCAAATAGCGATAGATGCTATGTACACGAAGTGTAAATAGCAATTAGATAGCATAAAAGCATGAAATAGCATATTTTCTTAGCAATACACTTATTTACACTAAGTGCAAATAGTTGTTAGATGCCATTTATACTTATAAATAGTGGCAGATACTATGTGCACCTCAGTATGTTGTACATTAGGATGCAATAACAGATTGCAAATTATTTATTAAAATTATTGAATGGATGCTGCCTTATTGGGAAAATAAAGCCTTCCCTACACCTACCTTATTATTAAACATGTGTTAAGCACTTTATTTCCACTTTTAAAATATTTTCTTCATTTTTATTGAAAATAAATGCCTTTCTGATCCAAAGCTACTTCCCTGACCCATACCCTCTACGCCACTGCAGATGCTGAGTAGCACACGTCTTTTTTAAACTTGTGTGGCCCAACCAGACATTGGTAGGTGGAGTTAGTGTAAACAGCCTTTGCCAACAAGACAGGCTATTCACACTCAGTGCAAACAGACACTCCAAATATCAAAACCCTCACAATTTTCCTACATTCAATCCTTTCCAACCTGTTTTTGTGGTGTAGTGGTGACTTTCTCATCTGACCCACGCTGTTTTCTTGAGTTTGCTTGAGGTTTCTTGTCAGGTTTGGGTTTTTGTTCTAGTTTGCGCTTAGCGATAGCAGCTGCGTTTGACACGAAACAGCTATTCATATCAAGCTCCTAAGACACACATAAAACACCATCATGAAAATCAGCATTTTCCACTGAGTGAAGAGCTCTAAAAAAATATATATCATCTAAAAAACATATCACTTTTGAAAACGACAAGGGACATTAAGGATTAAAGAATTACATTTCCTGATAATTTACTCACCCCGTGTCATCCAAGATGTTTATGTCTTTCTTTCTTCAGTCAAAAAAAAATTAAGGTTTTTGAGGAAAACATTCCAGAACTTCAATGGCTACCAACGGTTTGAAGGTCCAAATTGCAGTTTCGGTGCAGCTTCAAAGGTCTCTACACGATCCCAGACAAGGAATAAGGGTCTTGTCTAGTGAAACGATCGGTCACTTTCTTAAAAAAAAAAAAAACACAACAACAAAAATTATACACATAACCACAAATGCTCGTCTTGCACTAGCTCTGCAATGCGATCATCACGTTGGAAAGGTCACACGTGACGTAGGCAGAAGTACTGAGCGAGAAAGTGTTTACAAAGCGAGCATGCAAAGACTAAGTCAAGCAAAACAAGTAGGGCGAGTTTTTCGCCCTTCCGCGTTACTTCCGGCAACGTCATGTGTGACCTTTCCAACATGATTACGTAATGTGTGGTGCATTGCAGAGCTAGTGCAAGATGAGCATTTGTGGTTAAAAAGTATATCATTTTAATTTTTTTTTTTTTTAGAAAATAACCGATCATTTCACTAGTTAAGACCCTTATCCCTCGGCTGGGATTGTGTAGAGTCCTTTGAAGCTGCACTAAAACTGCAATTTGGACCTTCAAACTGTTGGCAGCCATTGAGGTCCACTATATGGAGAAAAATCCTGGAATGTTTTCCTCAAAAACCTTAATTTCATTTCAACTTAAGACAGACAGACAAACATCTTGGATGACATGAAATTATCAGGAAATTTTAATTCTGAAGTGAACTAATCCTTGTCATATTGCCCACCTCTGGTTCTATAGTTGACTCTTCCTCTTCATCATCTTCCTCATCGCTACTGCTATCACTGCTCTGCACAGGTGCTGAGGTGCGTTGAGGACCAGAAGGCACAGATGAACAATTTTTGTTTTTAACTTTATTTTCATTTTCATTTTTATCTGCATGTTTAGTCTTTTCTGGTCCAGGGTCAACTTGTACCTTAAAACAAAGAAACACACCAAGATAAAATTAAGTCTGTGTCCTTTCAGTGAGACAAACTCAAAATGAAGGAGGTATGATGAGTGACCATAAACTGCAGCATCATTTTTACTAATACTTAAACCATACAACATAGCAGTCACAAACAATAACGTATTTTCTCTCACCGGTTTATTTTTTCCTTTATCTGCATTCTCCTTCTCTAATTTTTCCAGCCGACGTCTCTCTTTCTGTCTCTGTTATATTTCAGAAAAATGTAAATTAAAATATTCCTGCTTATGATGATCAGACAAAAAGACTTTTTTTCATGTATGCCCTCACCATCTTTTTCTGTTTCTTCTTCTCTGCCTTTTTCTTAAGTTTTTCCTCTTCATCTACTAGCACTTTTGCATTTCTTTCTGCTTCCTAAAAAGAATGTAAATAGTAATGTTAAATAAAAAGCTAAATAAAACAAAATAACGAGTGAATCACAGGTGTTTGACACAAACCTCAGCTGTTAAGTGTTTGGATGGTTTTGGCAGGCCTCTATCAAGGAAGTTGCGAGAAAAGCCACAGTATCTGTTGTTTGTACGAATGCCATACTTATCGTTATCGTCGTCATAATCATAATAATCCTCATCAGATGAATCTTCATACCCTGTAAACTGAGCTGCAAAGTGGTCCAGTTCTGGAACTTCAATACAAAAACAATTTGTTTAAATGCCACACAAACCTAAAGTTCATTAAAGGGTTAGTTCACCCAAAAATGAAAATTCTAACATTAAGTACTCGCCCTCATGTTGTTCCACACCTCTAAGACAAATTAAGATATTTTTGATAAAATCCTTCATGAGGCTTCGAAGCTTTACGAATCTTTTGTTTCAAATCAGTGGTTCGGAACGTGTATCAAACTGCCAAAGTCATGTGATTTCAGTAAATGACGTCATAAGCGTTTCGAAATTTCAATGATTCACCACTGGGGGGCATGACTTTGGATGTTTGATTCACGCTCTGAATCACTGATTCGAAACTAAAGTTTCACAAAGCTTCATGAAGTGTGTTTTGAAATCGCCCATCACTAGATATTGTTGAAAAGTCATTATTTAGTTTTTTTGGCGCATAAGAAGTATTCTCGTCGCTTCATAACATTAAGGTTGAACCACTGTAGTCACATGACCTGTTTTAAATATGTCTTTAGTAGCTTTCTGGGCGTTTGAAAGTGTTAATTATCTTGCTCTCAATGCAGGCCTCACTCAGCCATCGGATTTTATCAAAAATATCTTAATTTGTGTTCTGAAGATGAACGAAGGTCTTACAGGTGTGGAACAACATGAAGGTGAGTAATTAATGACAGAATTTTCATTTTTGGGTGAACTAACCCTTTAAGTGGAAATAATAAATGGGAAAAACACTACAGTTATGAAAATATTGTGAACCAGTTCATCTCCTTCCTTAAAACGAAGAAAATATATTTTTAAAAAAACTTTATTGAAGTCAGCATGAAATGGAAGTTGCGTTAGTCTTTTCTGCCCCTATTGTGACATATTGAAAGGGCAGGACTTCTTTTTGTTCCTCAGAATGGATTGAATCATTGTGATGTGTGAATGCATATTTTCTTTTTTGCATTTAGAGCACTTAGAACAAACAATATTTGGAGTAGTTTTAAATGATTGCAATTGCAATAATAGCCAAATTTGAATTTTAGACCAGCCCTATTATATAGGGTTTAAATAAGTGTCCATATATGACTATTAGGTCATGTTTGAGTAAAATAAAGACATTTCTTACCAAATCCATAACCAAAACTTAAAGCATCTAAGATGCTGCGGTTTTGCTGTCTATCATTGATGAAATCCACCATAGCCTCCTAAAAAAAAAGGCAGCACAGAAAAATAGAAATTACGGATTCAATCCAACCACCCCAAAATAATTAGAATTAAAATAACGCAGATGCATGTGAACAATTAATGCACAGAAACGTAATGACTCACGTGAGTCCGCTGGAGGCGCTCATCGTCACGCAGCCGGAAGTATTCTGAAAGAATCATTTGAAAATCATTTTTTAAAAGTTTGAACATGACTTACTTAAACACAGATACACACTAATAGTGTGATGTGTGTCTCAGACCTGCTGTATGTGATCAAAACATGGCTTCTCTTTCGTATACTGTTAAAGTTTGAGATATACAAAAACATAAAATATACTAGATTAACGAGACCGCATGAATAAAAACAGAAATGGTTAACTCTTTCAGAGCCTCTGCACAAGTTCCAGGCCTGTATTGTTAAACGACACGTCTTCTCTACTGTTGTTAAAACTACATGTGTTTGCATGGCGAAGTTTTGGTAGACGTCATGAAAAAAGCAGAGCGATACTTACCAGGTCCCATGGTGTTCTTTCTTGACATTTTAGCGAATATATTTATATATGTTAAGTAATTCTAAATTATAAAATATTTAAGTAACTTCTAAATGGTTTTACATTCCTTCCAATCCTAGTGTTTTCTCAAGATTCGTCTCCACCTTTGCACAGACAGTGCCCGCTTACGCGCATGCGCACCTACTTCTAGACGGATGCGTACGACGCTCATGCTGCACCACGTGGTGCAGTTGAGACGAGAGAAATAATTTTATAATTTTTAAATAAAATAAGACGACTGCATTTATAACATATTTTAATGTAAACACCTTTTCCCCATTCTGTTTATTATGACGTTGCAAATTTAATGGACACTATTTATTTACAAAATAAAATGCAAAAACTATGCCTTAATATCAGATCAATGTATTTAAATACTGAGGAAAAATATAAATACTGGAATAATCTATAAGTACTGGTATGTTGGATTGATATTTTATATTTTTATTACAAATACAGTGTAGTTTTGTAGAATAGCTTTGGAGAACTATGAGCAGAAATAAGAAACTGCAAGTCTATGTAGGCTCACTGTTTAGTTTATCACTGAACATGTACAGGTACTTTTCCACTGTACAGAGATATTACGTCTGCATTCTTTTTGGCTTAATGCTTTCTGTCAGTATTGGGAAACCTTTGAAGTAAATTCTTGCGGAGTGAGGTAATAATCATAGAATTTATTTTAGGGGGTGGACTGTGGGTGCACCATTGGGGAGAAGCCAAGAGGATAATGAAATAATTGTGGCAAGAGTTTAGGGATGAGCCAAAAAAGAAAGGGAGGAGAACACCTGTGAATGAGGTCATTATGAACTGTATAAAGGTGGAAGCTGTGACTGGGATTGTTAGATGTTCTGCAGGCATCTTAAAGTCTGAGATTTGGCACCTGTAACTCCCTGACTTGAGATTTTTTTTTTTTTTTTTTTAAAGAGAGAAGTATAGAGAAGTAAAGAGAGTTTATTCCCTAGTTTGTTTGAATGACCCCAGAGGGAAACAGCAGGAATTTTTGTTAAATACACATTTGACATTTGAACCTTGCAAGAGCACTTTTGTGTTGTTAAAGGGTTAGTTCACCCAAAAATGAAAATAATGTCATTTATTACTCACCCTCATGTTGTTCTACACCCGTAAGACCTTCGTTCATCTTCTGAACACAAATTAAGATATTTTGATTAAATCCGATGGCTCAGTGAGGCCTCTATTGAGATCAATATCATTGTAACTCTCAAGATCCATAAAGGTACTTAAAACATATTTGAATAAGTTCATGTGAGTTCAGTAGTTCAATCTTAATATTATAAAGTGACGAGAATACTTTTTGTGCACCAAAAAAACCAAAATAATTTTTTTTAACAATATCATGTGATGGCCAATTTCAAAACACTGCTTCGGAGCGTTACGAACGGTCATCACTAGATATTGTTGAATAAAGTCGTTATTTTGTTTTTTTGGCGCACAAAAAGTATTCTCGTTGCTTTATAATATTGATTGAACCACTGAACTCACATGAATTGATTTAAATATGTTTTTAGTACCTTTATGGACCTTGAGATTTACAATGGCATTGCTCTCAATAGAGGCCTCATCAGATTTCATCAACCATATCTTAATTTGTGTTCTGAAGATGAATGAAGGTCTTACGGGTGTAGAACGACATGAGGGTGAGTAATACATGACATTATTTTCATTTTTGGGTGAACTAACCCTGTAAGACTTGAACGGTGCATCTCAACTGAATCACAAATAGATGATCTGAACAGACATGTGGCCTAAACCTGTACAAACTTGTGATTAGATATTTTTTAGATCCTAAAAATAAATATTTTTATGGTTTCAACTGTTTTGTATTTACATCTTTCTTTACTCCTATGCCCTCTCTAAAACTAAATAAGATGGTATGTGTTGGCAATTACTAAATTTCCTACACATATCTGCTGCTGTAACAATAGTGTTTGGTCACCAAAATGTTTATTAGCTAAAATATTCAGCTAAATGTGATTGTTATCTTATTATTTTAAACTAGGACTTCAGTTAAATAGTACTCTAGGAGCTACATAAATTACAGGACATTACACCTCTTTAGTTTAAGGTTATTTTGTTTATTTTGCTTAAATTTAAAAATTGGCCACTAAATTAGGAATTTTTCTCTAATATTTATGTAGTTTTCTGAATCTGGAGCAGATCGTCAAGACAATGGCATCATGATAAAACTTGTTTTAAATTACAGTAAATGCACATTTTAATTTTGTATCGACAGTTCTCAATAAATTAATCTAAAGTAACAAAACATAATAACAATACTTGGGCAAAGTTCTTGAAATAACGTTTACACCACCAGTATTTCAGTACTGTGTCAAGATAGTATCTTAGTACTTTCATTTCCCGCGCAACGCTGCGGGCTTTCCTTGTTGCCATAGCAACAGAGTCACATAGCTTCGCTACTGAATGAATCTCGTTTGTTGTCTCTTCAGCTAAACCGGTGTGACTAGGTTCTTGTGTTTAACATCATGCTTGGAGATAACTAAATTTGCCTGATACAGAATAGTAATTTTTGTTACTGGAACGTTTTATACTGTTACACATTCTAACGTGCTTGTATTTCATTAGTTTCAGGGTTAATTCAAACTCCTGTAAGTGCGCATGCGCGCTAACGTCTGCGTCCGTCACAACATGGATTTAGAGGAGGATGCTGCAAACGTAAACAATGTAAGTGTATAGAGATTGCTATCAGACGTAGTACGACTAGAAATATGATTGTTTACGTGTTTTTTACTCTGTAATGTGCTAGCTTTCGATATAATGTCTACATGACTGGTTTTGACTCGCTAATCGAGACAACCTTGTGGCTACTATCACTGCATGGCAACAAGTGAGCCGCTCAAAGTTAGCGCTAATGACTGTCCGGTGACTTGCTGAGACTCAACATATGATTATTAATTTATATAGTCAACACTCAGCCGAAAGCACAAGAACAGACTTGAATGAACGTGGAAAGCTTTGTAGTAATCGGCTAATCACTTGCTAGCTGCTTTAGGCTAAAGGGTGGGTAGCAGACAGCCACAGCATCAGAAAAACAAGAGTTTTTAGTAGTGTAAATCACTCTATTAAACTTAACTGATAAATAATAAATTATACAATCTGCCATATGCCATACTGATGGCTGAAGTAAACACACAGGCACTTGCACGATGCTTAGTTGTGTGTTGCTAATGCAGTGTTATAATTCATGTAGAGCAGAAATGTTGAGAAATCTAATTGTGCAAATAATAACGAAGGGGTAATGGTTATAAGTCTCATAATAATGATAATGTAGAAATAAAATCAGAACATGAATCAGATTTATGACGAAATTCAGCTGTCTTTATTCACATGAAATAGTGAATTAAGCGAATAAAATAAAATGATTCATTGAAAATATATGTATGGAAAATATAATCTTAAAAGAAACAAGCAATACAATGAACGTTAAAGTATGGATATGTGAAAGTGAATATGTGACCCTGGACCACAAAACCAGTAATAAGGATAAATTTTTTTAAATTGAGATTTATACATAATCTGAAAGCTGAATAAATAAGCTTTCCATTAATGTATGGTTTGTTAGGATAGGACAATATCTGATATACAAATATTTGAATAAAAATCAAAATTGCCTTTAAAGTTGTCTAAATGAAGTGCTTAGCAATGCATCCACTCAGAAAAGTAAATTTTTGATATATTTACGGTAGGAAATTTACAAAATATCTTAATGGAACATGATCTTAACTTAATATCCTAATGATTTTTGACATAAAAAAAAATTTGATAATTTTGACCCATACAATGTATTGTTGTTATTGCTACAAATATATCTGTGCTACTTTTGACTGGTTTTGTGGTCCAGGCTCATCTATATGGTTATAGATATGTGAAGAATGAAAAAGATTGAGAAAAAAAAAAAATCTTGGATACACTAATTCCTTTTAATAGATAGGTATGTTTTTACCTTTCCAGACCCCTGCAGAGGCTCCCTGCCAGCAGCAAGGACAAAATGTGCATGGTTCAGAGGCTGGCAGACCAAACACAGATCCTGACAATCCTGGAAGACCATTTAGTAACACTCAGGATTTAAGCGTGGAGCCGCTGATAGACAGATCTGAGACTTTACAACTAGGTACAGAAATCAGGTGTATTTATACAGTGGGCTTCAGAGATCTGAGATTCAAACTAATTTAAATCTGGAAAATGGAAATATTCACAATTTTTGGACTGGGTAGTAATATCCCTAAGCTATTAATAATATAAGCAAATCTCTTTGTACAAATGGTCAGATGTTCTTCCAATGAAGTTCAAGATGCTCTTTGGATCATCTCAAATCATACTGGAGAACATGATCATCAGAATTTCACACAAACTTGTGGAGTTCAAGCAGCTTGAATGATACTGTAATTAAAGCAAAAGATGATTAACCAAATACTGAGACATTCTTGTACATTTTTCAAATAATCTTTTAATTTGGATGCTGACAAATTTGAATTTGAATTAATTTTTTTTATTAAATTGGAAAAATACCACACACAAAACATTTCAGATGTTTGAATCCCACTGTACATTACTTCATACCTCCGTGAAAGTTGCCTCCAAATATGTTTCATTTAAATTTGCATAATAACATTTATAATCATCATTACATCAATTGATTTTCTTCTTCAGAGTTTCAGAATAGCCAGATGTCACCAGCACTTACCCTGCTTCCCTGCCTGGACAAATCTCACCTTCTTTCTGACTCCACGTTTTTTCAGCAGACAGATGCAGAATTTGTCCCTCTCCGGTACTGTTTGTTTAGTCATGTTCATGGTTTTGGCTTTCTTTACCTTTTTGTATTATTTTTTTTTAGATAATATTTTCTCTATTGTATTTATGTACACAGGGGATTTCCTGATCTCTCAGTTGTCTCTGAGAGATGTCCCAGAATTTCACATTTAACTGATGCGTCCCACCTCCAACATACTATTTATGAGCAGGCTACACTTTCCCAGCATCCTTTGGAGGTACTGTCAGAGGGTGAAAAAAGCTGCTGTTCACTGTCCCAGCACAGCTTGTCACCTGGAGACCATTGCAAAGGACTTGAGGATCAAGGGAGTGTTTCATATAGTGCTGCAGACCAAATCAACAGACATATGGAGGGAGAAGAGCAGACAGCTGCTCAGCAGCTTAGTGAGAGAATGTCTGCTCAGGAACCGACATTGGAAGAGGATGTTATTGTGGCTGTTAGCAGCAGTAGTGCCGTTCCCTCTGTCTCAAATTCCCAAAACGCAGACAAAAGCCAGTTAGATCATTCCCTGAATCTTCAAACAGGCCGAGAGCAGCCGCAAGGAGGCTCACTGTCATTATCATCTTCATTTCAGAAGGCTGCAGGTTCAGTTGTTGGCCCGGATGTGTCAAATATTACTTTTCGTGAGTCACAAATGCATGGCCATCTCCGTGATCAGCTTCTGTCTGCAGGACAAAGAGGCTCAATATCTGCACCAGCAAGTAAGAATCATAGTGGGAACAAAAGTGGACTGTGTGTAACACCAGCTGGTGAAGGTCTGATGCATGTACCAGGTCTGCAGAGAGCACTCTGGAGCTCCGGTCATCTAACAGCAACAGATGGTTCATTCTTGAGCTCGCAGCCTGTGTCTCAGTCCACACCGGCGGTACCTCTCATGAGACCCCCACTAGCATTGACCAAACTCTCACTCATACACTCCAAACAAGAGGCTGTTGCCTTTGAGGCTGCATCGGCCCAAAACAGTCTCTCCAAAACTGGCTTAATACCATCATTGGACCTAAGCGGTCAACATTCCTCTCCCATTTACTCTGAAACAACAGCTACAGCCTTTGGTGGAACTTCAGAGACTGCGCAATTGATGTCACATGCCCATCCCGTCTCAAATGAACAAGTCCCTCCTCCTGTTTTAAATTCACCGGCCTTTGATACACTTCACTCTGACACTCAGCCCTCTGGTACAGAGATGAAAGATCAGGTTCCTTGTTTGCCCCTTGGGAGAGTACAGTCTCTTCCCTGTCTGAGCTACTTACAAAAAGTAGATGCCTGGAAAGCCAATCAAAGTTCTAGCAGGTCGTTTTATGATAATTTGGACCTACAGGGGTTTGATGGTGTGTCGCCCAAGAAAAAATCACAGGATGCAGTGTCTGAGGCACTTAAGCACATGCTTTCTCGAGACATGCGTCAGGCATTTTGTGCTAAAGCCAGCTCACAGGTGACTCAGCCACTGTCCTCCTCTCATTCTGGAAGCGGCTCACCCCGTCGGGTGGATGTAGTTGGGGCGGGTCCGTGTAGAGGACAAGCATCTGAGTCACCTGTCAATCGCTCGCACTCTCACTCCTCCCTGAGCTCTGTGGTGACCTCTATTCAGAGAGACACTGGCACACACAGTCAGCAAGTTCCAGCTGCACAATCTGATGTTATCATTCCAGCCACTAGATCATTGGACAGTCGGCCATCCTTACTTTCAGGAGGAAGAGGTGAAGGAGGGAATAGTTCAGCTCCTCACATGGACAAAAGCTCCATCAAGATGTCTCCTCTCCTCAGTCTCGGTCGCTTCAGTGATGTGTCATCAAGCCTCAACATGAGCAGCACCCTCTCCAGCTCTCAAGGCAGTTACCATGGTGAGCAGAGTATGAGGGTGTCAGTGGGTGCTGCCTCTTCTGTTGTGAGTCTTGAGGTAGATAATTATGCACCCTACTGGACCTCCAGACCTGCGTCTCCTCCTCACACTAAGGAGCTCAACATTGAAGACAGAATCCCTGTAAGTTTACAAAGTGCTGTAGAAGAGATAGTAGGATGTACTTAAAGAGTTAGTTCACAAGAGTTAGAAATTATCTTTTGCTACTTCTGTTACATTGTGAAAGTCAGCATGAAATCAAAATTGACCTTATTTATTTTGAATGTGCTTTTCTGTTATTATAAAGCATGATTCATCAGTGCACATTATTCCAAAGAAAAAAATATATAATTGTCTTCATAATCGGTCATCAAAATGCTTTACCTCTTAAACACTTACCTTTTCATTGCCAAGGCTTTCCATCACCTGGGCTGCATGGGCTGTTGGTTAATGTCAACTAATAGCCAAATAGCTATTCAGATATTGTTTTAGGCTGCTGTTGTTGGTAACGGCATTTCTAAAATCTTGCTAGTATTCAATTCAATGCAGTTTAATTTAAGTCAAGATGTCATTTACTGCAAACTCACATTCAGGTCTCTAATCTAGTATGGAATGCTCTGCTTTTCACAATCACATGGATAAAATCAAATGCTATACATTATAAATATGTTATGAGTTTAAATATGACATTTAGTGTTCGGTTATGCTCAAGTAGGAGGAACATTGAAGGCAGAATTTCTCAACCTTTTTTAACTGGATGTCAAAGTCCCCATTGTCAAAGACAATATTCAACAGGACCCTAAGATACTGTATTTATGATACTTCTGAAATACTAACAAAGCTACTCATTTTCAAACTTATAAAACTTGTCAATATGCAGTATATAAAATAATAAAAAATAATGTGTAATTTTTATATATCATAATTAAAATAATTGTAGATAATTAAAATAATTACGTTCCATACTTAGAGAAGTTTCAGCACCTGATTGAATTCACTTTTTTTTAATTCACAAATGGCCATTTCTGCCTAATAAATTATTTTAGAGCTTGGCATAACTAAAAATTATATTCATTATAAAAAATGTACATGACTTCTTAAGAAATATATAAATTTGCATGAGTTTTCCATGTCTTTTTAAAATTAGGCTTCCAGGTTCCAGGTTTTCCTGTTTTTTGAGGGGGTCAATTCAAATAAGAAATATCTTGATTTTTAGCTTTTATTTTAATGCTTGTTTCGTCTTATTTCAAATAATTTTAAGTCATCTTTAGGCCCTCTTAGAAATTTACTGAGGACCGTTGGGGTCCCTAAACCCCTGGTTGAGAACTGCTGATTTAGTGTGATTTTTTTTTTTTTTTTTTTTTTTTTTTTTTTTTCCTTTTCCTTCATTTGTTTATCTACCCTTTTAGATCAGCCTTTTAAAGTTATGATTCTGTTTTTATATTTCTATAGTTGTACCTCCTAAATTTGGGTATCGACCAATCACCTTCAACAATCCTAAATCCCTTTACTCAACGAGGACCAATCAGAGAGCCTGAATTCTCTCCTACTGACTTATGTACCATCAAAGGCTCCATAGGAACACCAACTAAAAGCACACAGCCATCTGAAGGTGAGCCAAAGACATCTGACATCTTGTTCATTGTGAAAGTTTAATAGTACTTTTGTATGTTTAACCTGAATGTTTATTTTTTTTATTCATAAGTTGACAGTCTTCAGAAGGAGACATTCTCCAGTTCCAGCCAGCTCTCAGCTGACTCCAGTGCTTCTGTCACACACCGCCAATCAGCGCATGAGCAAAGCCAGCCAACCAGTGACAGAAGTGTAAAGATGATATTCACTGAGGCGGATACTCAACCATTTCATTCAACATTACATCCTTCATCAAGTCTACAACAATCTGATGCTCCACAAAGTGAAGAAAGCTTTGGCCTCCCAGACCAGCTCAGCCCAGAATCTGTGCCTCCTCCAGGTCCCAGAGAAGTGATAAAGGAGGACGACGACTCTTTTGTGGGCTCTGGCACACTACATGAAATCAGGCGTTTGCTGGGCCGTGCAGAAAGCCTGGTTTCTGGTCGATCCTCTCTGTCTTCCTCCCCAGGCTCACACCGCCTCTCAGAGAGTGACACGTCCCTTGTTTCACTAGGACGAAACACTCGAGGTTATCACAATGACACATCCCTGTCAGCTGGTGGGAACCTTTCTCTACTGCTAACTCGCTCTTCATCAGATTCGGCTTTAAAAGGAAGTTTGTCGTCCTCCCAGGGCCCACAACAGACAGACCGATCAACTTTAGAGCCTGCTGCTCACTCTTTGAACAGAGAGGAAAGTTTGAAGTCACGTAACCTCTGTGTGACCCCAAGGCGGGCTGAGCCTGAGGGCTGCAGTGCTGCTGACCCAGACAAGGCAAAACCACCTACAGCCACATCTGTAATGCAGATAAATGTTCCTTCGATACCAGAGAACCTTCAACAGAACCAAGGCAAGACTGAGGATGCTGCGATTGGCTCCTCCGAGAATAGTTTGTCTCATGTCTCAGCTGAGGTTGAAAGTTTGAGTGACAGTAGCAGTGAAAGTTCATTGGCTGCCAGAGTTGCCAAGCTCCTGCAGAGTGAGTCACCTGTTTCTATGGTTACAAGCCGGCCAAGCACCGCTGACCCAGAAGATAACCGTGCCCGAGGTAAACAAACTGATTTGTCAAATAGAACGTGTCGTATAGTCATATACATGTTTTGTCACTGCCAGTGGTACTTTTCTTAAGTTGTCACTGGATTTTACATTGTGAATAAATTGAATTTTGTCTGTTTCTCTAGAATGGATCCTTATGAAGGTTTCTGGCCGCCGTTGTGAAAGTTTAGAGCTAAACACAGAGGACAGGGAGAGAATTGAAGACATCAAAAGAGAGCTTCTACTGAACACCAAAAACACCAAGGTAACATCCATTCGACACCACAGTACACAGAAAGGTCTGCTGATTTTATTTCTGTGAATGTCAGCAATGATTGACTTGCTGTTATAGCCAGATCTGTCAGATACATAAAATAAATATTCCTAGCAATGCACAATAAATATGCACCATACTGGTTATCAGTCAAATATTTTCAATAATTTTATTCATTATTGGTAGATATTAGATATTTAAAGAGATACTCCACCGTTTTTTCATATTAAACTATGTTATTCCCTTAACTAAGACGAGTTGATACATACCTCTCTCGTCTCAGTGCGTGCACTAAATCTCTCTGTCTTGCGGCAAAACTTTGTTAGCACTTAGCTTAGCCCAGTTCATTCAATAGGGGCCAAGCAGAGAAGCTACCAAACACCTCCACGTTTTCCCTATTTAAATACAGTTACTCGAGTAGTGTAACTCGACCTAGGACGGTGACACAAAACAAAACGTTGCGCTTTTCTAAACGTACTTTGACTTGGCGCAGTAATATCTTCACTCGTGAAAAGTCCTCTCACCGGCCCCCACTCCCTCTCCTCCCTCTCATTTCCGTCAATAGAACCTACGTGACTTTTACCACCTGTGCTATTAGCAAACTGCAAGAGATCATTTGCAATGGCGGACTTTGTAGATGATTATGACTTGTTTGTAGCAGACCCAGAGCCATATCTGTTTGAACCCGAGTACACGGAGGAGGAATTAGCTCTTATGGACCGTGAGAGGGAAAAAAGATACGAACCAGAACAGACCGGAGCCGGCGAAAGAACACGGGCAAACAGCAATTGGTGGTGCAAGTGTGACTGTTGCGAACAGCAACGGTGTTTTTGGATTCTTGTTCAAAGCAGCTAACCAAGCTCTCTGCTGTATGTGGTGAGTTGGAATTCTGTGAAACATGGCGGCACTATATACCTTCTCCTTGTTATCACAACCCTTTACGATGCACGTTATAACCATGATTGTCCACAAACTATCTTCCTACAACCTGATACTTCGTCAGCTCTGCTCAAACTATTACTACTGGTGCAGGTCACGTTGGTTCTATTGACGGAAAGGAGAGGGAGCGGGGGCCGGTGAGAGGACTTTTCACGAGTGAAGATATTACTGCGCCAAGTCAAAGTGCTCCAGAGCACTTGCTATGGTATTCCGCCATACAATATAGTTATCCATTTTACACGCTTAGAAAAGCGCAACATTTTGTTTTGTGTCACCGTCCTAGGTCGAGTTACACTATACTCGAGTAACTGTATTTAAATAGGGAAAATGTGGAGGTGTTTGGTAGCTTCTCTGCTTGGCCCCTATTGAATGAACTGGGCTAAGCTAAGTGCTAACAAAGTTTCGCCGCAAGACAGAGCGATTTAGTGCACGCACTGAGACGAGAGAGGTATGTATCAACTCGTCTTAGTTAAGGGAATAACATAGTTTAATATGAAAAAACGGTGGAGTATCCCTTTAATTGTGCATGCTCAGTTTCTCTATTTTTTGCACCATCTACCAATCACTTAAAGTTTACCTTTAAAAACACTAATAATTTAATAACACTGTTAAATGTAATCTTTTGCAAATCTCAAAATATCAATTTTTCATACTGGACATTATAATGTTGTGATGCCTAAATTCACTTGAAGCATTTAAAACGATTGTAGGTTTTTACATTTATTTGGACAAAATAAGATTTTTTTTAATATTGGCCACTTATCATCATAATTTCATATTATGGCCAATTAATTACAGATAATTATCATCATCAGCCAGAAATTTAAAATTTGAGTCTGAAATAATATGAGTTTCGTTTCTGGTGCGGCAGACTGCATTGTGGACAGTCCTGATAGAGAGGTAAAGCTGTTGTTTGCTCTCACGCTTGCAGTGTTTCTACTGACTCTCTCCCACTCATCACTATCTACTTCCCACAGTCCTCCCCAACCCTAGCTCTCATCAGTAATAACACATCTTTTTTTCGTTCTCTTGCTTTGTTTCTCAGTGGAGCTCAGATTCTGAGGGCAGTTCTCAGTCGAGTGTTGGTCCTGGATCCCAGCTGGTGAAGGACCTTGGTGGACTGCGTAACATGGAGAATCATATCTCAGATCAGCTGCAGAAAGCTACTCCAAAACCTTTGGACACCGATCCAATTTACACACCTTTACAACAGGATCTAGGGGCCAAAGTTCACCAGATCGCCCTCAGAGAACGGCTCAGCCCTCAGCCTTTTACTTCTATTACTATAGCAACCAATCGACGCACTCCATCTCCACAGTCACTGCCAAATTACCCTATCACAGGTACTGCAGAATTGAATAATGTTGGTCCCAAGCATGAGACGTCAGAGCGAGAGATCCACCACAGATTGGGAACACAACTGAGACATCAGCCACTCATTATACCAAATGTATCTGACAGCGAAAAAGAGACAGAGAGAGAAGGACAACATAGAGAATATAAGGAAAGAGAAGAAATGACTGATGACAACAAAGAGAATGCAGTTACGAATGATTCCAAGAGTGTCCAAAGAATGCCTCAAATGGATTATCCTGTCACAGCCAGTAACCAGATATTATCCAGTGCAGCGTCGGTCTCAACCTTTGGCTATAAGTCACACCTCTCTCAAATGCACGTCACCTTATCACCCAAACCCAAACATCCATCCAGTCCTGTGAAATACCACTCAAGCAGACCATCCAGTCAAAACACCAGTAAAGATGTCCCACTTCAAAGACATTCACGTATTGTGTCAAGTATGACCGATGAACATCTGCAGTCCATCCACCGAATCTCAAGATCAAATCACGCCAGATCTTATGAACCCAGAGAGCCGGTTCGAGGCCAGAATGCAGGAACAGTCAGTGTACACTTACAGGCCAGATACCCACAAACCTTTGTTCACTCTCAGAGGCTGGCTGGGACATCCAGAACTCTCTCTGTCCAAGCAGCAAGTAAGACAGCATTGATATTAGCTTTTCAGTGCCATTTAAATAATGCTAAATCATGTTGGTAAATTAATCAGTTGATTTGTATTTTCCCCTATGTACACTTCCTGTAGCTATTCCTGCACTATTGCCATACAAACCTCATGGCAGCTCCGAGCTGTTCTATATCCAGCAGACAGATCCAGAGCTTTCTCCTGGTCGCTCTGATACAACTGTAGAAAGCTCTCACCCAGGTATATCACAGAGAAGAACTGTGCTCAGTTATTACATTACAGTTCCATACATAACATTACCGGTTTATATGGAATGTGACCACAGTTGCTGTTGTGGACAAATTAAATGGCTACTTACCTAATAAATAGACATAAATATTGATTTGAGTCTGAAATGAAACTAGCACAGTTTTATAGGAAATTGTTTACTCAGGCTAATGGCCAATTATACCACAATGCTGCATTTAATAAAATGAAAGTTCTCCTGGGAGCTGTGTAATAATGGTATTTAATGTCGGCATGAAATGAAAATTCACTAAATGCATGTTGATATTATTGTGAACAATTATTTTGAATTAGCTTTAATTTTATTTTATTTTAATTCAGATTTGTTTGTCAACGGAAATGATTTTTAATAGTTTTAGTTTTAGTTAACAATAACAACAATAGGATTTCTCCTGTCATTTAGTCTGCATAAACCCTGGCCCTTTCTTACAATCCACTGCAAGTTTGCATTCATTTCTGCCTCCATCTAATCAACAACCAATGGATATCCCTGGCCTACAATTTTTTAAAAGAATTTTTCACTTTGTTGTACACCATAATATGGAAGAAAAGATCTGTCACTACCTCTGTTTAAAGCATGTTCTACTTCAGATTTATCTATCAATGATGTAAGGGAGACTGTAGATTATATATATTTCAAATAGCTTTTAAATTAAGATATAACATTATTTCATGAACTACTACAGTTTATTAAAAATATCCATGCAACAGAGGATATTACCAATTTTACAAATATTTTTCCATATATAACCTGCGATTGTGTATATGCATGGTTACTTGCACCTCTACTGGCCCCTCCTCCCGAGTCTTGCAGATGGTTCATGCTCTCACCCAGTCCTGCATTATTCATGTTCTTTGTCCATGAGAAAGGCAATCCAGGAACACAAGCCTCATTTGATCCACTTGCCAAACCCTTCTGGGGCCCTCTGCTTCAGTGCTTTTTGAGTATCTGTTTGCCCTCTGTCTGATCCAGCTCTCTCCTTCTCTCTCGCTCCCTTTGCAGGTTCTGATGATGCTCTCCCTCCACACTTTAATATAGATGTTTTAGGCTCTAGAGAGCTAGAAGACAACATAATTACACCAAAACACAAGGAAGGCATCTACAGTAAGAGGGCCAATATGAAGAGAGGTAAGATGCACATCAGTGTTTCTATTAGCTGTACAATATTTGCTGAATTGTTTTAAGCTCAAAGAATTTAAATTGTCATAATTTATTCTCCCACATATTTTTGTAATATAATATATTTTAAAGAATTTCCTATAAAATGAAAGCATATAGTGACTGTTAAGCTCAGAAAAGCACAAGAAACAAACCATGAAGTGGTCTATCCTACTCTAACACAATATTTCAAGGCTTCTGAAGCAATAAAAGTGGAATTTATTTGTATGAACTACATTTTTTGTCTTATGTTGAACTTGACAACCTCCAGATTTTAGAATAGTGTCAAACGTGAGACGCTGCAAAATACGGCTTTCACTAACTATTTTTTGGGTAATCGAGTAATCGGTTGATTATTTTGACGATTAATCGAGTAATCAGGGTTTTTTTTTTACTGGTAATAAAAATAGATCCAAGCAAACAATAGCTTTTAAAATGACACATATAATACTTATATAATAACAATGAGGCAATCATTTTTGGTTCAAATAAAAGGCAGTAATTATATGGTTTTATAGGAAAACACTGTTAAAATACTTAATGTAATATACACAATATAAACAATCAACTTATGTATGTTAAGTATTATAACAAATGCCTGCAGAGGGCACCAACGGCCTGCTGATGGTTGTTGTCCCACTTTAAAGGAGATCAAATCCTTGTTTAATACTGGCCAAACAACATTTAATTCAAATGTTTACCTTATCTTTAATATTTGGGAACTTCTTTACGATAGAAATGCTACATCTACTGTAATTTCTTGAACAAGAATATGTGGACATCAATACATGCAAACTCAGAGAGAGGGTTTAAACTTTTTTTGTAATTGCGATGAACAACCATTTGCATATTTAGATATATTCTCCTGCTTTGGCGTAGGTTTATAAATGATTTACCTAACGAATCTGATGAAATGGCACAGATTGTGTTCCCAGATGAACGTTATAAGCAACCCAAACTCACGGCATATGCAGAGATGGAGTTTGAGACTCGCTCCATGTATGTAAATGATAACAGTTCATGTAGAGCAGCTTTTACTGGGAAAGGAGCCGCTCTGAGACATATGTAACCTACACGCATGCAAATAATTAAAGCGCATATATATATTAAACCCACAAGGCATATATTTATTTAATTGAATTTTTTAAAATCGAGTACTCAAATTTAATCGAGGAATCATGACAGCCCTGCAAAAGACATGGTTTCAATGGTCAAAAACATCTGTTTTACCTCATGTTTACATAGAAGAACAATAGAAAAGTATTGCAGTGGAATTGAAAAATGTAATCTGTGTGAATGAATCTTTATTTATGTTTCATGGAAGACAAAAGTCATATGGATTTAAAATGAAATGGCGAATAAATGATGACAGAATTTTTTATATTTGGGGTGAACTATTCCTTTATTTTTTTACTATTTTTTTTTCTTTTGCTATTTCTTGCTATTACATATAAGACATCAATATATAAGCATCTTTGTCTCTCCCACTGTCAGTTTCAAGTGTGTCTGGAAATGGTCTTCCAGAGTCAGTAGTCACTTTTGCTGACCAAAATGACAGGACTGCTCCTGAAGTTTCTTATGTCCCCGAGAAGAACATAGAGACTGTTAGTATAAATGAGCAGTATAAAGATGAGGAAGAAAATTTTGTCCCTCTTCACATGGAGGCAGACTACAGCACAGATGATGTGCATCTTCACAGCAACTCCATGCAGGAGCCTAAATTGCCACTAGAACCTCTCCATTTACCTTCTCAGTCAATCAGAAAGTCCTACAGGGGGAGCAAGAAAAGAACGGACAGAACACCTCATGATGTTAACATGGAGATCAGCAGTTCTCTGGACCAGCTGTGGCGTCGCTTCAGTGAAAAATGGAGCATGGATGAAACACGACTCACCAATGAAGGAGAGATGTCTCTGCTTGATAGATTGGAGCGTCTTTCTCGTCTCATTCACAGTACCACTCCAACAGACCAAACTATACTACAACCAGAAGGCAGGAATGGAGACTATGACAGGAGGAGTGATCGAGAGGATGGGACCACAGAGGGAGGAGAGCAGAGAGAAAGAGTCCAGTTAGAAGCGGATCCACAACAAGCATGGTCTGAGCATGAAGAGAGTCAAGAGAGAGTGCATCGCTGTCCTGCCGAGAGAGATGAGTCTGCAAGTGTGTCCATGGAAACGAGCAGTAGCCTGTCCACTGTTGACACAGAGCGGCTGTTGCGTGCTTTTGGACCTCACCGGGTCTCCAGTAAAGGACTGAAAAGCAGTGACAGCTTGCTCAGACTTTACAACTCCATCAATATGCAGAAGACGGGCCGAAGGAAACCCAGTGCTAAACATGTTGCCGTCTCTGTTGGTACCAATGACGTGAGCACGGATGACTCCACAGTAAGCCTATGCTTGATTAAATTTTTTATACAGACTGTTAATTAGCTTTTTTTTCTTCAAAGATAGTCAGCAAATTGAAAAGAAAGATGTTGTTAGATTATTTATATTGTTAAAAGCATCTAAGTATAAATCTCTGTATTTTTAACCTTATTAAATGGGTCATTGACGAATAAGGTTTTTAAAAGTGTAAAAAAACATAATGGAGATATAATTAATTTTGCAGTTTTATTAAGTGTTATCAATGAGATTATGTGGTTTTTATAATCAATTAACACTGCTTTTGTCATTTATTACAAGATGGACAAAATTTGTCACCAAAATTTCGGTTTTACCGAAGGACATTTTTGGTTATACTGAATGACAATATTTTCAAACAATGCTAACAGGCTGATATCAAGCTAGTTAGCTTGCTAGCTAGCTAGCAAAAGGACAATCAAACATTTTATATTTAGTTCAAGTTTTTAAAATATTACATTTCCATGTTTTATAGCTGTTGTACCAAATGACGTTTCGGGACATGCGTATAAGCAAGTGAAAACATGAATTTTTCAAATAGTTAAAATAGAGTTAATTAATTTGCTTCAAGACCATGTGGTCCTTTGCAGGTGTCTGAATGATGTCACATGATATTGACCGCATGACTTGATCCAAAATGGTCCCTTTATATTGGGTACTCATGACATCAATGAAATTAATTTTTCTGGACATTCTTTCTCATAACAAAGCAATGACTTCTACACATAATTTTATTACCATTTTGCAATATGTTAATATATGATATTATAAAATTATGCCAGAATAAAAAATATATACACGTATTACATTTTAAGATATTTTAATCACAAATTAAATGGCTGTATTGGGCTTTGGACGGTTAAACCGAATGACCTTTTGACACTTCAAAATCTTTAAAATACCTTTATATGTATCAAAATATAATTAAAAGCTTTTGGATTTGATAAAAGAGATCTAGTTGTACTACCTTACATACTTTAGATGTCATATCTTTGTTTTTTATTATTATTCAGGCCTTTGGACAAAAAAATCCCATCATGTCATTGACCCAAATATAAATTAATGTTTCTCTATATGCTCTTGGCTTTTAAAAATCACTTAATTTTTTTTTGTTTAAATAAAAAATCATTTCCACAAACACATTGTAGCTCAGTGTAATTTAAGAAGTAAAAAAAGAGTAAAAATCAATTAATAATTTTCAGTTTTATTCACTGATATCATGATACATAGAAGTAAACAGCAGTATGTACTTGCATACTCTACTGTTCAAATTTTTGGGGTCTGTAAGGAAGTTTTAATGTGTTTGAATTTCATTATTTATATATATATATATATATATATATATATATATATATATATATATATATATATATATATATATATCTTTTGTTGTTCTTCCAGGTCTCTGCTGACTCTTTGTCATCTTCAAGCACTTTTTCCCATCATTCTCAAAGAGGTGTCTCCCACAGCCTCAATTCCAAAAGGTCAAAGGTCAGACAGCTCAGCAAAGGTGTTCAGGCAGGTCAGTCACACCACACTGGTCCACTTTTTTAAAAAAACAACCTGTTAAATTTAGACAGGGACTAATTTCAACAAAAAATATAATGAAGGATATTGCACCCTGTTTTTGCAGGTGATTTGGAAATTGTAATAAACGCCACGCGCAGACACACTCGGGACGTGGGAACCATCTTTCCCTCCCCAGGTGCTTTCAAAAATGTCCATTCACCAAACACGTTTGGAAGAGGCATTCAGAGTGGCGTTCCCATCCCCACTGCTTCCACCGCTAAACCCACCCAAAGCCTGACCGCTCTGAAGAGAGACAACAAGAGTGTCCGGACCCATTACCCAAATGGTGCATATTACATGTTCACAGATAAGGACGTTTTTCTGCATTGATCTGTTTTCTTATTTTGTCTTACTGTATTATATATCACATTCTCTTTAAGGTGTGTCATGGTTTGTCTCAGCTGATGAGCTGAAGTGTGACGGTCGCAAGGAAAACCAGCCACAGAGTGAATCGGCACCTAACCTAAGCCAAGCCTGGTTTGAGCCTTACAGTAAAATCCGACCCTGGAGAGAACTGACCAGAGAACCTCTAAGAGAGAGACAGAACCAACAAGAGCATGACAGGCCAACAGAGTCTAGAACAGATACCGAGACAGATTTCAGCGACAAACCCTCGGCTCTTGTTCGCCTTTCACTACAGGTGTGACAAGCAACTAATTTATTTACCTGCCAAGTTTTAAGACCTGTTCACACCAAGAATGATAACTGTACTGTGAAGTTTTATTAATCGAGAATAGCAGAATGAGAATAGCAGAGTCCACACCACAGCTATAACAATAACAGCATAGAGGAATGGTATTCTTGGTATCACTTTCAGGACCTTTTTTTCCAGCTGATAAACGTTTAAAAATCATTCACAGCCAATCAATCAGAATTGACCCTACTTTAATGTGCTTGAGCATTTAAAGTGGTAAAACGTCAAATTTTATATAGATGGTTTCAACGTCAACAACATAAACAAACGTTATTGGCCCAAACTTAACTTCTGGTTGACTTCCACAAAGAATCAATAACCACAGAGTCCCTCTAGAGTAGGTTATTTCTGATAACAAGCTAAATAAATTAGTAAATTACATTAGCTAGTAAGTTAAAACTATGTCTAGCCAGTATTATTTTGGGTTACCAGAAGAAGAAAAGAACCGTTACTTGCGATAAAGTTACACTACCAGAAAACGTTGTGACAAGAATGTTTTTCTACAGACCTGAATACCTAGTCGAGAAGGAATGTGTATATACAAGGGAGGCATTCAAGGCATATTGCAGCTTGGATGCCTATAACAAACACAGACCGGAAGTTAACTTCGGGCCAGGTGCATAACCCTGGAAACTGTCTATAATAAAATGGAATATTATTGTGCATTGGTGTGGACGCTAATATAGTTATCTCTATCTACCTTATTTTGCAACAGCTATTTTCTGTGAATGTGTAAGACTTCCGATTGATTAGCTGCTGTATGTAAATAACTAGAACAGTAGCAAGTGCAGTAAACACAAAAACTATTTGTGCTACAAACCAGTGTGTTTATAATTACTATAATAAATTACAATAATATGATAAATACCAGTTTGCAACATCAAGCAGCATAACAAACTGCTTTTGTACAGCTAAAATAAAAGAAGCAACTCGCACTGGAAGCCTTGCACATTTAAAGGGTTAGTTCACCCAAAAATGAAAATTCTGTCATTAATTACTCACCCTCATGTCATTCCAAACGTGTAAGACTTTCATTCATCTTCTGAGCACAAATGAAGATCTTTTTGATGAAATCAGAGCGCTTTCTGAACTAAAGTCTTAAACGTTTGGAGCGACATGAGGGTGAGTAATTAATGACAGAATTTTCATTTTTGGGTGAACTAACCCTTTAAGTAACAAATGGTCACGCCCGCTCCTACGTTAAATATAAGGTGGATAGTTATCTTTATAGTTATCGTCCTTTGTGTCAGCTGGCCTTTACTCTGATTTGGAGCTTGGACCTTATTTGGAGCTAGTGTTCATTTTGGACCCTGGCTGTGTGGTTTTAGAGAGTACATGGATGTTGATTGTTGAATTTAGTATAACATCAAACATTTGCATTGATGGTTTTCTTACAGGAAGCTCTAGCGCTCCATCGGCCGGAGTTTGTGTCTCGTTCACGGGAGCGAATGAAGCGTCTGGGGCTGCTGGTTGAGGAGAGGAGGTTACAGGCAGTCTTCAGCAGAGAGAGAGAAGAGCTCTTCAACTGCCCCGGACCATCACGTTCACTCAGACCAGGTGACCTTATACCCTAAGATTACTTGGGTATTACTTGGGTAAAATTACTGACTACTTAGTATATATTTGATGTAAACTAAAACATGCCTCTTTCACCAGCTCCAGTACCCCGTAAACGAGTCGTTCCAAGAAGAGAGATGGTCCAACGATCCAAAGAGTAAGTGTACTTTATCACCCAGACTATTTTCAAACCATCTAGATAGTTTATGCGGTGGTAACAGACAGAGTACATAATACCTGAACGTGCAAATATGGGTCATTTAAACAGCATTCCATGACTTTTAATGTTTCATGTGCAAGTTGTCTTGTGCCTTCTACATGCTTTCAGTTGGGTAGAGAGGAAATCACACAGTCAGAGAGTAGACAGGACAGACAGACTCATGAGGTAATCATATATGTCATAATGTGTGTGTGATTGTGAGTGTGTACCTACTTAAATCTGAAAAAAATCTCCCAAAATGTACTTTTTGGGATGTTCCCATTTAAAAAAACAAAATAAAGTTTTTAAAATTGTAAAAATGCAGAAAGTTTTCACTTTGGATTAGGGTGTTGGTTAGGTTACAGTATTTATAATTGGCTGTATATAAAAACAATTGAAGTTTGTGCTACGCCCCCATTTAGATATCTGAGTGTGTGTTTGTGTATCTATCTTTTTTTGTGGAATATTTGATGTGATTCAAGTTAGGCCCAGTCAGAGGCATATGCACCCCACCTGCAGTCTAGTTCAACATTTTATGTGGATTTTATTGACGTCGACTTTCAGGTAATTATGCATTTTAATTGTCAAATAAATGTGTATTCCCTCAGGAAATACGCTCAACTTCCTGAGGTCCAGAAGAGAAAGGAGGAGGAAAGGAGACGGGCGGAGTACCGCTCCTACCGCCTCAACGCTCGACTCTTTAACAAGGTATGCCAGCTGTTCTGGGCTAGCAGTTGTACACAATAGGCTAGTTTTTAAATTGATGTTGTTTCAAGAATTTCAGGAATACACATGACACAATTCTAATGCACTGCATCTTTCTTCTGCAGAAAGTCACCAATCGTGTGTTGGGAAAGAGAGCTCCCTGGCAGTGAGGTCAACTAAAATATACTCAATTCCAAAAAGCCTTACTGTTCTGTGAATGTGACAGGGTTTTTATATGGGTCGATATTTTTTAATGGTTGTGTGTACTCTTATTTTAGGTGTGAGATTTTATTTAAAATAGTTGTGAATGTGTATTATTTATGGAGTTATGCAGTTATGGATTGTTTTATTATGACTATATTACAGTTGCAAAATTAATTTTTTATTATGTATGTCTTTGCAATGTTTAGTAATATTTTTTATGAAGCAAATAAACAGCTATTTGTAAGAGCTTTTGTGTGTGCTTTTTATGTGGCTAATCAACAACAAAAAAAAGCTTATTTTCAGTTTATGATTAGAGTTATGCATATAACATTCAAAGAGAGAATGAGGCCACAATATAATGGTCATGTTCACTACAAAAAGATAAAGATAATAGCTTTTTACTCTAAAAAGTAGTTCATTACAATATGAAGTACATGTACAGTATATTATTATACTGTAGTCATCTGTACTATGTTATATGGAGGGCTGCATTATTGATTGAAAATATTCTTTCCATATTTCAGTTGTTCACACGTTTAATATAACATTTAAAAGTTTTTATTTTTGCAAATATTTTATTTTGAAACCTTAACAATAAAGATTATAAGTTTTTATGGAAAAGAAAATGTTTGAACCGCGTGGAAAGTGTAACGTGTGACAGTCTCTATGGCAACAGGTGTAAACAATCTAATCCAGCTCGAACAGATCGCATTGAACACTAAAGCACAGAGAGATGCCGAATAAAAAAGGAAAGAAGGGAAAGAAAGGAAAAGGGTGAGTAATAATAAAAACATTGCCCTGCCTGTTGATTCCGATATTTTCTTGCGTTTGTTTGAAAAACTGCGATTGAAACCGGTCTTAAGAATTTGAACAGTAAGGTTATATCTCACAGCATAGTTTTACTTTGTGATGTTGAGGATGATTCGCCTTTCTCTTCAATTTTTTTATATAGAAAAGGAAAAAAAGATGGCAAGCAAGAGTCAAAACGGGATAAGGAGTCTGAAATAGAGAAGGCTAAAGCAAACATGGCTCTGTGGGAGGCCAGGTGTGATATGACGGAGAGTTCTCGCGTGGAGTATTCTGAAGCCGCGCGACGCCTGAGCAAAGCCAACCAGCAGCTCACTGACCTACAGCACCACACCGAGAAGAACACCATCGAGATCATCGCTGTTCTGAGGAAGAAAGACCTGCAGAATGAGGAGAGGGTATTTTTAATGCATTTGATTTTTAAAGCTAGTGACCAATGTGAACTACATTTGTTTTTAAATCTTAATCTCATGTATTGTTAAAAGAATAGTTCACACACAAACTAAAATTGTCATCATTTACTCACCCTCATGTCATTCCAAACACATAACCAACGTTCATCTTCAAAACACAAATGAAGATATTTTTTAATGAAACCTTTGAGATTTCTTTCACTCAATTGAAAGTCCAAGCTTTCATGCTACAAAAGGTTTATAAAGAGATTGTAAAAGTAATCCATAAAATTGAGCGCTTTAATCCAAATCTTATACACAAGATACACAATCACTTTATATGATGAACAGATTTAATTCCATACAAACACTGATCAACACACATACATAGAGCACATCAAATATGGAAATTGAATGGTGTCATGTGTGAGAACCAATGAGTTTTGTTCTCATGCACTAAGTATGGTTGATCAATGTTTATATGTGAATAAAATCCTAATTTAAATCTGTTCATTACATAAAGTGATCGTGTCTCTTCAGAAGACTTGGATCAGAAGACTATGATATCTTTATGAACTTATTGGATCTTCAAAGTTTAGGTTGCATGGACTATCAATAGAGGCACAGAAATCTTTTAGGTTTCAGTAAAGTCTTGATGAAACAGAAGTTGCGATAGTCTTTTCTTCCCTATTGTGATGTAGTCTATGGAATCCCAAGTCTGACAAAATTAAAAATAAATAAATACATAAATAAATATACAAAGAAATGTAAAAAAGCAAAAATAAATAAATAAATATACATCGAAAAGAAAAAAAAAATCAAAAATTATTTATACGTTTATTTATTTATGTATATATTTATTTCCACATTTATTTATTTATTTATTTCCATATTTGTTCATTTCCACATTTATTCATTTCTACATTTCTTTATTTTTACATTTATGTATTTTTACGATCCTTTCCGTGTGTCCGAATCTCAATCAAAGGCAAGCCCATTCATTCAAATGATTAATAATGGGAAATAACAAGCGCTTCCATTTCAGAGTCCCTGTTATCAGATCTGCTGAAGATGTTGCAGTTCATGTTTGCCAGCGCAGGGCATTTTACAAATCCAGACCAGATGATGTTCTACGGCCATGTCCGTAATAAAGAGTAGATTATCCATGTCACACAGTACAGTTAGGTTAATATTACTTAACCCATGATATAAGATTTGAGCCATACTACCCATCCAAATTATTCATCCCAGTATCAACATCAGTAGGTTACACTTCTTGTATTTCGGGCACACCACAAGGTGACACTGTGGCCTCAACGCTTCGCTCTCGCCTACTCTGAGCTCGATTGCTATGTCTGAGGTAAACCACGCCCTCCTCATTACCCTACGGACAAAGAAATGTAGAAATAAAGAAATGCAAAAATGAATAAATGTGGAAATGAATAAATGTGGAAATATATAAATAAATGTGGAAATAAATAAAAATCGAAATGAATAAACATTTAAATAAATAAAAGAAAAAATGTGGGAAAAAATAAATAAGGAAATAAATATATATAAGTATAAATAATTATTTATTTTTGTTTGTTTTTTTGCTTTTCTATGTATATTTATATATTTATTTATTTTTGCTTTTTTACATTTCTTTTGTATATTTATTTATGTATTTACTTTTAATTTTGGCAGACTTGGAATTCCATAGTAGTCAATATCCAAGTGAAACGCATTTTTGACTAGATTTTTTCCATCTGGAATTGATTGGTTGGCTTTGTTTTGTTATTGCTGTGATGTCATGTGAGTGACAGGTTGCCCCGCCCTCATGCCAGTTATCAGAGAAGAGATGGTGCTGCAAAGAGGGAGGGGAAGATATCTTGATTAAATATTACAAGGGCACATGAATAATAAAAAAATAAAGATGTGCATGGATATATCATTTCTAAAAAATACTTCAGTATTCAATTTCATGATGACTTTAAAAATATCTTCATTTGTGCTTTGAAGATTAACACAAATTTTACGGGTTTGGAACGACATGAGGGAGAGTAAATTGCAGATTTTCATTTTTGGGTGAACTAACCCCATAACATGTGTTCTCAGATCACTGCACTGGAACAACAAATACAGCTTGAGAAAACAAGAGCCTCTCAGGAAAAAGAGAATTTGGTAAGATTTAGTAAGCCTTTCCTCATATGGGGAAACAGAAATAAATTAAGTTATTGTGCTCATCTTTATGGTTTTAGTTTTATTTTTCCCTTTAATCTGTTGTAAATACAAAGATTGTATTAATTAATTAATCAATAAATTATTTTTTTGAAATCATAAGAAATGAAATCCACTCATCCAGTTTAAGTAAAAAAAAAAAGAAATAGTCATCCAGTTAAATAAATAAATAGAGTTATTCATTTTAAAAATGTCATCAGCGTTATTTTAGTATTATTTATATACTGTTGCAATATTTAATAATCTGAATTAGCTTTTATTTTTATGCTTTCATTTTAACTTTAGTTTCATTTTTAGTCATTTTGTGCCTTTAAAAAAAACTATATCTCTGTTATTGCTGTTATACATGTCTTATTTTCATTTTTTTTATTTAATATTTATATTTAATTTTATTTCAGCTTTATTTCAATGACCAAATTGAATTTCAATTCAGTTTTATTATTAATTTTTGTAGTTAACAATAACAATACTGATTGACATTACAGGTCACTGAATACATGCTGCAGATCAATGAGCTGGAGGAGAAATTTAAAAAGAGATGTAGCGAGTTCAGCATGATTCAGGAGGAGCTAAAGATCATCAATGACTTCCGTAGGAAGAAGCCCCAAATGGAGCAAGAACTCAAAAATGTATAATGCAATCTATTGATTTTATGTACACATTATACAGAAGTATTACATCTGTTTTAACCTTTGTGCTGTGTTGAAAATCCGTTACCTAATTTAATGTTCCCAGTCAAAAATGATCAGGTTTTTAAATTGCTTTTAAATCTCTCATTCTGCTATATTATCAGCAAATATTTTTATTAGCACAATTAGCACAGGTTTTGTATTTCATTTTGGAACTAATTGATCGTAGACCTCATTGATCTGAGCTTATTCACCCCAGCGTCTGAGTGAAAAAATGTTTATTCAAGCGTATTCACCTAAAAAAAAAAAAAAAAGTTGCATAATCTAAGATCAATGAGGCCTACAATCAATCACTTCCATAAAGGAATACAAAATCTCTACTAATTAGACAAAACAAGTTGATAAACAGATTACATCCAGTATTTGCCAATAACATACCATAACAAGAGATTTATTATCAATAAACGCCACATTTTTAACAAAATTGAAGAATGTAAGGGATAATGCCACCATTGTTTTGTACAGATGAAAGAAACAATGGAAAACGCTGATCTAGAACACAAGAAAACACTTGCAAGAATGGAGCAAAAGTTCTTCAATAATAAGGTATATATACTGAAAAATAAATAACATTTCAACAAAATCTTTCTCATTCACTCTCTCAGCCTCTCCTTCTACTCTCTCTTTAGGTTCACTTAGAGAAGGAAGCTGAGCAAAAGATTGCTGTGCTGGCAGAAAAAGCTCACAATGAAGCCATCATGTAAGCATCTTCTCCATCTATCTCAACATCACTAAACATTTCTACCTGATGCCCCTGTGTCTGTGAGATACATTTTACATGAGATAAATGAGATGACATCCTCCATCTTGGCCTCATCAGACAGCTGGATGACGCATCGCGCTCGATGTTCAAGGAGAATGTGCGTTTAAATAAGGCATTGGGTTACCACATCAAAGAGGTGGAGGATCTGCGGAAGAGAAATGCAGAGCTGGCAGAAGAGAACGACATACTAAATCTGCATAAGGTGGCAACACAACACCATACCATCTTTACTGTAGTTCACCTACTCTACCGTTCAAAAGTTTGGGGTCAATAACATTTTGGAAAGAAATGAATACTTTCCATATTTTATTCAGCAAGGATGCATAAAATTGGTCAAAAGTATAAAAATTGTTTTCTTTCAAATAAATGCTGTTCTTTTAAACCTTCTATCAAAGACTATAGACCTTATGTAGCCCCGCCCCTTTTCAGCGTTGCGCTCGTTGTCTTTTGACTTCCGGTTTCTATTTCCACAGCGATCTTACATTTATGAATGAACTGCTCATTTTAAAATCCTCCGGGTCTACTGACATTTGTTAAGACATCTGCTTTAAATATAACAATGCTCATGATAACTTTCATTAACTCTACAACAAGTAAATCCACTTAACCAACTAATTATTCTTTGACAAAGATGCCATAGAAATGTACAGAGCTACCGCAAAGCGGAAGTTCAAAGACAATTTTATAAAGATGGCGGCGCGCTTGTTTCTCTGGTAAATAAGGTCTATAGAATAACACAAGACGTGTCACTCGTATTGTTTTGAATGGGAGAAAGTGTAACGCGCAATATGGCGGAATAAGTCCCGCCTTCTAAATAAGAGCCAATCGCCGACTGGTAAAGTCACCAGCGTCACTTCAGCGGCCGTTAGAATCACCGGTTTCTATAGAAACAGTCAGACGCGCGCCTCCGAAGAGACGCGCATTTAGGTATGCGCATGCGCATTAGCTTGATCCAGCCTGGAAAAATACAGTTTTTTTTGTCATGATTCGAGCGTTTAGAAACTAAATTTATGAGCCGGTTGTTGTTAGATTTCATTGTTGATTTCAAATATGAAATTTAGTCGTAAGGTTGGCGAACAGTTTTGGAGAATTTGATGTTTCCCCATTCAAAGAGATTGCATGATGCCCAGGATGCCCGAGAGGCGTTTCAAAGATGGCCGCCGAGTGAAATGACTTGTCTTAAAGGGACTTTGTTTCTATTCATCAAAGAATCCTGAGAGGTGGTAGTTAAAAATTCTCCTTAGTTAAAAATGTAATCAAAGACAACTGGAAAAGCCATTAGGGATTAGGAAGAAACACAGAAACTAAAAATTAAAAATAATAATCCATTATTTCATTTATTTTATTAAAGTATATTGTATTGATTATAATTGATGTATATTATATTCATTAATTTTTTAATCAGTTAAAATTATTAAATGTATTATTACATCACTTGTGCACCCACACAAACACTCACATGTGTACCAATAAAATAAAATTAAAATTTTTCATACTAGACCCTTTGAAAAACCAGTCTACTATAAAGCTGGCCTATGAAGCAGCAGACATTGATAATAAACCCACAATTTCATTCACCCTGCAGGAGATGAGTCAGGACACCTCGAATGACACCATATCTAAGCTTACAGCCCAGCGGACCACAATTTCTGAGCTGAGAGCAAAGGTGTTGACACTGGAGCAGACGCTGGCCAGCATGGTGGCTGAGTTTGAGAGGAAGAAGGCTGACATCAAGCAGCGTGCTGCGGTCAGAACTCAGGCCAGCGGTGTAGAGCTGGACAAACTGCAGAAGCTCCTGAGCGTACGGGACAGGGAGTTGAGCCGATTGAAGAGAGTAGCCCGCAGCGTCGTGGAGCAGTGCTCAGACATGGAGATCCTCTTCCATGAGGCTCTAAATCACGTGAAGCAGGAGATGTTAATGCACAGGTGCACTTCATTATTCATTATTGGTATCGATAAAATACCAGAAAATATTGAAATATAATTTTTTGGCAATATCACCTCCACCCCATATAATTCATTCTAGAAATAAAAGTTGACAAGCAAGAGTATTTCACTGCAGAAACTTTAAGCCATATGTAGATACATTATGTTATTCAGACAGGAAGAAGAGGTGAATCATAGCAGGCGGATGGATGAGTTCTTATCAGGGAAAAGGGATCATGTTCACACCATCAACAAAACTCCCCACAGTACCAACAGCATTTCTGTAGGTATGGAAGAGGCTGAAAAGGGGTAAGAGTTTTAAATTTTTTTTTTTTTTTTTTTTTTTGATGAAATGATAACTCAAAATGTTATTACCTGGAAGATGCTTTTCCATAAGCAAATCTGTCTAATAACGCTGTTATTTTGCATCAGCAATCTGAAGAAAGCCAAAATTCACGTATCAGAGATGACCTGGGAGCAAAAAGAGAGAGTTCTCAGACTGCTCTTTGCCAAAATGAATGGCCCGAAATCAAAGTAAGAACTTGCTAGCAGATACTGAACTGTATTTTGGATGATAAACAATTTAGCACAAATGTTTGAATATATGTGATCTTTTAACATTATTAGGCACATGAAACCACTTTAAGATAAATGGTAAATGGTAAATCTTCTAAGTTAATTTGGTACAATTAACCTTAAAACAAAATAAAAACAGTTGGTGAGACAAAGAAAGTGATAATGGCCATAGTAAAAATAAATAAATAAAATAAAATATAAAATCCCAAGCTTATTTGTACTTCTCAGTTTAAGAAAAGAAGTTTAAAGAATTGAAACTGACTCAAAGGAGTAATAAATGTGTATTTTCATGGCACTTTTGCTTTCTACATTTCTGAAGGAAAGCAATTCATGCTCCGGCGCTGGCAGATTCTGAATGGAACCAGTGTAGCAGCAATCCAGGGTGAGACATGCCAACAGATGTATGGTTTTCTGGTGATAAACAAGATATCAACTTATCAATGAAATCATGTTTCTATTGTAATTTTAAAATGCCCCTATTATGCTATTTTAAAGGCTCTTCATTTTGTTTTGGGGGTCTCCTACAATAGGTTTATACGTATCCAAGGTCAAAAACACTTTAATTTTCTCACAATATACATTGCAGCATCATCTCTTTTCTCACTGTCTTTGAACCAGTTTGATAAAGGATTCAGTGTACCGCTTACAGCATGCCGGAAACAACGTCTTCTCGACATATGTTCCAGGCCTCAGCTACAACTACAGTGTTTGAGGGTGGGGCAAAGTAGACATTGTTCGTGGGCAGCCAATGAAGACCAGGCTGGCATTATGCAAATTTGATACAAACATATTGAATTACTGACAATTAGTTTCAGGCAGTTCAGAATCAGTTCTTTCTTTTGGGACACAATAACTCCATTGG
This sequence comes from Megalobrama amblycephala, assembly GCF_018812025.1. Classification (NCBI taxonomy): domain Eukaryota; kingdom Metazoa; phylum Chordata; class Actinopteri; order Cypriniformes; family Xenocyprididae; genus Megalobrama; species Megalobrama amblycephala. The sequence goes on from NC_063053.1 coordinate 7,047,490, forward strand.
ATCTTTGAAACCTTACAGACTTTTTACATTCCCAAACAGCTATAACACAATACATGAAAGCTAATATCCAAAATAGCATAATATGGGCACTTTAATATCATTCTAATTTTAATATAATTCATCAATCAATACAAAAGTGCAAAAATATGTCAGTTCAACCTTTCCATTTGACAGTAGCACATAAAGAGAAATAAACTATGACGGGAAAGATTTCTGAACGCAAAAACTGTTCTTTTCGATCTGCACCAATACACATATGGTGCGTCACAATTCACTATTCTATGCCATTTTGTAGTATAAATACCCGCATGATTCACTTAATCATCTGAAAAACTAAATGTGGAATGTTCAAACACTTCATGCACTCAAACTGTCGCAGGAGGGGCTGCTATCAGACTCCGATTTTGAATGACTAACCTTTTAAAATTCCTACACTACACAGTTAAGTGCATAGTGTATAGTGCATCATTTGAGACACAACTATAGACTCATAATGCAGTGATCTGTCTGTCTTTTCTGCAGGAATGAAGAGGAGGAATCCAATGCGACCTTTTTAACCCAAGCAGCAGTTTCCAGTATGAGCTCCAGTGATAATTGCAGTGCTCTGCCTGACCTGTAGATCACCTGACCTCATCACAGATAAGAGAGCTAAATAATGTCAAAGTATATGTTGGAGATTGCATATCAACTATGAAATACCAAGAAGTTTTCATGAATGTCTATACCACAACTTAAAAACTTTTTTTTTTTTATAATACATGTAGAGATGCCCACATACCAATACTGATAATACTGGAATTAAAAATTACACAAATTGCGTAAAATAAATATCTGTATTCAGGAAAGATTTAAAAAGGATTGGCATGACACAACCCTCAATTCTAAATGGCTATATTTTTTATTGCAAACAAACAATTCAAACTGTATTTAATAAAACACAGAAAAGAAGTTTAGCAGTTTACTGAACATGGCCATAATTTTGAACTTGCTGATGATTTATATCTTCTGGTACAGTTTTTATATTTGAACTGTTTCATATGCAATGAATAACATATTAATTAAATGTAACTAAAATAGTTTTTGAGGGAGGATGATACAATTGTTATCATGCAATCTAATTTTCCTAAGTATTGATGTATTTTTGAAAATGTAAGAAATACTTTACTACATGTAGGTGACTCATATTAAAGTAGGCATTCAATGGAGGTTGCGATTTTTTTTTTTCTTTTCTGTTGTGATGTATATAAGAGTGACGGCTTCTCGAACAAGAACAATGTTGGGCAGGAATGGATTTTGTCTATCGGGAATTGATTGGATGGTTGTGGTTTGCTATTGCTGTGATGTCATGTGAGTGACAGGTTGTCCCGCCTCCTCGCGTCAGTAAACACGACATCAGAGAAGAGATGTTGCTGCTAGAGGGAGGGGGAGTTATTTTGATTAAAGATTATTAGAGCACATGAATAAAAAAAAAAATGATGTGCATTGATGAATCATTTATAATAAATACTGCAATATTCCATAAAAAATAAGAATAGTCAATTTTGATTTAATGGTGACTGTAAAGAAGGGGAAATGTACTGTTTTTGTTCCTTTTCTCATACAAAAGTATGAAGGTGAACATTATATGCAGACATTTTTATTGTTTTTGCAAACATTTAGCCAACACTGTATTAGTTATAAAGCATTATACATAATCTACAATGTTTGTCACTTTATTTTAAGTTTATCTTCAATTTCTGTAACCATTTTACAAGAATCATTTTCATGAACAGATACAGAATATGTCATTTAATTGTACAGTAATTGTACTGAACAATGAGTGGTCTGCATGTTATCAGTCAGTAGATTGGTCGGATCTACAGATCATCAGGATGGCGTTATAACATGACCTCCCAGCACAGTGACAGTGCTGCTCAAGTAAATATAGACAACTATTAATAGGATCATATACACACATACAGCAAAACAGCTGCTCAGTGACCAAGCAAAGCCTCTGTTCAAACAAACCAAGATCTTCAAATCAAAGCCAGACTGACTTCAAACGACATATAAAGGTAAGATTATAAATTCAGAACTGGTTCACATCACAACTGAACTTGTGTACACATGCCTCATTATTTTCAACAGAATGGGAGACTTTCAAAACTTTGACCAAGACTTCTATCAGTCTGGATATTATGTGGACGGTCAGCAGGAAGAGGAATATTGCTATGATCCAGCCTACGTTAATCCAGAATACCATGAAGTGTAAGTGTAACATCGCTAACTGCATACATGTGTCTAATATACCATTTATTAATGTGTGCAATTTAAGTGTTAGTTGTGCAGTTGTGATTCATTGTTTACCATCTGATTATCAGTGATAATTCCGCACACTTAGATGAATATACCACTACAGCATCTTATACGGGACAACTGTATCAGCCTGTAGCGCCACCCGAGCAAACAGAACACCTAGACTCATATGAGGAAGAACCGCCACTCTTAGAAGGTAATAAAAAAATGATTTATAATAAAACATCTTTAAGCTGAAGTGTGTAACTTCTGCACTACCAAATGGAAAAGAAAAAAAAATTGAAAAACACATTTTCGAATATGCCCTCTAGTCATCCATTAAAGTCTGCATGAAATGGAAGTTGCCATTTTTTACCCCTATTGTGACATATATGTGAGTGAAAATGACCGTGATTTTAACAGTAAAAGACTGTAAAAATGCTGCAGTGAAAAACTATCAATTGGTTTACAGAAAGTTTCCGTACTATATACGGTGAATAACTGTAATAGATCTAACGGTACATTTAATGTAATTTTACGGTAAAATACCGTTAAATTCACAGTTTTTGGAAGTGAAAAATGACAATTCATTGTAAAATTTACAGTGAAAAACCGTAAATTGACATTCCCACAATTCCCTGCGTGACACTTCACATTTGATATATTTTCGTTGAAATAACTGTTTCTTCTTAGTTTTTCTCATTTTTTTTCTAATCAGTTATGTACATTAGGGTTTTATGTTACATCTAATGTTGTTAAATTAATGTTTATTGCATTTTTAAAATTTCATGCATGTTACCATGATGGTGTTTAGTGTTTGTGTGAATGACACTGTGTGCACCTTCTATATGTTAGTGTTGTCCTCCTCAGCTTGTGGAAAAGCTGCTTGTGATGAACTTGGATTCATCATGTGACTCTCATCACCACTGTGTTTGGTGACTGTCAGTGTATTATAAAGGTACAAAACAGATATTAGTACTTCATTAGGTTGGTAAATTAACATTATATCAGTTAATGAAATATGTTATTTTACCGTAAATTTAACAGATTTTTTTTTTACGTTGCTACCGTAGTTTTACGGTAAAGTTCTGGCAACCACAGCTGCTGGTTTTTTACCGTAAATTTTACTGGGATTTTTTTTACAGTGTGAAATGGATTCTCGGACAAGAAAACGCATGACTTGATTTTGCCCATCGGGAATTCATTGGATCATTGTGGTTTGCTATTGCTGTGATGTCATGTGAGTGACAGGATGTCCCACCTTCATGTCACTAAACTCGTCATTATAAAAGAGAAGAGATGTTGCTGCAAAAAGGAGGGGAAGATATTTTGATTAAAGATTACGAGAGCACATGAATTAAAAAAAAATATATGTTGTGCACGGATAAATCTTATAATCACTGGATAATCACGGATAAACACTGCAATATTCCATTAAAAATAAGAACTGTCAATTTTGATTTCATGGTGACTTTAATTGAAAAAAAACCACATATAGCCACGCCCGCGACTCATACCATTGGTTGAGTCAGGAGGCGGTCACATTTATCATTTTTCGGCTAATTTTTGAGAGTGAGATTTAATAGGAATCATTATATCAGGAATTTCACATAGGTGAAAGAAACCCTTGCAGATTTCACAACAGTTTCAAGATGTTCACACGTTGACCAAAAGAAAGCTGAATGGTTTGAAAGTGACTTCTGTGCTAGTGGCACCTTACAGGTTGCTCAAAACAAATAGGGGAATTTTTATAGCGACACAGAGATGCTTATAATTTTTGAGAAAAATAACCTATTAATTAGGACAGAAATTCTCAACTCTTGCCCTCAAGATCCATTTTCCTGAAGAGTCAGCATGAACCAATTCACCTGTCTGTAACTTTCTAGTAATTCTGAAGACACAGATAAGCTTATTCAGGTGTGTTTGATTAGGGTTGGACCTCAAGCGCCAGAGGTCAGAACCCCTGGTTTAGGATAAAGTGTTTTAAAACGTACATACTTCAGCTTTAAAAACATTCTTGCATTATTTAATTTTTGCAGAAAATGTAATTTTCAAAATGAAAATGCATGTGTTTTTTCTCAGAATTGGGCATTAACTTTGACCATATCTGGCAGAAGACTCTGACTGTGTTAAATCCACTGAAGCCTGCTGATGGCAGTATTATGAACGAGACAGACCTCACTGGGCCTATTCTCTTCTGCATTGCTCTGGGAGCCACACTATTGATGGTACAAACTACACCTTGAACCTTTTGCGAAACCATAACTAGAGGTACACAGTGATTTATATTGTACAGAGGAAACGAAAACATAATGTCCAGCGCACGTACCTGTGTATTTGTGTGGATTCTCTCCGCAGGCAGGGAAAGCGCACTTTGGATATGTGTATGGCATCAGTGCTCTGGGATGTGTTGGCATGAACATGCTGTTGAACCTGATGAGCAGTTACAGCATATCCTGTGGATGTGTGGCGAGTGTCCTGGGATACTGTCTCCTGCCAATGGTTGCGCTCTCTGCCTTTGCTGTTGTTTATTCACTTCAGTGAGTATCCATAACTCTACATTATTTATTTAAATTTGCCATACACTCTTAAAGATAGGTTCTTTATTGGTGATTATGGTTCCATGAAGAACCTTTAACATCCATGGAATCTTTCCATTGCATGAAAAAGGTTCATTATATTATTAAGATATCTAGTTCAGTCATGAATCTCTAGATGGCACAGGTCCTTTACATCAATCTGCAAGCTATCTCACCATTAACACATGGCACAAGCTGATTGGCTTTTTCTGATTTTGCAGCCAATGAGGTTGCTTGATCAACATTTAAATAGTCTGGTTCAGTGTTCATTTTTTGTTAGTCCATCAGAGTTCCTTTGAAACCCTCCACCTCCCCAGCTCCACCTGTCTAGATCTGCTACATGATTTGAGTGTTTATTCATGCGGCGGCATCAGCATATCCTACATACTTAGAGCAGCATCTCTGTCTGCGTATCTAGTAGCAGTAGCAAGTCAGCTAGGGAACCCAAAATGGTTCTATGGCATTCAGTGCAAACACCCCCTTTTGGAAACTTTATTTTTAAGAGTGTATAATTTCAGGTACATTGCATTTGAATAACAAAAGGCTTTTATTTTAATACAGAGGGCTCTTGGGAACGCTGTTGGCCGTGTTTGTGGTTGGCTGGTGCAGTCTATCAGCTTCTAAGATCTTCAGTTCCACTCTTAACATGAGTGGGCAGCAGCTGCTGGTGGCCTATCCCTGTGCTCTTCTGTACGGAGTCTTCGCTCTCCTTACTGTCTTTTGATAACTAAGAAATGATCACTCTAAGATCAGATGAAAATCCAATTTTATGTGCACGTAATGCACTTAGCCTGTCAAAGTGCTGTAAATCAAAGTTACTGTAAATCAGAAGAATAAAAACAAAACCATTATAGAACTTGATGGACTGGGTTAGCAGAATCATTTTTGATATTGGAATGCACACATAATCAGATACTATGAACTCAGCCACACTAATATAATGCTAAGCTTGATCCCAGAGAGTGAGAGAAAGTGAATCCCTCTCTGGGATCAAGCTGAATAATGCAACCTTTATTCATATTTATATATTCTTGTATATTATTGAATATTGTTATGTGTGTGGAGGAAGCGGCTGTTTTTGTTGAACTTATAGGGATAGTTCACCCAAAAATATTATCCCATAATTTACTCGCACGTTTTTTCTTTTAGCCAAACACAATCTGAGTTACATTAAAAATTACATTAAAAGCTAAAATTACATTTTATAAAGTTATAATTATGGATATTTTTCTTACAAAAACGCATCGCTTTGCTTCAGAAGGCCTTTATTAACCCCCTGGAGTCATATGGATTACTATTATGATGGATTGATGCACTTTTTTGGGCTTCAAAATCTTGGGCACCATTCACTCCCATTATAAAGCTCGGAAGAGCCAGGATATTTTTAAATACAACTCTGATTGTGTTTGACTGAAAGAAGATAGTCATATACACCTGGGATGGCTTGAGGGTGAATAAATTATGGGATAATTTTCATTTTTGGGTGAACTATCCCTTTAATTTATAAAGTTCAAGTTAATTGCTTCTGCATAATTATTCAAAGATTCAAGAAAATATTAAGAAAAATAAAAAGGTTGGTGTGACTTTTTTGTTTTTATTGCATTAAAAATTAACAGTGTGTATATATATATATATATAAAAACATCTTATTTTCTAAAAAAAAAAATCACAATTTTATCACAAACAATGAAAGGTCAAAATAAAGAAAAGGCACTCCAAACATAGGCAAAAAGAACATTCCAAGCAACCAGTTGACTTTACAGATCCTTTCAGTTCTTTAATTCAAAAATGCTTATGCAAAAAGTTCATATAAAAATATATTTACAGAACTACAATATACACAAATATTGAAAAACACATAAAAGCAAAAACGTTGGCCGCTGTTCATCACTTTCACTCGCTTTAGTCTGTTGCACATCCACCCAGGGTGACGCCCTATTTTGTAACCCAGCATCCTCTGCTGCAAGCCATCTCATGGTCTTTTAGGCCGGTTCAAAATATGCGAGTCCTTTGAGAGACACATATTTATTAGATATTATAGATCAATCGTTTAACAGTCCTCAATAATATAACAACTGGCAACTAGTAACTTAGTATAGAGTCATAATTATAAATCTGACATTTGTTATAGAATTAGGAGGACAATTAATACAAATTAATTTAAGATTTTTTTTTCAAGAGTAAATTATACAGGCCTACAAGTTAATTATAGTAACAGTAAATAGAAAACACTATGCCAAAACATCTTGAAGTGAAGAATATGTATTCTAGCAGTCAAGTTTGAACCTCACTGAATATATTTATAAAAAAAAAAATAAATAAAAAAAAAATGTTGATCTAAAATTAACTTTGTACACAAACATAAATTGCATCACACAAGAACTTCTTTACAAAATTAAACATTTTATTTAAAAAAAAAAAAGAAGAAGAAGAAGAAAAAGGCCTGGGTAGTGAAGGTAAAGAAGCCAACAAATATCTATTTATAAATGCTATTGATTTTAAAATGCTTAAATATAATTAATAATAAAGAATGAGAATAAAGAACACCTTTAACTGGTTGTAACACTTGGAATCACTTCCTGGTAATGAAATATAATAATTCTTATAATAATAAACAATCCACTGATAATCGGGAATAATTATAAATAAGCATTCTATAGCCTAATTTTCCTCTGAACGTGGCAATTATATGACCTTTGGGTACATTTCATGAAATCAAATCAATTTGCATAAAAAAAATGCCTCGAGCTTAATTATAACACATTGTAGAAGAGTCCTATACAGGCTTTATTTTTCTAAGCACGTTATGATTTCTTATCTCTTGTGATTTTGGGGTGAAATATAACTTGGACATGTTCTTGAAATGTAAACATAGCCTCTTTCGTACATCAATTAGTCAGTCATTAATCCTAAATGCCTTAATAAGGGTGATTGAGTTCCTTTTTCCAGCTACAGAAACTCACACCTCATTCTCCTTTTCTTCTCTCATTCATTAAAATCCGTTTACAGCTGTTTTAAACATCAATAAATGTCATTCTATTGCTCTAAATAAAACTTACCCCATACATTTTGGACAGGTTGTTAAACAGCACCTGTCCCGCGCTCACTTTGTCTCTCACGCCCCGAATAGTTCCGTTCTTGCTGAAGATGTTCACGCGTTTTCCGGTGAAAAGCTTCTCCTTGGTCGCACTGGCGTACATGAGCAGCTCGTCAGGCTCGCTCCCGCTGTCGTCCGGTTCTGGTCCCACCAGGCCGCTCAGATGGCTGTTCGCCTCCGAGATGACGGGCGAGCTCGCGCGCTCCTGCTCTGGCTCTGAGCTCACAGTTGTGTCCGTGTCCGCGGAGTCTTCGAGCGCGTGCTCTCTGAACACCTCCTGCAGGACGCGACCGCTGTGCGCGGACGCGACGCGGAACCTCACTCTCCTCCTCTCTCCTCGGTCCTCCTCAGCATTGGATGTGCGTCGCTCCATTCTGCCTTTAAAAATCTACATTATACAAATTTTGTTTGCCTGAAATTAGAGTGTGCTCCTGGTAAAGTGCATTGCCACGACATTAAAGGTCTACCCTGATCTTCTGATAAAGGGTTTGTGGCATAAGGGTGTTAATTCGACACCACATTCTTTAATATTTAATAAACGTTATCCATGGAAACTGTGGAAGCCGACTTGTGTTCTCTTATGAATAAAAGATAACTCACGTGTGGGTCAAAGAACATAGTGTGTATAACTAATAACAAAAGCACCTAACGTGTGAAATGGGTTTTTACCCAATTTTGGGAAAATTGTTTGGCTGGAGGAAAATTCATAGTAATGGGCAGAGCCATCTTGAAGTGGGCTATACTACTTTCCATATAGGCTATTGATATGAAAAAAATAAATGTCTTTAAAAAAAAAAAAAAAAAAAAAAATTAATATGCACTAACAGTGCTAGAAGTAAACTGTGTAGTAGCCTATAGGAAAAACGTGGCCATAAAAAGTATTTTGGGAACTTAAAAATAGAATTTCATTGCATTAGATACAAAACATCAAACCATGTGGCATCTGCAGACAAATACTAGCTTTTCTCAGAACTATAACCTCAACTTCTGTCAGTCAGAAAGTGTCCATTTTGTGCTGTATTTCCTTAAAATATATACCCCTATTTCATTTTTTTCTATACAATAGACCTACAAAAACATTTATACATGTTTGATTGTGGCTTAAGTGTCCACATACTTTTTGGGGCCACTGTATACACACACACACACACACACTTTTAGACCTTATAATAAGGCCAATACTGTAAATCTTTTCTATCCAAGTTCTGGGTTAAACCTTTTGGGTCATTTTTTTGGGTTATTTTCCAGTGTTTGGGTAGTTTTTGTGTTACCCAGCTCCTGGGTTAGACATAGGGTGAAGTCAGCTAAAATGGGCCACGTTTTGGTAAATGACTTATAATACCATCAAATAGGCTGAGATCTAATGCTATTTTTACAAATTAGCATGGGTCTCTTTTATATATATATATATATATATAGTGAAAAAATATAAAAAATTGTTTTAAAACCATGAGAGTTAGAGTATCAGCAGGTCCCTTCTTGAGCCACAGCACAACATTCAGGTAAAATGGGCCAAAAAAATGAGAAGATATGTTTTTCTTTTTTTTTTCTTTTTTTTTTTTTAAAGAATATTCCTTAGGTACTTTATATGGAATATAATTTAATGCATTTAACTCCAAGACTGTTTGACCTAAAGATGTCAAACCAAATACAACATATTAATTAAGTAGCCTATGAGTCACTTCCTTCGTTCATTCCTTCATTAATTTATTTATGCCTTTGAAAACGTTGAGGGGAGACCCGAAACAGAGGTCAGAAGTTCAAACCTAAATCTCAGTGGCACGCTTGGGAAGGATTTTGATTGTGCCAAGGTTTCTGCTCATACTAAAGTGCTTCAATTTTTGCCGAAATTTGTCTTAGGAAACTTTTTTTCTCTCTACATCAGTAGTGTTATGTTATCGCCCTCAGGATTGGGAGGTTGTTACACCATGATGCCGCTAGATGGCGATGTGACTCTGGGATCCAGTGCGCTGCTCTTTTAATAATTCCATAGAGCGAGACAATCCGGAAAAACACAACAGAGAAATTGGACAGCGTGGAATCTGAGCCAACTATTCAACACTTGCACAGAAGAGAGGAATTGCAATAGGATCGCATGAATTGAAGGACATTGTGTCTCCGGCTGGTGAACCAGTACACTTATACTAATGCAAACTGGTGTGTTAAAGGCATTAATTCACGAAATCATATTAGACAAATCTCTGTGTTAAATGTTTTTTTCAGTGCTCAAATCACTAGTCCGTTTAAAAATGCAGCGAGTAGCATTGATAATTTAGACAAAATGCATTATAACAGATGACACTCCAATATAAGGCACTTAAGCACTCCCAAAATCTCTCACAAAAAAGCATTTTAAAACTCTATAAAGGTGTCATCTGTTATGGTGTTATCTTCAAATAACCCAAACCTCTTATATATGTTCTCATTTCCCACTTAATAATTGTCTGAAATCTCTTCATATGTTTCAATCGATAGGTTAAGATGTCAGTATGGGTGGCACTGCTGTCTATGGCATCACTGGGGCGAGGTGTGGACTGCCCGCAGTGTTGCTTTGCCTGGCAGCTCTCCTTTGCGCCAATCTGCTGCTGTATTTCTATCTAGATGCCCTGTATCAGGACACTAACCCTCTCTCAGCACACACGCAGTGCCCGCTTCGACACTTTAAAGTGGGCACAATGACCGCCTGTACTCCTTGGCTCCGATGCCCGGAAATTCGCGCTGAGGTCCGCCGTGTGAAGCTCATCGGACAAGGAGCTGTAAAGAAGGTGAGAAGATGCAACTAGCCTTTGTTTTGATGATTGATTAATCTGTTGATTTTTTTTTTTTTTTTTTAATCTATTAATCGAAAAATGATTATTACATATATATAAACTTAATTAAGCCCACATTTGAATCCATTATTTAAAAACGTGCCATTTGAAGGAAATAAAAAAATATATAGTGAAGGCTATTTTCAATTAAAGGGTTAGTTCACCCAAAAATGAAAATAATGTCATTTATTACTCACCCTCATGCCGTTCCACGCCCGTAAGACCTTCTTTAATGTTCGGAATGCAAATTAAGATATTTTACTTGAAATCCGGTGGCTCAGTGAGGCCTTCATAGAGAGCAATGACATCCATAAAGGTACTAAAAACATTTAAATCAGTTCATGTGAGTACAGTGGTTCAATATTAATATTATAAAGTGACGAGGATATTTTTGATGCACCAAAAAAACAAAATAATGACTTATTTAGTGATGGTCGATTTCAAAACACTGCTTCATGAAGCTTCGGAGCATTATGAATCAGCGTGTCGAATCATGATTCAGATCATGTGTCAAACCGCCAAACTGCTGAAATCACGTGACTTTGGCGCTCCGAACCGCTGATTCGACACAAAAGATTCATAACGCTCCGAAGCTTCATGAAGCAGTGTTTTGAAATCGGACATCGCTATATAAGTCGTTATTTTTTTATGTTTTTTTTTTTTTGCCGCACCAAAAATATTCTCGTTGCTTTATAATATTAATACTCACATTAACTGATTTAAATATGTTTTTAGTACATTAATGGATCTTGAGAGAGGAAATGTCATTGCTCCCAATGCAGGCCTCACTGAGCCATCGGATTTCAACTAAAATATCTTAATTTGTGCTCCGAAGATGAATGAAGGTCTTATGGGTGTGGAATGGCATGAGGGTGAGTAATTAATGACATTATTTTCATTTTGGGTGAACTAACCCTTTAATACATCCTTAGAGACTTACACTGATGCATAATTGTGTTTTCTAGGTGTATCTGTCGGAGTGGCGAGGGCAGAAGGTGGCGCTCTCTGTCTTGTCATCAGAGCAGTATACAGATGATTTCCTCCACGGACTGTCAATGCTACGTGCCTTGCAGAGCGCCCACGTCGTGACGCTTGTAGGGGCGTGTGAGGAGGATGGTGTGTTTGTCACGGAGTACCACCCTCTTGGATCAGCACTAATGCTCGATGCCACTCTTGCGCAAGACCGATATCAGTGGAGAAACTCTTGGCATACTCGACTACAGCTGGCAATAGACTACGTCGCCTTCCTGGCATACCTTCACAGCAGTCCAGTGGGCATCCGAGTCATGTGTGACTCCAACGACCTGCACAAAACTCTCAGCCAGTTTCTTCTCGCATCCGATATGCGTCTTTTGGCTAACGACCTGGATGCGTTGCCTGAGGTAAAGAGGGGAAGCCAAGGGGTGAAATGCGGTCACCATGAGCTCACCGGGGACTTTGTTGCCCCCGAGCAATTGTGGCCTTATGGCGAGGATGTTCAGTTCTCAGATGAAGCCATGCCTGGTTACGATGAAAAGACGGACATCTGGAAGATTCCAGATGTGACACGTTTCCTTTTAGGGAATGTCCTGGGAAGTGATGTCATTCATTTCCACTTGTTTCAGATCTACACAGAATGCAAGAGGAAGGAGCCTCACATGCGGCCCACGGCGCTCGAGGTCCTCAGTGTGTATCGCTCAGTCTACGACAGCATGATAGAGAGCCAATCCCAGAGAGTTAGAGATATGTTGTAGGGAGTTATGGTCTGTAAAGGGAGTGTTCACTGAAAAAATTCTGTCATCATTTATGCAAAACCTGAATGACTTTCTTTCTTCTGTGGAACATAAAAGCATATATTTTGAGAAATGTTCCATATAGTGGATGTCAATGGTTACCAAAACTGTTTGGTTACCAACATTCTACTAAATGTTATTTTGTGCTCCACACTATAACAAAATGAGGGTGATTAAATTATGACAGAATTTTCATTTTTGTGTATATTATCCCCCTTGAGAGTTTAAGAAAGTAATGATACCAATGCAGTACAATGGGTTTTGTCATACTATTATGTGGCACTGAAAAGATTATGCAGCAAATGTATGACAACCACATCCAGCAGAGGATGAGATGCAGCATCTCAGGGTTTCAGATTTGAATTCAGCTACTTCTTACTATAGTATTTACTAGTTACTATAGCTCTTACTTCTGCTGACTAACACGTTTTGCATAACTATACCTCATAAAAGTTCCTTTAAGTTTAGTGAATAGAACTTACTTTACTGATGCAGTGATTGAAGTGATTTTATTTTAATTTTAACAAGATAATGATTATCATTCTAAACACAGAACCTGCTTTGTGGATATTTTTGTTCTCTCTCAGAATTTGGAAGCCTTTAATAAATCATTTTCTCAAGAACACACTGGGATTCTGTTGTCAGTTGTACGCTTTCGAAACGGTGCTTAAAGGGTTAGTTCACCCAAAAATGAAAATAATGTCATTTTTTACTCACCCTCATGCCGTTCCACACACGTAAGACCTTTGTCGGAACGCAAATTAAGATATTTTTGTTGAAATACGATGGCTCAATGAGGCCTGCATAGCCAGCAATGACATTTCCTCTCTCAAGATCCATTAATGTACTAAAAACACATCTACATCAGTTTATGTGAGTACACTGGTTCAATATTATTATTATAAAGCGACGAGAATATTTTTGGTGCGCCAAAAAAACAAAATAACGACTTATATAGTGATGGCCAATTTCAAAACACTGCTTCAGTAAGCTTCGGAGTTTTATGAATCTTTTGTGTCGAATCAGCGGTTCGGAGCGCCAAAGTCACGTGATTTCAGTAGTTTGGCGGTTTGACACGCGATCCGAATCATGATTCGACACAGAAGATTCATAACGCTCTGAAGCTTCATGAAGCAGTGTTTGAAATCGGCCATCACTAAATAAGTCGTTATTTTGTTTTTTTCTGGTGCACAAAAAATATTCTTGTCGCTTTATAATATTAATATTGAACCACTGTACTCACATGAACTGATTTAAATATGTTTTTAGTACCTTTATGGAGCTTGAGAGAGGAAATGTCATTGCTGGCTATGCAGGCCTCACCGAGCCATCGGATTTCAACAAAAATATCTTAAATTTGTGTGTTTCGAAGTTGAACGAAGGTCTTACGGGTGTGGAACGGCATGAGGGAGATTAATAAATAACATAATTTTCATTTTTGGGTGAACTAACCCTTTAATGAATCCTTTGTTTCGAATCAGTGGTTCGGAGCTTGTTTCAAACTCACGTGATTTCAGAATTTACGTCATACTGTTTTGAAACGCTTCAAAATATAATTATTTGTATATTACATTTAAAACATTACACTTTCGTGAAACATTTGCAACTGATTTGTAAAAGGTATTATCCATTTTTTGGACTGAGCTGTCATTGCATTTACACCGTTTTGACCAGCAGGTGGCGCCAGCCTGTGATGTTTCGATTGAATCAAGCTTCGTTTCTTCACTAGTAATGTGAATCGAACATAAATGACTCTTCTCTAAATTTTCTAGAAATGGATTTTGTAGCGCTGTTTATGACACTTGTCTTATCCTACTAGAAAATCAAATGCAAGTCAGTGAGTAAACTTTCACTCAGTGAATATAGTAAATTGATAGTCATTTCTGATTATAAAAGTAAATAAATGCTTACCACATATGGATATTTAAACTTAACACAATCCCAAAGTTAAATAAAAGCATTTTCATTTTATATATATATATATATATATATATATATATATATATATATATATATATATATATATATATATATATATATATATATATATATATAAAATATATATATATATATATATATATATATATATAAAAGCAAGCGCGGTGTGCTTTTTTGGTATAAAAATAGTAAAAAAGAAAAAAAAAAAAAAAAAAACATCTACGGATTTAATTAATGCAGAGAAGGAACCGGAAATACGTAGTCTGTTGTATTCCGCACACATCCGCAGTTCTCTAGTGTTTGTATTAATGGATGTTTAAGCAGTATCTGCACACATTGCGAGACGGCCTGGTTCGCGGATCCAGTGCCTGTCCCCCCACTGCAGGAGGGTGAGTTTGGAAGAGTCTCAAAACGGAGCCGCCAGCAACATTCGCGCAACAATGAGCTCGGGACAGCCGAGCGACAATGAGGAGCCGCGCGCTGATCTGCTGCGCGAGGAGGATGAGGACGAGGAGGACAGCGATGAAGACAAAGGCTCCACGAGAACATCATCACCGCAAGAGGGCTGTGAGAGTGCCGAGGTGCAGGGCAGCTCGAGGCTCGAGTTGGCCGCAGACGGCGGGACGGGCTCGGGATGCAGGAGCTCAAGCGCTTGCGACTCTCTGTTCTCGTGGATTTGCAGGAGGACAATCCGCAGGGGGCCGTTCGTAGACCCCGCGCGGGATCACTTCCGTACAATGACACGGCTTTATTCGTCCATGAGCCCTGCTACGGATTCGGTGAACCTCACTACACAAACTCACGGGGCTGTCTTCAACTTGGAGTACTCCCCGGACGGGTAAGAGCTGAGTCTGTGTTGCCCTTGTCATGAGTCCCGTACTCAGTCCAGTTATGAGTGTCTCTTCAATTATGTGCACTTTTGACTAAACATTAAAACATCTTCTTTGTTAAATTAGTCGTATGTTATCATATGTGCTGGAATACATGTCCTTGAGCAGTTTAAAAGTGTTTTTTTGGTATTGTGTGATGGTAACTTTTTTTCATTTCAACTTGCTTGATACCGTTAACTAACAATCTTCATTTTTAATGTATGAAAATAAAAAGAAATTTGTTTTTGAATTAAAATTTTCGGTCCCACTTTATATTAGGTGGCCTTAACTACTATGTACTTACATTTAAAATTAATCA
Source organism: Megalobrama amblycephala (assembly GCF_018812025.1). NCBI lineage: Eukaryota > Metazoa > Chordata > Actinopteri > Cypriniformes > Xenocyprididae > Megalobrama > Megalobrama amblycephala. Next base: position 7,063,148 of record NC_063053.1, read on the forward strand.
TTTGATACCATGCACTTATTTTGTACATTCATGTTTTTACATTTTACATCAAAAAACAAGTACAATGTACTTATTGTGTTCATAATGTATTGCAAAACACTTTTGCTGCTGTTGAGGTGGGATATGGGTAAGGTTAGGTGGGTTTAAGGGTGGGTTAGGGTCTAAGGCATGGGTCAACAGTGTAATTATAGATGTTATTACAGAAATTAATTACAGATGCAGGTATTTTTTTTAAATATAAGTACAATGTAAAAACATGAATGTACAAAATAAGTGCATGGTATCAAATGATTAATTTTAAATGTAAGTACATTGTAGTTAAGGCCACCTAATATAAAGTGGGACCAAATACTGATTGGTTTATGACAACTACTGTAAAAGTAATGAACAAAAACAAATCAATGTCACAGAGAGAAAACTGATGGTAATGCGAAAGTTTTTTTTATATTTATTTTAGTGTGGAAATTAAAATGTGTGGCTAGAAAAGAGGGTGCAAGGGAAAACTTTATAGAAAACAATATTGTACAAATAAATAATAAAAATGAGTAATTAAAGGGTTAGTTCACCCACAAATGAAAATTATGTCATTAATGACTCACCCTCATGTCGTTCCAAACCCGCAAGACCTCCGTTCATCTTCGTAACACAGTTTAAGATATTTTAGATTTAGTCCGAGAGCTTTCTGTCCCTCCATTGAAAATGTATGTACGGTATACTGTCCATGTCCAGAAAGGTAATAAAAACATCATCAAAGTAGTCCATGTGACATCAGTGGGTTAGTTAGAATTTGTTGAAGCATCGAAAATAAATTTTGCATTACCAATGTCGGCATTGGTAATGCACTTTTACGTCGCCGTGGTTGTTTTTGGCGATTGGGACATCCGCGACACGCACACTTACGCACCATTTTAAAAAATATAGCAATACCAAAATACAATGTAGAATAGCTTGAATACAGCGTGCGTCTCCCTCAGACTGTAAACGAAGCTCGGGCACACTGGATAACACGTCAGTAGCGTCTTACGTCAGCAGCGTCACTGCGGAGTCGTGAACCACACTCTGGAGCAGAAGGGGGCGGTAATGCACCAATAAGCTGGATGCCAACCGCCGTAAAACAGGAAAGAAGAAGAAGAAGAAGCAGAGTCGTGAACACGAATTGACAACAGACCCGGAAGAGAAGACAATGCTGAATAAAGTCGTAGTTTTTGTTATTTTTGGACCAAAATGTATTTTCGATGCTTCAAAATGTCGCGGATGTCCTAATCGCCAAAAACAACCACGGCGACGTAAAAGTGCATTACCAGCGCCGACAGATGAAAGGATTCAATGGAATCGATTCAATGGAATCGATTCAATGGAAAGGATTCCGGAAGAGAAGACAATGCTGAATAAAGTCGTAGTTTTTGTTATTTTTGGACCAAAATGTATTTTCGATGGTTCAAAAAATTCTAACTAACCCACTGATGTCACATGGACTACTTTGATGATGTTTTTATTACCTTTCTGTACATGGACAGTATACCGTACATACATTTTCAATGGAGGGACAGAAAGCTCTCGGACTAAATCTAAAATATCTTAAACTGTGTTCCGAAGATGAACGGAGGTCTTGCGGGTGTGGAACGACATGAGGGTGAGTCATTAATGACATAATTTTCATTTTTGGCTGAACTAACCCTTTAAATATATTGAAATAACTAAAAATGAATTAAAATAAATAATGCAAATTAAATTAATATACATTAGTTGAATAAATAAGAAGAATATTTAAAATGAATAAAAATTAGATTAAAGTAAGCGTTTTACACTGTATCATTCAGCTAGGCAAAACTGACATTCTTGTATAGTATAGGAAGCAGTGTCAACAAAAATGAAATTTGTATATTATTTCCAGAGTTGACTGCCATGGTGAAAAAGCAGAGCGGGAAGAAAAAAAACAGTATGGCTCACATTATGACAAAACATTTGGTGATCATTTGGTGGCACTGGCCAGTTTATTGCACAATAACTAGGTTTTAAACTAAAGCGTCAATTAAATGTTATGAGTGAGTTAATACATTTTGCAGACATGCAATAGAGATGTGATGTCCTGTAAAACAGCGGCCTAGTATTTAAACAGAATTTAGATATTAGACAATTAGAGATTTTCAGTGCCGAGAATGTTAAAGGGTTAGTTCACCCAAAAATGAAAATTCTGTCATTAATTACTCATCCTCCTGTCGTTCCACTGCCGTAAGACCTTCGTTTATCTTCGGAACACAAATTAAGATATTTTTGATAAAATCCGATGGCTCAGTGAGGCTTGCATTGACAGCAAGTTAATTTAGACTTTCAAACACCCAGAAAGGTATTAAAGACCTATTTAAAACAGATCATGTGACTACAGCAATTCAACCTTAATGTTATGAAGCGATGAGAATACTTTTTGTGCACCAAAATTAACAAAATAATGACTTTATTCAACCACATCTAGTGATGGGTGATTTCAAAACACTGCTTTCATGAAGCTTTGAAGCTTTACAAATCTTTTGTTTCGAATCAGTGTATCGGAGCGCCAAAGTCACGTTAACCATTGAAATTTCGAAACACTTATGATGTAACGAAGCCTCGTTTACTGAAATCACGTGACTTTGGCAGTTTTACCTTTCTGGGCATTGAAAGTGTAATTTAACTTGCTCTCTATAGAGGCCTCACTGAGCCATCAGATTTCATCAAAAATATCTTAATTTGTGTTCTGAAGATGAACGAAGGTCTTACGGGTGTGGAACGACATGAGGATGAGTAATGACAGAATTTTCATTTTTGCGTGAACTAACCCTTTAAGTCTGTTTCAAATAAATTAATCAAAGCAATGCAATAAAATGCATTTGCTATCTATTCTATATATTGAATTGATCCTTTTTTCTTTTCTTTTTTTAAGTAAAACCATTTTTTAAAATAGGGTACATCTATGGTACAGAAAAGTTCCCCTAATTGACAAACACGCTTATGTTTTTTTTCTAGGTCAGTTTTGACGGTCGCTTGTGAGCAGACTGAAGTGCTTTTGTTTGACCCTGTTTCTTCCAGACATATTAAAACACTGGTGGAGGCTCACGAGGACTGTGTGAACAACATAAGGTACATGTGAACACGTCACAATCAATTGCAGTGTGAGGGAATGTCAGTTACATGAGCAAAAGCTCTTTCAGAGAACTAATTCAAAACAGTTTGCATGTTGAATACTAGGATTTGCATAATGCAAATTTTGTTTTTCCGACTCTTACACACGCAAACACTCTCATACACACATACTGTCTGGCACTATAATAAAGTTCATGAGGATAACCGCCATGGAAAATTGTATGGTTGATGTTGTGTACTATTCAGGTTTCTCGACAACCGGCTGTTTGCGACCTGCTCTGATGACACCACCATTGCATTGTGGGATTTGCGGAAACTCAACTCGAAGGTGTGCACGTTGCATGGCCACGCCAGCTGGGTCAAGAACATTGAGTATGATACACATACCCGCCTGCTTGTGACGTCAGGGTTTGACGGAAATGTCATCACCTGGGATACTAACAGGTACGTATAGTGATATGTGACTAGGAGTGTTAACTAGCTGCCTTAATTAAGGGTGTGTTCACACTTGGCAGGTTTGGTTTGATAAAACGGAATCTGGTGCAATTGCTCTGTTAGTGCGGTTCTTTTAGAACAAGTGTGAAAGCTGCAATCTGGTATGCACCAAACAAGCAGACCGAGACCCACCTTATTAGGGGCAGTGTTGGGGAAAGTTACTTTTAAAAGTAATGCATTACAATATTGCGTTACTCCCTAAAAAAGTAACTAATTGCGTTACTTCGTTACTTTTTATGAAAAGTAATGCGTTACTTTACTTTTGCGTTACTTTTTCTCACCGGGGCTGGGCTTGCTTGTTTGTTTGTTTTTTAATAACAACAAAAAAGTTATATTTTTGGCAAAAAAGGCCCTTTCACACCAAAAGTGAAATCAATAAGCCTCAGGCTGAAGGAAAAGCATATGTACACCTGTACAGTAGAGGGCGCAGCTCAAACAAACCTTTCAGATGTGCTGCCGTTCTGGATTTAAGAAGAATAGGATACAGGAGAAGGAAGTTCTAGTTCTTATTTCTAAATCTAATCTAAAGTATTTCTGCTTATTAGTATGGCTGAATTAGATATATTGAAGGTCAGCAGCAGAGACATTGGTTAATAATTGAGATTAAATACATAAAGTATATTTGTGTAATTTAATATAGTGAATTATTACAGGTTTGCAAAAATTCTGAGATTGCATTTCACTGTTTTTATTCATTTTGAGGAATACTGAATGTTTTTGTGCAAGTGAGATGAGTAGATGTTCACATTTAGTCTAGAACTACAATAACCACAATAACTACAATAACCGAATTGCGAGGAGCGTATCCTTTAATAGAGATATTTCCCCTCATGAATATTTTACCATTGAATGTACTGAAAAGCGCTCACGCTCATATACGTCAGATATCAATGGATAGAGAGCGCACAAAGGCAAGCTGCACGATTATTAATCTTTAAAAGAGCATTCTCGATTTCATCACCCACATGATCTAATTCCTAAATGACAACGATTCAACAAAAATAAAATCACGACATTCAAATCTCCGTTCACGCTGCCGTTGATCTCGACAGAGTTGTCATATTTAGATATAAACAGCTTCACAAACAATCTTGTCAAACGTCTTCTTTACTGATCAAAATAGGATAAATCACCTTTTGAAAGTGCTTCTAATAACCACTGTATCAATTGCATTGTTACGCCATTAGGTGGCAACAAATTACAGTTAAAAATGTATCTATCACTGAATCATTCTTTTAGAAACAAATTCAGTCTTTATGAATCCAACTTACAAAAATATTGTTTCACCTGTCTGGACACATTGCGAGATGGCCTGGAAACACTGCTTCATGAAGCTTCGAAGCTTTACGAATCTTTTTTTTTTTTGAATCGGTGGTTCAGAGCATGTATCAAACTGCCAAAGTCACGTGATTTCAGTAAACGAGGCTTTGTTAGGTCATAAGTGTTCGAAATTTCAGTGGTTCACCTCTGGGGGGCGTGACTTTGGCAGTTTGATACATGCTCTGAACCACAGATTCGAAACTAAAGATTTTGTAAATCTTCAAAGCTTCATGAAGCAGTGTTTTGAAATTGCTCATCACTAGATATTGTTGAATAAAGTTGTTATTTTGTTGAATAAAGTTATTTTGTTTTTTTGGCGCACAAAAAGTATTCTTGTCGCTTCATAACATTAAGGTTGAACCACTGTAGTCACATGAACTGTTTTAAATATGTCTAGTAGCTTTCTGTATAGTAGCTTTCTGGGCATCTGAAAGTGTTAATTATCTTGCTGGCAATGCAGGCCTCACTAAGCCGTCGGATTTTATCAAAAATATCTTAATTTGTGTTCCAAAGATGAATGAAGGTCTTTTTTTTGTGTTAACTATTCCTTTAAAAATGGTAGTGTTAATGCTTAGCGAACCAAGACTAAATATATAATTTCATCTTTTGGTCTGGACCAAAAGAACCATGAAAACCAAACTACGTGTGTGAACACAACATAAGATTCTGTGTGTTTTCTAGCCATCTTAATTAGGATTGCATGTATAATGACTGTGTGTCATTGTATTTTCTATGCATTTAGGTTCACAGAAGATGGCTGTCCACACAAGAAGTTTTTCCACACGCGCTATCTAATGCGGATGCGTCTGACTCCAGACTGCAGTAAGATGTTGATCTCAACATCCTCTGGTTACCTGCTCATCTTACATGACCTTGACCTCACCCAGAGCCTTGAGGTCGGGAGCTACCGCATCCTACGGGCCCGCAGGGCTCCGCTCAGCACAGGTACATACATAAATCATAAATAAGGTATATGTGAGTCGGAAATGAAGAATCCAGAAATTTGAAATTTGGAGATATGCAGGTGACATGGAAATAGATCAGTAGTCAAAAGTTCATATGTGCTACAGGCAGGGTTGGGCAAAATTCAGAATTTAAGAATGATCTTCCTTTGTTCATGAGTTGGATTAATTTTTACTTTATTTACTGTATTGAGAAATTCATCACAAAGTTGCTTAAATTAGGTGTTTCATTAATTTCATTAACTAATAACAATAACATAAACTTCTGTTCAAAAGTTTGAGGTTGGCAAGTTTTAAATATAAATTATCATTTCATTTGCTACCTCAGGAACTGAACTGGAATGTAAAGACATTCTTAATTCAGCTCTGATTGGTGCAAAAACCTATAATACAGCCTGATATGACACAGTGAACTATACAGGTTAATTGTGTGGTGAATCTTGTACCTATTTTTATTATTATCATCTCTTTTTTTCTCTCAGAAGGCTCATCAGCAGGTTCCAGGTCAGGTGGTTCTCGTCACACCATTGACAGCAAAACCCATCCACACAGAGAGGGTAAAACCCAATTAGAATGAATTATGACATTTGTACATGCATAAGTAGTTTAGTCTTTTTGTGCTTTTTTTATGATTGTATACTTTTCTTTTAACCAACTACAGGTTTTTACTCACATTTTATTCACATTTTGTCTTTTCCCAGGTTTGTCACCCAGAAACAGTCTTGAGGTATTAACCCCAGAGATCCCGGGTGAGCGGGATCGTGGGAACTGCATCACCTCCTTGCAACTGCATCCTAAGGGCTGGGCCACACTGTTACGCTGCTCCAGCAACATGGACGACCAAGAGGTCAGTGATGAAACCTAAACCAATGTGGAACGTACAGGCTGACAGCAAAATGAATTTCAACTCATTTCTGTGTCTTTCTATGTTTCTCAGTGGACGTGCGTGTATGAGTTTCAAGAAGGAGCTCCACCTCGACCACCAGTGTCTCCTCGCTGCTCTCTGCGTCTCACGCACTACATCGAGGAGGCTAATGTCGGCCGCGGCTACATTAAAGAGCTGTGCTTCAGTCCTGACGGCCGCCTCATTTGCTCGCCGTACGGTTACGGCGTGCGCTTGCTGGCGTTCGATGAGCACTGCGCTGAGCTGACGGACTGCATGCCTGTGCGGACGGCTCTGCTGCGGGAGGTCCGCTCCATCTACTCTCACAGCGACGTGGTGCTCACCTCAAAGTTCTCGCCCACTCACTGTCAGTTTGCATCAGGTTGCCTTAGTGGACGCGTAGCTCTGTATCAACCACACTTTTAACACATACAAATTCATTTGAATTTACACTGATCACTGAACTACATCCTGCAAATGGCAGAAGCTTTTGATGCTGATGGCGGACAATGGGAGAACGAAACTACCTTAAAGGGATAGTTCACCCAAAAATGAAAATTCTGTCATCATTTACTCCCCCTCAAGTTGTTCCAAACTTGTATAAATTTCTTTGTTCTGCTGAACACAAAGGAAGTTATTTGGAAGAATGTTTGTAACCAAGCAGATCTCGCCCCCCATTGACTACCATAGTAGGAAAAAAAATATGATGGTTGTCAATGCGGGCGAGATCTGCTTTATTACAAACATTCACACAAAAGTAAGAATTTGGAAGAATGTAACCAAGCAGATCTCGCCCCCCATTGACTATCATAGTATTTTTTTCCTACGATGGTAGTCAATGGGGGGCAAGATCTGATTGGTTACAAACATTCTTCCAACTATCTTCGTTTGTGTGAATGACTACTATAGTAGGAAAAAAATACTTTGGTAGTCAATGGGGGGTGAGATCTGCTTGGTTATAAACATTCTTCCAAATATCATCCTTTGTCTGAACGTTTGTAGAATGTTCGTAATTAAGCAGATCTCGCCCCCACATTGACTACCATAGTAGGAACAAAAATACTATGATAGTCAATGGGGGGGGGGGGGGGGGAGAGATTTGCTTGGTTTCAAACATTGTTCCAAATATCTTGTTTTGTGTTCAACAGAACAAAGAAATTTATACAGGTTTGGAACAACTTGAGGGTGAGTAAATGATGACAGAATTGTTATTTTTGGGTGAACTATCCCTTTAAATGGAGTATTTGTGTGTGTGTGTGTGTGAGAGTGAGAGAGTGAGAGAGTGAGAGAGTGAGAGAGTGAGAGAGTGAGAGAGTGAGAGAGTGAGAGAGTGAGAGAGTGAGAGAGTGAGAGAGTGAGAGAGTGAGAGAGTGAGAGAGTGAGAGAGTGAGGGGTCACACTGCATGTGAATGACCTGTACGTTTTTGTCATTTTTAGATGTAATTGTTCTTTACACTGTGTAAACTCTGAACTTATCAGTCTGTGCAAAAATGAAAGCCAAGAGCATTAGTTTTTCTCCGTGATGGAGGATGAATGAGTCACGTGAGCGTTAGAGAATTGTGTGGAATGTTTTTTTTGTTTGCTCATCCATGAAGCACTGCAGTAAATGCTTAAGCCAATCATTTTCATGTAACTGTACGCAGTTCAAGGCAATTTTTTTGCATTTTGCCAAACATTTTAGACTTTGCAATGCCATAATCGTTTTCAGAAACATTTTGTTCTGGAAGTGTCACTTTTACCAATTGTATTTACTTTTGGACTGCTTGTTCTTAACAACACTAACTGAGGTCTGATTTGTAAATTGTCAATGCAGTATGTACCATGTACGTGTTGGGATGAATATGACTTCTGTCAGTGGTTGATTGAATTGACTGGGAATTTTGTAATATTCTGTTTTTCATATGCTTCTGGATTCTACAAGGACAATCAGCAGTTATGAAATGTACTGATGCTCACGACGCACAGCGAGAGCTTTGAACTCTGGACAAAGACGATGGGAGATGGCAGTTTTGATGCAGGTTTAGCTGATGGATGAGTGTTTTATATGGCTGGACATGATGAGATTAGCCTTCTGAAGACTAAATAGAGGACACAATCTGAATGTTCAGCTTTTCTGGGACTAATATCAGTGGTTCCTCCGTAGCAGTTATTTAAATAGAGTGGCCGTTATTAAAAATTGAAATTTAAAAGCAGAGTAATAGTAAAAGTTAGCATAATTTTATTCATCCTTGATTCTCATTTGATTCACTCTATCCATGTTAACATTACTAAGGATGCAGTGCTACAGATATATTAAATAAAGACAGTTTTTTCATAGCTTTTGTTTGGCTTGGGGAAGAAAAATTCTGTAAACTAAAGAGCTGTTTGAGATATTAGCATTCCTGGATCCATGGAGAATAAGCATTGGCATCTGACTCACTTAAACAGATCATTTGGGACAGGGGCGTCACTCGTTTTAAGTCAAAAGTTGCATTGGGGGAAAAAAGTCACCTTGTGTGGGCTGATTTTTTTTGTCACACACTGGTGTAGATCATACATATAGAATAGAAAATATATGGAATTGGTTAATTTCATATACAAGAGAGTTTAAGATTATATACCATTCAAAAGTTTGGAGTCTGTAAGATTTTTTTTAATGTGAGTCTATTATGGCTCACCAAGGCTGGATTTATTTAATCAAAAAATACAGTAAAAACAGTAATATTGTGAAATATTATTACAATTTAAAATAACTGTTTTCTATTTGAAAATATTTTACAAAGTAATTTATTCCTGTTGGCAAAGCTGCATCATTTAAATTTTAAGCATCATTACTCCGGTCTTCAGTGTCACATGATCCTTCAGAAATCATCCTAATATTCTGATTTGCCGTTCAAGAAGCATTTCTTATTATCAATGTTGAAAACTGTTGTGCTGCTTAATATCTCTGTGTAAACTGTGATACATTTAAGTTCAAAGAACAGCATTTATTTAAAACTAACTTTTTATTAATATTTTGTAACATTATTTACAAATGTCTTTACTGTCACTTTTGATCAATTTAATGCATTCTTGCTGAATAAAAGTATTAATTTCTTTATAAAAAAAAATCTTACTGACCCCAAACTTTTGAATGGTCCTTTGTGAATGAAAGTAGAGGTGTGGAAAATAAACTGGCTCGACCAGGAAATGTGTAACCCATAATATAAGTAATGTAAAATCTTAATGACTTTTTTTCATATCAAGCATAAATGCAAAATTTTGAATCAAGATATCAAACTCGCACTGGTTTCCCTTTCTTCTTAAGAACTGTCCAATTTCCATGTGTAATTGAAAGAAATGCCCTAATACTGCAACATAGCTGGTTCTGAGGAGTAACATAATGGACATGAATGTATTTTAGCATTTTTTTCCTCAAATTGTCCTGAAGTGCCGACACCTCTATAAAGCTTGTTTCTGCCACTGAATAAAAACATAACAATTCTGACTTTTTTTCTAACAATTGCAAGTTTACATCTTGCAATTCTGACTTTTTTTTCCTCAGAATTGTGATCTAACTTTTAAATTTCGAGTTATAAACTCACAATTCTGAGAAATAAAGTCACAATTATTAAGTGGCAGAAACAAGCTTCTATACATCACTGAATTAAGACAGTTCAAGAAACTAAGATGTGCTTTCTGTAAAATATTTTATTAGCTTTATTATGATCATATTCTGAGTGTAGAAAACCAGCTACAATCTCAGAGTCTTACTCAAAAAATCTGTTAGTGGTTAAAAAAAAAAACCATTCAAATGTTGAACAGCAGACAATCTCAGTGTCTCTTAAATGTCACCGTCCCTCAACCTGTGACAGACCGGCTTATTGTTTTATAAATGAGCTGCTCACTTCCGTTTAACTTTGTTAAGGCGCTGCTGTTGTTCTCGACGGCGGTTCAGAATCTTGGTGCTGATGCGGAGTTTGCGCATTCTCATGGCTCGGATCCGTACCTGATCATCCCGGGGAATTTTTCTACCACTTGCCAGGATCTGTTTTAGGCGATCCTGCGAAGTCTTGGTGAGGGTGAAGTCACAGATGGTTGCATGGGGCTCTGACCCCACAGTGCAGTGGCGGATGCGGGGGAAGTAGCCTTCTGCCCACACCGTTATCTTGTACTCACCTGGGTTCAGCAAACGCCAGTAATCACCATCTAGAGCTGCAAACATGTGAATCGAACATTATTATATCCCTGTATTGACAAAACTGAAATGTTTAAAGGGGGCTGACTGTATTATGCCCTTTTACAAAACCTTGGTTTTGTTTTTGGGGTCTACTAGAATCGGTTTTCATGCTGATTGGTCGGCTGGACCAGTGTGTTGTGATTGGTCACCTTTTTCATGCTCAAACTGTAAAAAAGCATAATAGGCCCTCTTTAATGCAGTTTAATTTGGCAAATTGATTTTAGAGGTATACCAGATCTCATGTCATGGTCCAGGCCGTCCACCTTAATGATAGCATTTGCAATGCCAGCCTTAGTGTCCTTATCCCTGATGACGCCCTTTATACCTCTGTGCACCTGCAGAAGAGCGAGAGAGCAGATAAAAATGGAAAAGGGTAGGATCCATTAGGATCATGTTTCCATACAGGACAGAAGGAAAATGAACTGACCTGCTCCATGTACAGCAGGAGAGACTCTTTGTTGTTCTCCCATTCGACAGGAAGCTCACTGGCATGTGGGAATTTATCACAGGACAGTTCTACAGTTATTTCGAAACAATTCGTGTGGAGGTAACTGAAGTCATTCATGCCTGTAAAGCAAAAATAGTATATAAGAAAAAGAATATATGACACTGAAACTTCTCAGTACATAAAGCCTTTTATATAATGAGCACGAAACTAGGATTGCCTCTTAAAAATATAATGAATTATCAATGTATTAATTCAAAAATAAAAATGTAAACATTAATCAATTTTCAAATGTAATATTAATTCATGTTGAAAACTGTAGTTAAATTGAACAATAAAAAATAACTAATTAAAAAAACTTTTAAAAATGTTTGCTTTTCATAATCCATTTGCCAGCTGCTTTTTAAATACTTTTTAATCTATTTGTTGATTGATAGCAATGTTGGGTGTACAAATTATATACAGTATATATATATATATATATATATATATATATATATATATATATATATATATATATATATATATATATATACACATACATACATACACACACATATATGTATAAAATTGATCAAAATATAAATTCAGTTATATTTAGGTTTATTTAACTAATTTAACTAATTTAACTACTTTAAATAAAGCCAATTAAATTGATAAAATTAACTTCAAATGTCAGAGTAGAAGCACATTGATTACCTAAACATTATGCATTTAGGCTTACAAATAAAATTGATATAAATTAACAAAGCATTTATTTAACAAATATTTTTTTAATTTATTTTATTGGGGGGAAAACATAAAATTTAATGAATCTTCAGAAAAACAAATAACTTGGTAAATTATAATGAATGAGGAAAAGCAGTTGGCAAAATGATAAAGAAAAATATTTTGAGTAATTGTTGCATTTTAAAAATGAGTTGTTAATTTATCATTTACTGTTTCATTTTACATTTTAATGCATAATTATTAGATTAATAAACAATTTCTTCATTTTATTTTTAATGGCACATTTAGTCCACCATATTGAACACAACTAATATCTGAATATATACAGTCTACATAATTCTCCTAAATATATTCTTCAAGACTTTGACTGTTTGAATACGCCTGTTTCATCTCTTAAAATTTACTTCTAGAAAGTTCATTGTTGCTAGACATACTTTGTATTACACTCTATGTATTAAGTTTTTATTAGTTTTTTTTTAGTTTGTTTAATTTCAATTTAATTAATTTATTTTCTTTTCCCTTCTTTCTTTTTGGCGTTGAGGTTGGGGTGGAGTGGGAACAATATTTTCACTATTCTCCTATATCTTTATAATGTTACTAAAAGTTTAATAAATATATTAAGCAAAAACATTGTTGCAAAGTTCCAGAAATGGATGAAGTTGCACACATTGGGCATGTCTGTGTGTCTCTGATGTTTACTCACTCCCTGGAACAGTGTGCCAGTCGGCCCCATTGATGATGTTGTTGTGCTGCTGGAAGTCTTCTGAGTGACAGATCCTGCGATCTGGGTTTGCCATCACCAGATTGGCTGAAGCAAAGACGGTAGCCAACCAACGGAAGAAATCGTTGTCTGCGGTGGGAGTGTCCTGGCGAGGGATCCAGTCACGTGTGCAGTCGAAAGGGTAAGTGACCACCAGCTCTCCCCCGTGCAGATTAGCACTCAGTACAAACGGGATATCTTGCATCCAGCTGATTACAGCACGCGTCTCCGGGGCAACCTTAAACATGAACGTGTTCAAATATATAGTACAATATAAAAATATACAATAATATACACAATTGTGAGAAAAAGAGTCAGAACTGTGAGATAAAAAGTTGCAATTATCTTTTTTTTATTCCATGGCAGAAACAAGCTTCCATGGAGACTCTTTAAAAACCTTAATTATTCCAAACATTTGACTGGTAGTGTATAAAAATACATTTATATAATATGTAGCCTACTAAACAAAAAGATAGATTAACTGTATGGACACAACTGCTATCATGTGGTTTAGACTGTAATAAGAGGGTCTGGGTCTGGTTTCAGTGCGAGTCTGTCCCCCATTGCCCCTCCCCCCAGCCACAAAAGGGACTCTTTGCCTATAATAATAATCTCATAATCCACAGAAAAGATGATAATTTGGTGTCCTTTTATTGCGTTTCTTCATATTTGAAGTCTCCTTCTATCATCTTTCATGATGAAGTGTGAATTTCATTTCTAATCTGTGTATTGTGGTGTGTTTTTCTATCGGAGGCCCAGCACAGGGAGTTTTAGCTGAGAGGAAGTGCTCACATTCTTCACAGATCTGCTTGACCCTGATTCCCATGTGCATAGCGTGTCCTCCTCTGTAAGGCAAAGACTAAAAGTCTATCGAAAGGGTAAAAGTCACCATCAAATCCAAACTGACAATTATAAATGGAATATTGAGGTATTTATTATAAATGATTATTCTGTGCACATCATTACTTTTTAAAATTCACGTGCCCTCGTAATCTTTACCAAAATATCTTCCCCTCCCTCTTGCAGTGACATCTCTTCTCTTCTCTGATGACGTGTTTACTGGCGCGAGGAGGCGGGGCAACCTGTCACTCACATGACATCACAGCAATAACAAACCACAACCATCTAACAATCCAATCAATTCCCAATGGACAAAAGTCAAGTCCAGCCCTACATTTTACCTCGTTCGAGAAGTTTTATTTGGATATAAATCACATTAAGGAAACAAAGACTATTGCAACATACATTTTATGCATGTGACCCTTAAATCCAAATAAAACAAACATTATACACTGACAGAAACCACTGAAAGAGCTCAAGGCTCGGCTGTTTTCTTAGCCAAAAACTTTGACTCTTTTAACAAACAGTATAGACTATTTTTGAAAAATAATGAAACAACCAGGGACTCATTAATGCACAGACTTACAGGACCAACTGGCTGCACGAAAATGATATATAGTTCACTTCAGAATTAAAATTTACTGATAATTTACTCACCCCCATGTCATCCAAGAAGTTTATGTCTTTCTTTCTTCGGTCACAAAGAAATTAAGGTTTTTGAGGAAAACATTCTAGGATTTTTCTCCATATAGTGGACTTCACTGGGGTTTAACGGGTTGAAGGTCCAAATGACAGTTTCAGTGCAGCTCCAAAGGGCTCTACAGGATCCCAGCTGAGGAATAAGGATCTTTTTAACCACAAAATGCTCTGTGATGCGCCACACATTACGTAATCATGTTGGAAAGGTCACGCGTGACGTAGGCGGAAGTACCAATCCAATGTCTACAAAGCGAACGTGCAAAGACTAAGTTAAACAGCCTTTACAAAAAAACGTAAAACAATGATGTCGGACGTTTTTTAAGTTTTTCGCCCTACCGCAGTACTTCCGCCTACATCATGCATGACCTTTCCAAACTGATTACGTAATGCATGGCGCATCACAGAGCATTTTGTGGTTAAAAAGATCCTTATTCCTCGTCTGGGATCATGTAGAGCCCTTTGGAGCTGCACTGAAACTGTAATTTGGATCTTCAACCCGTTGAACCCCAGTGACGTCCACTATATGGAGAAAAATCCTGGAATGTTTTCCTCAAAAACATTAATTTCTTTTTGACTGAAGAAAGAAAGGCATAAACATCTTGGATGACATGGGGGTGAGTAAATTAACATGAAATTTGAATTCTGAAGTGAACTAATCCTTTAAATAATTATTCCTATATATGGAGGTTCAGAGTAGTGACAACTGCATTCTATAACCAAACTATAACCAAACTTGAACGTGACAACTGTTCCCAAAGGTTTTTATAAGTAGACTACACATATTATAAGTGAGCATGACAATGCTTACGTACTAATGCTTCGGTTGAGGTGTAGTACTCTGGCATGGGAATGTAGTGGTTGCTCACTCTCCTCTTGTCCGTGGCCAACTCCTGAGCGTCCCACATGATGTTGTTGAGGTCAGGGAAGTTATGGTTCATGTCAATGCCCTCAAAGCTGTAGCGTCCAAGAGCCCAGCCAGAGAGTTCTGAGCCCTGTTGAAACAAACACATGCACAAATGCAAATAGAAGACTGATGACACTATAGTGAACTAGTTATATTACTAGTTAATAGTTAGTTAATAGTGAGAATTGGACCCTAATCTAAAGTGTGACCAATCTTTTGTGCAATGGAAAGGTTCCATGGATGTTAAAGGCTATTTGTGGAACACAGATGCCAATAAAGAACCTTTATTTTTAGGAGCGTAATGTTCATCTCGCATCAGTTTTGCTGTTTTGGATTACCTTCTCATAGGCTGTTTCATATCCGTCTGGGTTCATAGATGGCAACAGATGGATGCGTGTATCTTTTACCAGCTGTATGACACGCTGATTGCCTCGGTTGTATTCATGGCAGATGTACTGCATGAGATTTAGCAAGAGCTCCCGGCCCAAAACTTCATTCCCATGCATCCCGGCAACATAGCGAAACTCCGGCTCACCTATATGCAAACAGTGAAATCATAAACAATAAAATGTGTACAATTCGGAAAATTAATTCATTTAAAGGTGCCATCAAACATTTTTTTACAAGATGTAATATAAGTCTAAGGTGTCCCCTGAATGTGTCTGTGAAGTTTCAGCTCAAAATACCCCATAGGTTTTTTTTAATTAATTTTTTTAACTGCCTATTTTGAGGCATAATTAGAAATGTGCCGATTCGTGCTGCGGCCCCTTTAAATCGCGTGCTCTTCGCCCCCTCCCGAGCTCTCGACTATAATACAGTGCATAAACAAAGTTCACACAGCTAATATAACCCTCAAAATGGATCTTTACAAAGTGTTCGTCATGCAGCATGTCTAATCGCGTAAGTATGGTGTTTATTTGGATGTTTACATTTGACTCTGAATGAGTTTGAGGCTATATGCTCTGTCTAACGGCTAATGCTACACTGTTGGAGAGATTTATAAAGAATGAAGTTGTGTTTATGAATTATACAGACTGCAAGTGTTTAAAAATGAAAATAGCGACAGCTCTCTTGTTTCCGTGAATACAGTAAGAAACGATGGTAACTTTAACCACATTTAACAGCAAATTAGCAACATGCTAACGAAACATTTAGAAAGACAATTTACAAATATCACTAAAAATATCATGTTATCATGGATCATGTCAGTTATTATTGCTTCATCTGCCATTTTTCGCTGTTGTTCTTGCTTGCTTACCTAGTCTGATGATTCAGCTGTGCAGCTCCAGACGTTAATACTGGCTGCCCTTGTCTAATGCCTTGAACATGATCTGGCATATGCAAATATTGGGGGTGTACATATTAATGATCCCGACTGTTACGTAACAGTCAGTGTTATGTTGAGATTCGCCTGTTCTTCAGAGGTCTTTTAAACAAATGAGATTTATATAAGAAGGAGGAAACAATGGAGTTTGAGACTCACTGTATGTCATTTCCATGTACTGAACTCTTGTTATTCAACTATGCCGAGGTAAATTCAATTTTCAATTCGATGGCACCTTTAAAACCCCCATTTTACTTCCATTATGTTATGTATTTCAGAGTGAAACAGCATGCAGGATAAAATAAGGTCAGGATTAGAGTCTTTATCCAGCAGGAATTGTATTATGAAAAAAATGAACATTTGAAATTGGAACATTTGCTACCTTTATAAAGAGATTAGAGAAGTCAAACTGCTGACAATGTGTCTTCAGTAAAAGCATAACAGCATCTGATCAATGATGGAATGTTTATTCTGGCCAAATGAATGATGAAAAGCAGATGTGTGACTACAACATGTTACATAAAGGTATGATGAATGGGCAAAATAAAGTCTACAAGCAAAGAAAACATCTTCTTCTATCTGTGTGAAAAGGAAAATATTAGAAGGGCGTGAATGAGTTCTCTGTAAAAACCATAATTGGTTATTGCACCAGAATGTGTGTGTGTGGTGTGGTCTATCAGATTCAGGAATCTGAATAACAAGCACCAGGGTCCTGAAGTAAACACTTACCAAGCTCATGTTTTCCCGGGTTATCGGATATTTCCATAACATAAAGCTTCAGTCCGGTGTAGCTCCTCCCAATAGTGTAGATCCGTGTGATATTTGGACACTCGTCATTCACAGACTTCATTAACTAGAGGAAGAGTGACTTGTGTTAGTTCGCTTACATGAATAAGCAGTAAGAATATGAAGGTCTAAAATCACTCTAACCTTCCTCATCTCATTATAATTATGGTGTCTGAAGTCGAGGTCATCTGTGGATCCGCTCTCAGTTTCAGAAAATTGCAGGCTGTCAGGATCTACACATACAGACAAATTGTCAAACTGTTTAAAGGTCTTACCGCCCCTCCATATGAAAGGAAATAGCTTAATGTATTCATATTCAAGATGCTGCATGCTTCAAATTTTATATATATATATATATATATATAGGCAATATGCCATGGTTTTGACCCAAATATTTCAAAGTACAGTAGTGTAATACTGTGAACCTGGCATTGGGCAACCCAGCACTTCAGCACGGAGGCAAATGGTGCCATTGCTAAACCAGGTCTGTGGGTTAATGCGAATGTACTGGGCCACCGAGGGCTCGGGAAACAGAGCCAAAACTGGCGTCTCCAAATCTTCATTCCCAATAAACACCTGCACAGAGATTGTGAGATCAGGAAAGACAGTACACATATAGAAAAGAAAAAAATATGACACATGGGTAAAATTCACTTTACAGACTATAGGTTTTAAAGATTTATATGCTTAACACATTTCTTAGCCATGTCTTACAGGGAAATCTACAGGGAAACTTCATGTGCAGAGTTGACAAAAGTAGGTTAGCAGTACTTATAAAAGTCATAAACTTACGGCCTCCTCTGATCCATTCATGCAGGGCTGCCAGACCACTGAGTCATTACTGAACTGCACCTTATACGTGCGGACCCAGTTCAAGCTACACACACACACAAATAAAGACTTTTGGCAAGACGAATGTAATGAAAATGGGTTTCATTTGTAAACATCCTGTAAAAGCAGACCCTTGTGAAAAAGAAGTACACTTCAGCAGTACTTATTATGGAAATATTCCTTAAAATAATATACTGTGAACTGAATCTAAGAATGTGAACTGAATGCAATGTTTTCAGACACTAAAACGGACCGTTATCGTTCGTTGGTCTGGACGCCAATATAGTTATCGTTACGGTTATCTTTATAGTTATCATTCTTGGAGTGAATGGGCCTTAAAGTTGGCAAATGTGATGGTAAATATGGGTAAGAAATGAAATACCAACTGCAACTCATTATGTAAATATAAAAAAATTCATAATGGTTAGCACACCACATGGCTGAAATGATTTACAAAACAAAAGTGTGGAATGGAGCGAGTCTGTGTTTAGCAGTTAGAGATGATTAGTTGCATCAAATTGGAGAAGAAAAAAATAATTATAGTTATTTGCTGCTATCTAGCAGGAACTAATGAAGTGTGTATGACAACTATGATGATAATGATGATCAAAGACACACAATGACCTCCAGATAGAGTTTCTGCCCTGGAGGATGACGCCAGTAAAGAGTGTCGGTCTGAGAGCATCCAACTGCAACCACTGTTCCTGATCCTCCACCCCAGCACACCACGCTCCGTCATACTCATCATCATCCTCCAGACCAGACTACAAACACACGTATGCAAATTCATAACATACTACATTGAATCTACCTTCAAAATCTTCTTAAACAAACACACACAGTGGGCTGACCTGTATGTTAAGGCGTCCTCTGTAAGGGCCGAGCCCGACGCTCAAATACGAGGAAGCCTCCAACTGATCATCAGAGACTTTCAGAGACTCCAAACCCAGCGGTGGACAATCTGATAGAGATTGAGACAAACAAATGTAACGCTGATGAACAGTTACTTATTAAGCCAGAGAGGAGCCTAAGAATGGTTGAATGAAAGATAACAGTGAATGTGCTCTAAAGAATCACATGATAGTACACTCTTAAAAATAAAGGTTCCAAAAGGGCATTTTCACAGCAAACCATTTTGAGAAAGATTCTGAAAAAGAATAACCAGTGACCAGGTTCTAAAAGTGAAGAGCACATAATTCCACTACAAAGAACCTTTTGTGCAGTAGAAAGTTTCCATGGATGTTCTTTATGTAACCATCAATGCCAATAAAGAACCTTTATTTTTAAAGCGTAGGCAATAATTTCTCTCTCTTCTCCAAGGGTGTTCAATTGGTGCGCTTTTGAAATTACTTCAAGAGCTGGTGGGAATACAGGAATGCTGAGCAAACAAATGTCACACTGATTCACTATTGTTGCTTAAAACAAAGTCTGGTGAATCAGCATCATGTTTGTTGCTTAAGCATTTCTGTATTCCCACCAGTTCTTGAACTAATTTCCTCTTAAGTATACAGCCTGTCTGATATCAAACACATGAGACCAGATAACAAATCCTGTTAAAAAGAAGTTTGTAGCACATTGCAAAACATTAAGCACTGTGCATAGTGACTATAATTAAAGGAATTAGTATGTGCTGAATAAACACTAGTGAGCAGTTTTGGGGGTAATGCATTACAAGTAATGTAATCAGATTACTTTTTCAAGTAACTACTAAAGTAACGCATTACTTTTTTTTAAATTTTACTTTTTCAAATAAGTAACGCAAATAAACTTTTTCATATGAAAATAAGTAATGCAAGTTACTTTTTCACATTTATTGACTGACAGCTCTCCCTTCCCATGTTGAGAGAAATATGTGTGAAAATGATGGTTATTGTAGTTCTACAATTAATGTGAACATGCATTTACTCATCACACTTGCATGAAACATTTAGTATTCCTCAAAATGAATAGTGAAATACAATCTCAGAATTTTACGCAAACCTGTAATTAAGTATATTAAATTAGACAAATATACTTTATGTATTTAATCTCACTTTATTAACTAATGTCTTTGCTGCTGACCTTCAATGAACTAATTTAACCATACTAAGAAGGAAAAATTACTTTACATTTAGAAATAAGAATGTTGAACTTCCTTTTATTCTTCTTCAATCCAGAATAGCAGCACAGCTGAAAGGTTTGTTTGAGCTGCGCCATCTACTGTACAGGAGTAAATATGCATTTCCTTCAGCCTGAAGGTTATTCATTTCACGTTTGGTGTGAAAGGGCCCTGACATTTGCCAAAAATATAACTTTTTTGTTGTTGTTATTAAAAAATAAACAAGCAAGCCCAGCCCAGGTGAGAAAAAGTAACGCAGAAGTAATGTAACCCATTACTTTTTTATATATAAAAAGTAACTAAGTAACGCAATTAGTTACTTTTTTTAGGGATTAAAGCAATATTGTAAAGTAGGCCTAACTTTCCCCAACACTGCTAGTGACTATTGAAATAAGTACTAGTATATAATGAACAATGACTAGTGAAACTGCAAAATATAGCCTACTTGTAACCTATCGGGTCAACTTAAAGGCATAATTTACCCACAAACGAAAAGTCTGTCATACTTTACTCACCCTTACATCTCTCCAAACCTGTATGACTTTCTTTGGAACATGTGAATATTAAATAATATATTTTGAATACCATTGACTTCCATTGCATGGAAAATAAAATAGAAATGACAGATTTCTTTAAAATCTGTTCCACAGAAGAAAGAAATTGCACGAAATGTGTTGAAGTGTCAATCACTTTAACATAAAATAGAGTTAACTTAATCTTAAAGGGATAACGCCGTGCCATAAAAGGATATTTAAAGAAAACTTCAGATTGATCATGAACTCGCCTGGTTTTACTCCACGGGTCTCTTTGTTCATCTGTTCTCCATCTTCACTGGTATTCCTCTGCGCTTGAGTGTGGTCTTCATCGGGGTTTGCTTTCTCCAAACTTTTAGTAACATTTCCATCCAGATTAAATATTGACTTTAAATCGTTAGACTCAGATTTAGTAACATTATTACTGACAGTCTGATTTTCAGATGAAAGACAGTGGTGTGTAATGCAAAGTATTATTGCACCACAAATATGTACGCTTTGCATAAGCATTTTCCTTCTTCAGTAACCTATATTCTTGTCCAAGACTCCAAGCAGAATTTAAAAGTCAGATATTGGAAGAACGCCCCGTAATATTATACCAGACTGCCGCCACTACCGTATATTGTAGAATAGACGTCGTGTAGACCGTGATTGTGTTGTCAAGCGAAGTTTTAACCCTGTAAAGCACATCATATTTGATACATAAATTTCTGAAGCCTCTAAATAATCAACATGATCAACAATTTTCAAATAACAACATGCACTAAATTTTGCTCAGTTTGCACCTCCGAATAAAACTGAGGTGTTTTTCATCCTCCAGTGTGATATTCTCATGTAACATATTATGGACAATAAAAGTATAATGTAGCCAATCAAATATGATATGAAACATAAAAGACATAGGCTCTGCTATTTTTTTTTTTTTTAAATAATATTTGTCTTAAAGTTAAATAAATTGTTCCATTTTAACTTTTTTTGACTGTTATTTTAGGCTATATGTCAGGCTAACACAGAAGGTTATGTTTGTTTACATGTTTATGCTACTAGTGAGGTGTTAAATGACTCCATGAAGCTACATGTCACATGATTTTTGCTATATTCACATCTCTTGTTTAGGCATGTTGAACACTAGCCTATTAACACTTTCTGGGAACAGCTGGTTTTGCAGTTTGTGGTTACACTATGAAAACATGATATGGGACAGGTTTTTGCACAACCAACCCTTTTCTTGAAAGCATATATTATCATTAAAACAGCGAAGAAGAAGAAGAAGAAGAAGAAGAAGAAGTCGCCTAATAAATAATCTAAAGACTATGCAGTTGCAAGAAAAAGTATGTGAACCACTTGCAGAATCTGTGAAAATATTAATAATTAAAAAAAAAAAAAAAAAAAAAGAGAGAGATCATACAAAATGCATGTTATTTTTTGTTTAGTACTGTCCTGAGTAAGATATTTTACATAAAATATGTTTACATATAGTCCACAAGACAAAAAAAATAGCTGAATTTATTAAAATAACCCCATTCATAAGTATGTGAACCATTGATTCTTAATACAGTGTGTGGTTACCTGGATGATCCACGACTGTTTTTTTGTTTTGTGATGGTTGTTCATGAGTCCATTGTTTGTTCTGAGCAGTTAAACTGAGCTCTGTTCTTCAGAAAAAATCTCCAGGTCCTGCAGATTCTTCAGTTTTCCAGCATCTTTTGCATATTTGAACCCTTCCCATCAGTGATTGTATGATTTTGAGATCCATCTTTTCACATGGAGGACAACTGAGGGACTTAAACTCAACTATTAAAAAAGGTTCAAACATTCACTGATGCTCCAGAAGGAAACACGATGCATTAAGAGTCGGGGGGTGAAAACTTTTGGAATTTGAAGATCAAGGTAAATTGTATTTAATTTGCCTTCCGGGAAACATGCAAGTATCTTCTGTTGCTTCCGAAGGGCAGTGCTAAATGGGAAAAAAAAGGATATTCAAGCAAAATAAGAAAAATTTGGACCTCTTCATCTTGTTCAAAAGTTTTCACCCCCGGCTCTTAAAGGATTAGTTCACTTTCACCTTCATGTCATCCAAGATGTCCATGTCTTTCTTTCTTTAGTCGAAAAGAAATGAAGGTTTTTGATGAAAACATTCCAGGATTTTTCTCCATATAGTGGACTTCAATGGACCCCAAACAGTTGAAGGTCAAAATTACAGATTCATTGCAGCATCAAAGCGTTCTACATGATCCCAGATGAGAAATAAGTGTCTTATCTAGAGAAACCATAGCTCATTTTCTAAAAAGAATTTTTTTTTTATACATTTTAACCATAAATGCTCATCTTGAACTAGCTCTTTTCTTCTTCTTCTCTATTAGAATTCCGGCAGTGTAGACACTGCTAAGTGTATTACTGCCCTCCACAGGTCAAAGTTTGTACTAAATTGTCATATACAATATGCTTGTGCAAGTATATAACAATTAGTACAAACTTTGACCAAGAAGAGAGCTAGTTCAAGATGAGCATTTATTGTTAAAACTTATATAATTATTATTATTATTATTATTTATTTGTTTTTTTTAGAAAATGAGCGATGGTTTCTCTAGATAAGACCCTTATTCCTCGTCTGGGATCATGTAGAACGCTTTGAAGCTGCACTGAAACTGTAATTTTGACCTTCAACCATTTGGGGTCCATTGAAGAGAGACATGAACATCTTGGATGACATGGGGGTGAGTAAATTATCAGGAAATTTTTATTTGAAAGTGAACTAATCCTTTAATGCATCGTGTTTCCTTCTGAAGCATCAGTGAATGTTTGAACCTTTTTAATAGTTGTGTTTGAGTCCCTCAGTTGTCCTCAGTGTGAATGAATCTCAAAATCATTCAGTCACTGCTGGAAAGGGTTCAAATATGCAAATGATGGTGGAAAACCGAAGAATTTTTGGGACCTGGAGATTTTTTCTGAAGAACAGAGCTCAGTTTAACTGCCCAGAACAAACAAGGGACTCATGAACAACCATCACAAAAAAAAGAAAAAAAAAAAGATTCATGGATCATCCAGTTAACCACACACAGTATTAAGAATCAATGTTTCATAAACTTTTGAACTGGGTCATTTGAATAAATTCAGCTACTTTTTGTCTTATGGATTATATGTAAACATCTTTTATGTAAAATGTCTTACTCAGGACAGTACTAAAAAAAATTACATGCATTTTGTATGATCTCTCTTATTTTGTTAAAATTTTGCACATTTTCACAGATTCTGCAAATGGTTCACATACTTTTTCTTGCAACTGTATATATTAAATCACTTCCAGTGGTATTTTGGGACATATTTATGACTAAATGTTTTTATTTTTTCATATAGGCCTATGACAAATATATATATATATATTAAAATAAAATCATTTTTTGCTGCTGAAATAAAGCTATCGTTACTCTCTGCTGCTCTGTGGACGTCTTTTTTTTGGCGCTCGATCTTAACGCCCTCTAGTGGCCGTTTCCGTGAACTACGTCATCCATCGCTCCTCCTACCAACAGAATGGCGGCTCCCGACGATCACAACAGCGCTTTCATCATGGTCTTGGAGTGTATCAAATAAACTTCAACAATGGCTGTTACGCCTCGTAAACCATTTATGTTGTAAGGTTTTTACAATACATTTTATTCTTTTTCATAACTGAACTGCGTTGTGTGGTAAAGTCAGCGCCACTCACGGGGTTTGACAGCTAGTATATTCTGGTTTACTAGTGTACTTGTAAAATTGACATTGTATACGTAACATTTTGTTAGATTTATTCAACTAAACGCTGTTTTGTAAAGTGTTTTATCGGATAATGGTTTTTGTTCGCCTGTGTGTTCGGTAAAGCGTCGAGCTTTAAGAGCATCTAACGTTAATGGCAGGTAAGTTAGCGTCTTCCAACTGACGGTTTCCTTTCGGTGAAATTGTTTGTTTATGGTTTTGTCATAAAAAACAAACAAAAAAAACACTTAGGTAAAAACAACCGAGGTCGATGACTTGAAGTGACGCTAAACTGTTACTTTAATTTCTCAAGACTAGCATATTATGCTCTGTTCCCGCCCATATTACACATTTCAGTTACAAAGTGCAAATATTGAAAGTAAACACAAGTGAGAGGGGTGCGCTGAAAGTATTATCTTTTTTCCTCCAGGACCAGCGGCTAAAGTTTCCTTCTTTGTTTTTCTTTTTGCAGACACACGCCCACCTGACCTGACAAAACTGGAAGCATGTAGCACAGGTCTGTTAAATGTAAACTCTTTCATCTTTTACTGTAGAGATGCGATGCACTGTGGTGTAATGGCACATAATTGAGCTATCTAAACCAGGGGTTTAGACAGCACTGCACATTTTGTATATCTCCCTCATCTAACACACCTGATTCAACTTATCAGTTCATTAAAAAATTAGGACCACTATTCAAGAAAAACATTAGTGTCTTAACTTTTAAGACTAGTCCAAGTGGTTTATGCAACCGGCCCTAGATCTTGCAGACTCTATTAATTCACCCCAAAATGAAAATTCTGTCATTTATTACTTGCCTTAATGCCGTTCCACACCTGTAAGACCTTCGTTCATCTTCAGAACACAAATGAAGATATTTTAGTTGAAATCCGATGGCTCAGTGAGGCCTTCATAGCCAGCAATGACATTTCCTCTCTCAAGATCTATAAAGGTACTAAAAACATATCTAAATCAGTTCATGTGAGTACAGTGGTTCATTATTAATATTATAAAGTGACAAGGATATTTTTGGAGCGTCAAAAAAAAACAAAATAAGGACTTATAAAGTGATGGCCGATTTCAAAACAATGCTTCAGGAAGCTTCGGATCATAAATGAATCAGTGTATCGAAGCGGAGCGCTAAAGTCACGTGATTTCAGCCGTTGGCAGTTTGACACGCGATCTGAATCATGATATGCTGATTCATAACGCTCTGATGCTTCCTAAAGCAGTGTTTTGAAATTGGCCATCACTAAATAAGTCGTTATTTTGTTTTTTTTTTGCCGCACCAAAAATATTCTCGTCGCTTTATAATATTAATATTGAACCACTGTACTCACATGAACTGATTTAAATATGTTTTTAGTATCTTTATGGATCTTGAGAGAGGAAATGTCATTGCTCCCTATGAAGGCCTCACTGAGCCATCGGATTTCAACCAAAATATCTTAATTTGTGTTCCGAAGATGAACGAAGGTCTTACGGGTGTGGAACGGCATGAGGGTGAGTAATAAATGACAGAATTTTCATTTTTGGGTGAACTAACCCTTTAAGACACAGTCTTAATATAGTGACTAAGTTTATGCAAATGGCCCCTGAAGTGGGTGTGTCAGATAAGGTAGACATACAAAATGTGCAGTGCTTAGAGTCCTCCAAGACAGGTTTGAAAACCCCTGGTCTAAACAAATGATAGTTTTTGCATGCACACATATAAGTTCCCTTGTTTTAACACTTGATACATGCATCTCACTTTGTACAGATCATTCAGAAGACTTTTAAAGACACCTGTCTGTGTTTCATCTTTATAAAATGTCAAGTTTCCTCAAGCAGCATATGTCCTCTATGGGTGAGATATATATCACAAGTGTTCAGGGATGCTTGGTGTGTTGGGCTGCTGCTGATCTGCGTTGTTGGTCTGCTTGTGGGCTTACTGTTGTGGCTACAATGGTGATGTTGTATTGATTGGCTTGCTGATTTTTTTTCCACTTATTTTGTAGTCATAACCCTGGAATACACTACACAAATATTTGATCTGATTTGAATTCCTACAATAGATTTTCTTACATCCAAGGTGAATTTTCTCATAATATACATTGCAGCATCACCTCTTTTCTCACTTTGTCTGAAATGGTTTGATCAAGGATATGGGGTGCGTTCTTCGTACCTCGCTAAATACATCTGAGATGATTTGACAGATGCTAGATCTTCTAATCGTGATAACTGAACTCTGATTAATTTGGTTCTTCAAACGAATTTATGGAATGGATTAAAATATCAGGATTAAGTTGTCCGAGATTACTTCGCGTTCTTGTGTTCCTTGAAAAGTATTGATATTCGAAACCACGATCAGCAATGCATCGATTGGCTGGCGGCAAGACAGCAATGTAATGACATATAATTAGAAAAGACACCTGACAAAAAACTTGATGAATTTCTGGACCTTTATAATGAAACAGCCAAGCGAACAAAATGACATTATGACATAAATGTTAGAATAGATAAATGAAATGTGCACTGTTTTATTTATTTATTTATTTTACATGATTTTACATCAATTATTTAGATTCACAAGCATTACAGTCGTACATTTTTGTTTCAATGTTGTAATTCGCAATTCATTTAAAGGTGCTAAAGAGGATGTTTTGTTTTATACATTTTTGCAATATTACTTGAAACTGTCTTTACTAACTGATAAAAGACTATTTATTAGGTGCACTGAAAGGAATAATATTAATATACATCATCTGTGCACGAGGTAGGGCCTTAAAAACATCAGCCAATCTGATGATCGCGTAAGCGATTGGCTCTCTGGCTTGTCAATCACTGCCATTACGTTCCTTGTGAAAGACGTGTGCGGATTGGCCCTCTGGCTTGTCAATCACTGCCATGACGTTCCTTGTGCGAGACTTGCGCGGCTGCGCGCTCCAGTAACTTTCCACACTCCACAGGCACCGCATGCAATGTTTTTGTCAGGAGACAGGAGTTACCTGTGGTGAGTCCGACATAATGAATCCACTAACACGACACAGCGAATGCCGGTGGTAAACACTCGTGTTCCGATACTCGTGCACGAGTTTTGGGAGGCGTTCCCTCGAAATGAGTTGTGAAGAAGGGAGGTTGTTCTTACGCATGCGCTCATTTAAAAAACTCACTAACAGTCTTTGGTTTCTCAGTCAACGAAAAGATCCTCTTTAGCACCTTTAATTTTATCTTTGAAGCAGATTTGTTACATGACAGCATTAATTAAGGTTTTAATTAAAAATGAATTAAAGTCAAGATCAAGTTATCTGCATCTCCTGCGCTGCATCAAGCCACTCCCATAATAGTTGTCACGGCTCAGAATAACTATACAAGCATGTGTGTAAGACTCCAATACAATTGTAAAGCAATTATTCCATCACGAATAAATCTTTCAATGAGTAAAACTGGCTGTCTATAGTGTTATAGACTACACAACATTTATAATATTATTTTCAAATTAATTTGTAAATTATTATCATTTTAAATTATTGTCCCTGAATAAGTAGAGTACATCTGAAATAAAGTAGCAGTGGCTGGGACAGATTTTAAGTATCAATTCCACTTAAAAAGATGCAATCTAATCCTGTTTACATGAAATAAGCTTGCTCACAAGCAGGTTTAAGCTTACGGACCTGTTGCTATGACAGCAAATCTAGGATGAGCGTCAAAGAACCGAACAACCCAAGATCATGCCAAATCGTCATCAATCAAATCCAGCTAACTGAGTTAGCGACGTACGAAGAACGGGCCCCAGGTCTCTTTATACCTACTCTAGCATAACCAGACCTTCAGACTCACAGCAGAAAGTCTGGACTCCATCACAGCTTTCATTGGCCGGGGACCGCTCAAGAGTGTGTCTCACCGATATGTAAAGCAACCGATCACAGTTCGTTTTGCTCCGCACCATGTTTAGGGGTGTGAAAATGTAAAGTCCTGTAGAATTCAACCAATCAGATGATGATGAAAACTCCTGAAGTGTTTCCCATTTTGTGTTCCTAATGCTGCCTTCACTTGCTCTCAGAATTATCGTAAATACGAGTTTCCTAGGTCCCTAAAAATTGCAGATGAATGCCCTCCAATTTTGAATGGGATGAGCTTGCAGTGCTTCCCACAGGTTTGAAACATACTTGCAGTGGTAGCCGGGTGAAAAATCCTCCTATTACCCACGGCACAAAAATGGTCTACTACATGTGACAAACAAATAATGTGTGATTTTTAACAGTATTTTTATTTATTGAAATTAAGTTTAATTACATAGCATACTATTACATTTAATTACATACTAATATTATGCATTATTATGCATTGTAAATGATGCAAAATTGCATCATTTAAATGGTTCTCCTTTTCCTATGTTCTCCTTGCTGTCATATAGTGTCTCTCTCAGTGAATGGGACACAGATTTTACTAGTAAAATTTATAAAATGAATAATGTATGTGTCAAATAATGTTCTTAGTCTTTTCTTCCTGTGGGGGAGACTACAATAATTTACTATGAATTAAATGGAAATCAAATTAAATAGAATTTATTGTGTAACCAAAATACCAATAATGCCCAAAAGAAAAAGAAAAAACTTTTAATTACTTTGACTTTTGACTACTTGACTTTTAATTATAAACAACCCCGAAATACACCGGGACTCTTATTTTGAAATGTCTGTACTATTGCAGGCTGATCCTTCAGATTCTTACAACCGTATAAAAAATTTTATATAAAGGCCATGAAATAAACATTGTAATAATTCATCAACTTGAGTTCATTAGCAATCGCTCGGCATAATTCTGCGCTTTTCACTGATTGAGAATCACTTTGAAGCAGTCTGAACATAGAGTCTGAAGCGCTGTTGCGCGAGCTTGTAGAACACGCAACAGCGCCGCCTTGTGACTTTGCAAAATGCAGCACCCGTGGGAATGTTAGCGGGAGCAAACAGTTCTGACGCACACATAACGAGCAGGTACAAAACGACTAGCTATTCGATCGCGGATGGTTTCTTTATCTTGCGCGGATATAAAAGTATAAGAGGATAAAAATAATAAAAGCAAAAATGTGTCTCCATATATACTTGGGCGGCCGTTATTATACGTGGGCGGCCCGCCCAAGTAAAGTCTATGTGTGGGAAGCACTGGCTCGTAATCACAACTTCAAAAGTGGGAATTATCAAATTTCCGATAGCACGTGAAGGCAGCATTATGAATCAGATGTTCAGCCAAAGGTCTGTGGGTGTGACATCTGAGGCAAAGACTACTCAAAAAAACCCTCCTTTTTAAAAATCAGTCAGATGGCCAGTCTGGTCCAATTGGTCAGATGGCCCAGTCTGTTGTTTTTGTTGAAATTTTAAAAATGTGATTCTTGAGCGCTGTTGAGCGGATTTGTAAACACTTCTGATTGGCAATTGTGTTCACGTGTTCACCAGATATGTCTGTGATTGGCTACAATGATCAACGCTTCAAAAACATGTTGTAAAAAGACATCAATGACACTCTTTACTGAGCGCTTATACAGATACACATGGGAGTGTTTAAAAGCAGGCGTCTATCAGCAGACCGGTCCGCTGATAGACGCCTGCTTTTAAACGCTCCCGCTTTCAAGATGCTTTCAAACGCTCCCGTATGTTGATCATTGTAGCCAATCACATGGCCAATCAGAGGTGTTTATGAATCCCCTCAACAGCGCTCAAAGCATCACATTTTAAAAATTTCAGTATCGGCTTGGTATTGAAGTTGGTACTTTTGACAACACTAATATGAATTGTGATTACCCCGATTAGCTGATTACCTTGAATCAATATCGCAAGCACGAATTGAGCAGGACGTTTCTAAGTGGTAGACAGTGTTCGGGGGCATCCAGTGAAGATCAAATGCTGGCATTATTTTTCATTTTTCATACAAACCTATGTAGGTTGGAGCAGGAAGTAAGGCTGGAATTACTGACGACTCGTTCTTTTGTTTGGGAGACAATAACACATTTGATGAGCACTTTAATCTTTGAAAAACTGCAGACCTTTTACATTCACAAATGGCTGTATTACACACATAATGAAAGGTAATGTCAAAAAGGCATAATAGGGGCACTTAAAAACACTAGACATCATAAACTTTCAGACTTTGTAATCGGGCGTCATACACTGACGGAACGAAGGGCAATCACACTCACACTGAAACCTTGCTAGGAGACGTATGTGACAAATGAAAACAAAATATGTTCTTAAATCGTCTGAAAATATTAAACATGTTTGATATCAACTCCAACTAACCAAAATCTGCAGACTGACTTTGTCTACTTTGACTTTCGGCAACTAGCACCGACTCCACCAGACTGCAAATCAGGAAAAAAATTTGTAGAAAAGGTTATGTAGTGTATTCCAGCCAACTGTCATGATGATAATGCTCTTTAATATTTGCTTGTCAGTGTGATTTGTGCCAGCTAACAGTCTTAATAAACATGCTTTAATATCTAATACAGGTTTGTGAGGTGATTCAGCTTCCCTGGTGAGATGAGGGGGTTGCTTTTGCACTTTTTTTAATGAATGTCTGACAGTGCTTTTTTTTTTTTTTTTTAAATAGTGAAAGAAATAATTCCACTTGGTATACCACGACACAACAGTTTAGATGCCACGTCTCGTCCTGTGTCAAGTAGTCCATGTCTTGAGTCTTCTGAGAAGACTCCAAAACTCTTGAGTTCAGTGCCTAAATGCATCCCACCCACCAAAAACCCTGAGCTGGAGCAGAGGGACAAATCCACTTCAGCCGCACTCAAAGCCTCCAACAAGAGAACAGAACTGCATAGTTTTCAGAATTGCAAAGTTGTTATGAAAAAACTACAGCCAAACCATGGCAACCTTTACCTCAGTAAAAATGGCTCTCTTAATCCTACGGTTAAAAAGGACAATCTGCGAAGGAACAGTTCTTACAACAGAGACAGAGAAATTTCTTTTGCTCTCAGTAAGGAGCTGAATGAAAACTTGAGGGTAAATGCAACCATTAATTTCTTCTTAATGCATTTTAAAGTTATCTAACAATATTCTAATGCTGGGATTCCTAAAATTTTTTGTCAGCTGAACACTTTTGACCTAATTGGGTCTTCTGACAAATTTGACAAGTTTTATTCTACACAATAGTAAGATATAGCTATTTTAGAGCTGAGCATTAAAAAAATTACCAAAACTTTTTTTGTCATGGCAATTGTATTAATTTCCATCACTTTCACATCCTGGAAAACCCAATAGTGTTAAAAAAAAAAAAAAAAAAAAAGTAAAAGAAATAATCAATTGAAGTACCTCCAGTTGATATTTAAATAATTTAACAACATATTTGCATGTTCATGGTTCTCTGTACTATTGAATACTCTTTTGGATTATATATATGGAAATATATGGGGATGGACTTATATGGGGTGGAAATATTATTAATATAAGAATTTTAAAATTGGGTTTTCCAGGATGTAAAAGTCATGGAAATTAAAAAATCCTAAAAGTCATGGCTTTTTTTTTTTTTTTTTTTGCAGTGATTTTTTTTTTTCCATTTCAGCTCAGATCTAAAATATTTTTATTGGCTATTTATCTTGCTATTGTGTAGAATAAAACTTGTTATTGTGATGTCCAATTTGTGAGCATATTGTTCTTTAAGACAATTATTTTCAGTGAATGTCAAAATGGCTCTCAAATCAATCTGAATGATTTATTAGAGCATCTGTCATGAATCAGAATAATGTCTTTTCTAGTCATCACAATTGACTGGAAAGGTCAATGTACTGAAAAATGGATTTGGTTATTATAGTCATAATTGTTATAGCTTGTGGTTGGTGTCTACTTACTGGATTCTAACTTCATGACCATTAATGCTCTGATGTTCTGTGTTGAGGTTGGAGGAGGTTTGTTTCAGTCAGCTGTGAAGGATCGGAGATATACACTTCCTCAGTCATCTAACTGCAGGCGTAATCCTGAGAGCCATAATTCCTACTCATTCCAGCATAGACCCAAAACCTCAGTTAACACTTTGGAGCGAATCATCCACCATCCTGATCAGAAAAAAGATATACTGGAGAAGAGAGACCACAAAACCTCCCACTGTAGCAACATGTCCTTACAGAAGGTACAGTTCAAGCTCTTCATTTGCATTGAAAAATGTTATATAATGATGTGTCACCTTTGTCGGAGAGTCTAGTGCATGTTAAACATGTTTTCCCCTGTTTTCATTGGTTGCGTTACAGGAATTAAGCAGCTCTCACCAAAAGACTAGTCCAGGTAAGGATTATTACACTTTGTTGTATTACTGATACTGGCCAGCTGTTTATTTGATAACTTTTTAAACTAAACTGGTTCACTTTCTATGTCAATTACCCCTTTTTGCCAACAGAGGGCAGGCTGTCCTTATCTGCAAAGAGAAAAAGGGACAGTAGTACAGACAGTGAGAAGGAAATGAAACGGACTTGTGTTGATTTCCAACCCACCCCCAGCTCTTCCATTATAAACTCTCCTTTAAAGTACATCAAACGTGCTTTTGTAAATTCCAGCAATGAGTCTGTGATAACTATAAAAGATAAACAGTCCCCTACAAAGGTTCCTTCGTCATCAAACACCAACAACAAACCGACACCTTCATCTTCCCTCCCCAGGCAGCTGTTTAAACCATGTAAGGACTCAAACACGGGGAGCGACAAACCTCACTCATTTCAACTTACTAAATCACCCACATCTGCAGAGCCTAAAGATGCTATGGTGGCACGTGCCAACAAAAATCCCAAAGCTCCACCCAGCCAGCCGCATTTGCGCAAAGTCTCTCCAAAGTCAAGCACGACGTTCGATAATATCGACACCCTCTTTACTCCAGACTACTGCTTATCATTGCCCAAAACTCATAACAAAAAAACAAATGGTGAGAGAGAAGCTTGTATAGTCTCCGCACACACAACCTCCTCATCCAGCCATAAGGAGAGTGTTAACATTCGCTCATCCCCCCATCAGACTGATCTAAGATCACCCAGCTTTGCGGAGCAAGCCAGTTCATGTAAGATGGAACTGGATGAAAGAACACCATTGAAAGTGGAGCAGTCACGCAGCCCCAAGGCTATCATGCCTGGCCCAGCTGCGTCGGTGAAAGTAGAAGGATCAAGAGAACCGAAGTGCTGCCCCCAGTGGAAAGATCCCTTAGATATTGAGCTGGGAGACGACTCAGGTGATGAGCTGAGAGAAGGCTGCGCTATCAGCCTGAGCAGCAGTAGCAGTAGTCATGAAGATGAGCAGCTGCCATCCCTAAGGGACATCCTGGATTGGAGTGTCCGTGTGCCGGTAACTCCTGAAAAAGATGCTTTCTCAGAGCCCAACACACCAGTCCCAAAAGCAGCAGTAAGTCTAAGAATATTCAGAAAAACACATCATGATTTCATGTGTCATTAATCAAACCTTGACATGCCTGATCTTCTTTTTGCAAGCACGAACGCCAAATTTTCTATTTTTTCTTCTCCATCTGTATTAGCCCGAGGCAGTGAAAACCAAAGCCGTTAGTTATAGAAATACACTGGAGCAGATGCTGCAAGAGAAGGAACAATATCAGAGGTTGGTTTGAAAACCTGATTTGAGACAGTGTGTCTCATTTTGTGCTTGGATTGCTGTAGTGCTTTGGATATCAGTGATTGAGAGGTCAAACTATCAATGTTTAAAACACAACTGTTATTGGTGTTTAATAAGGCAAGTATTGATTTGAACCCTTTCATGCATGAATTATTAAATCACAAAGTAATTTTTTTGTTGTTTGTTTTTACTTTTAAACAATTGAAAAATCATGCCAATAACTTTTTCCCCAATGTATTTTATTTTGAGGGAGTTAGTACACTGTAGTGGACACCGTGCATCAAAGGTATAAAAAGTGATTCAATAGAATTCATGCTTGGTCTGAAAAAAAGGCCATGTTTTTAAAACATTTACTAAGAGCAGATGTATGAATACAAATAAGAAGACTTCAGATGCAAAAGCCTCTTAGTCGTCTCTCATGTCATTCCAAACCCAAAGACTTACATTCATCTTCAGATCACAAATGAAGATAATTTAGTGAAGCTCTATTGAAAGTTCCTTCCACCAAAAATCTGATGCTTCAAAAGGTTCATAAAGACATTGTAAAAGAAATCCATATCAATCGAGGAGTTTAATAAAAATCTTCTGAAGAGACATGGTCGCTTTATATGATGAACAGATTTAATTTCGGCCTTCATTCACACACAAACATTGATCAGCACACTGAGGCCCTGTTTACACCTGGTATTAAGATGCATTTTGCTATCGGATTGCTATTAAGATGCTATCGGATCATAAGTAGACGAGGCAGACATACCCTGCTATCATCTGGAGTTTTAATCCGTCTCTTTTGACCACTTCTGTCCTGATTTCATCGAGGGGAGGGCCTATAGGTGGGTAAATATGGATCTTTTCAGATCTTTCAAAATAATGGATGAAATAAGTTTGCACAATTTACAAACAAATGCAAAAGGAGATGACAGAAAAACATACGGAGCAGCAGCTTTCGTTTCTCCTCTGATAGCCACAAGACCACGCCGAACGCTGTGAGGGCATGTTAGAAATCAGGAATGGTGAGAGAACATTGTGCTTGGTACATTTTTTTTGTCTTCAAACCAAACTTGGATTTTCAGCCTACAAAGTTTAAATCCCATCTGGCTAGCGCGCTTCCCATGATGTTTATGCGTTAGGTCTGTAGGCAGACTTTTGTGGTTGTTTGAACACATTTGACCACATGAACATTTACACTATAAAAGCAATCCGGTCGAATGCATTTTCCACTACCTCTGGAAGTCGTCGAAAGTAGACAAGCTCAAAACGTTTTAGACCCTGTTTACACCTGTATTTAACGTCGCCACTTGTGATCGCATTGACGAAAATGCTTCTTAATACCAGGTGTAAACAGGGCCTTACATAGAGCACATCAAATATGGTAAACGGAAGCTCTACTTACACAAGAACAAACCTCATGTAAGCAGGTTTACCAAATTTAATGTGCTCTTTGTATGTGTTGGTTTAAACAACTCTATGTGGATTTCTTTTACAAACTCTATAATCTTTTTGAAGCGTCAAAGTTTTGGGAGTCGATTTTTAATGGAGGGACAGATATCTCAGGTTTTGTTAAAAATATCTTCATTTGTGTTCTGAAGATGAATAAAAGTCTTATGGGTTTGGAACGACATGAGGGTGAGTAAATGATGACAGAATTTTTGTTTTTGACTTGTTTTTGATCTTAACGTGCTTACATTGCTTGTATTTATTTAGAATTAGGGACTTTTCAAAACTTGTAAGTCTAAGTATTAAACTTCCATAACTCTGGACTACAGACATGAATTATACTTTAAATCAACTATGCAGTCATCAAACGTATGATTTTTGTCTGGTTGACCATAAGACTGCAGACAAATCTTATTAGTTTGCATTAAAGGAGATACTCAAATATTATCTAGGGCCCATACTGTCATAGAGACTTGGGCTCTTTTGACTTTGAACAGTATAAGTAAATGACCAGACAAAACTCTCCAGTGACTGAGACAATATTAGAACCGAAACTAGACCCACTAGTAATGTGCTGAAAACTACCCAAAAATACCAGTCACAACATTTGTTTTCCTCTTAAAATGTAAAATAGTAGTCCTAATTCACTCATTTTTCTAAGTACTCTTGCTGTATTGATGTCAGGCATTCTGGGTGTGTAAAATTGACAGATGATTTTTATTCACAGCCTCACAGACCTGTAATTATGCCATGACAAAATTTGTCAAGACGAAGCAGACTGCATTTAGCCTACAGTCTCACCCTAATAAATGTATAATTACTTGACTTACTTTGTTTTTTATTTTAATTCACAGGTCAAAAGAGTTGGAGAGACAGTTACTTGAGTCATGTGAAGAGGATCTGCTAAATTTAGATGAGGATGAGAACAGGGAAAGTAAAGAGGAAGACATCTCACTTGAGCAAAGGTATTTTGTTAATGGCTGGCTTCATTCACAACATTTGTTTGTTTTTCAAATCCAGTGTTAAGTATTTTCTTTGAATCTTTTTTTGACGTTTTAGAATAGATTAAGGCAGTTCATTTAAAGGAATTAGTTTGGAATTTAAATATATTTACATTAATATAGTTTGAATATATATGCTATTTGGTGCTATGTAGAATATTGTATTTATCATTAATCTGTGAATAATTTTTGTTTAATATTTAGGGAATTTTTGCAAAGGTTCTTGGTCGCTTCATGTGCCATCAGGGACATCCACCCAGGAGAGGAAGTATTCATACCTGCTAAGTTTGGTCGACTCTTCAACCACCAGACGCTGGACCTGAGGAAGATTAGCGTGACTCCGCACAACAGATCACAACAAATCCTCCTTCAGTAAGACTGGCAATAATGTGACACTCTGTACCCAAACACAAGTCATATCCAGTTTTCTCTTGCTTGTATGATACCATTTAAAAAGGTGTTAAAAAATGTCAAAACGTGCCCAGACCTGCCAACATGTACGCATTTTGGGTACCAGGTACGCATTTTGACCTCAAAGTACGCTGGTACAATTTGTCACTCTATACTACGCAAAAACCCGGTGAGTCCTCTGTGCACGCGTAGTGCTCAAATCCAGCAAAAGAAAGAGTTTGACCAATCATATCGCTGGGTTCATTTCCCCAAATAGCAAGCGGGGATGATTGACAAATGCGTACGGCCTATCAATAAAAAGAGACTGCAAATCGACAGCAACACAAAATCCCGCGCAATTCTCCTTCCACTCCTGCAGTCTCAGTGACTGAATTCTCAGGTGAGGACAGTACAGCAGTCACGGTACTTCTGACTCCTTGAGGTAAACGGGTATAACATGCTCAAGTAATGTTGAACAACAAATCTAAATAAAATTGAAATCGCTATATGGCTTAGTGATTATGAAAGTGCTGTGATGTGTGACTGACTGACAAGCGCGAGTCTGGAGAAACAGGCGTTTATTTATTTATTCTCTTGATACGTATAGCCTACATGTGTTGCGTTATTGTGTTAATACTAACTAAAGTGCCTAATTATGTTACATAGCCTACTTATTTTGTAAGAAAACTAGCACATTAGTTACTTATGCATTTAAAAGCACCGTTGTCTCAGTGCTGCGCGAGCTCTCTCTCATACACACAAACGCGCGCGAGCACAGAGAGGGAAGATCATTGTAAAATGAAAATTGACATGCTTGGTTTAAAATTTGTTCTTGCTTGAGTTATTTTTTTGTCAGAAAACATTTTTAATTATCCACCCGTGTTTTTAAGTTTCGGTAAATGACGGACTCTTTAGTTAACACAACCCCTCGTTATATAACTAACTTCTTGATATTCTTGAATACTCGATTCGTTTTGCACTTATGGGTACTGTCTATTCACTGTTAACTGTTTTCTATAAATATGCTGTATTTGAACAAGACAAACATTCGCTGATTAAAGGTTAGCCAATACAAACATGTTACAATTAGATACCTTTTTTTCTGTGGGATTTAGTATATCCAATATTATTCCAATATCCAAATATTTTAGCATATTTGGATATTGGAATAATAAATTAAGTATTTTAAATGAATCACATATAAACTCAATGTTTACTCTTTTCTAAGGGTTTCTTAATTTTAGACTAGTTTTCATTACAAAACCTGTGTAAAAGACTCAACTGTCAGGTTAGTTGTATGTAAATATAACCTACTTGAAATTGCAAACAAAATTTTTTAGTCCATATTAAATATGTGAATGTGATTCACTTGTGAGTCAGTTTGCACACATTATGCAATGCAATATTAATCATGAATAAAAAAAATGCTTTTGAGCAGGTGTAGTGAAAATATAAAATAACAGTCAAAATTAGATTAACGAAGATGGGTGTGTGTTTGTGCTTTGTGTATTGTATTCTCAAAAATGTAAAAAAATATATGACCCCCCCCCAAAAAAAAAAAAAAAAACCCGTGTCCTATCCCGTCACACTGGTACTCGAAAAATTTTTCCAAGGTTGGCAGGTCTGCGTGCCATTTTTTTGAAATGCCGAAAATTAGTGAATTGATTTATTCCTTCCTGTGAGATATTATTTTAGTAATAGAAGAGATCTG
This sequence comes from Megalobrama amblycephala, assembly GCF_018812025.1. Taxonomy (NCBI): domain Eukaryota; kingdom Metazoa; phylum Chordata; class Actinopteri; order Cypriniformes; family Xenocyprididae; genus Megalobrama; species Megalobrama amblycephala. The sequence continues at coordinate 7,101,936 of NC_063053.1, forward strand.
TCTGTAATTTGCCATTGTTACTAATCAGATTTGTGTTCACTTTTCAAAGAATGTGAATTTGTTATTGATATTCATGTGAAAAAGGAATGAAATAAAACACAGGCTTATGTGCTGCTTGCTATATGAATGTTTTGATTCTTTTTCTATAGGGCCCGTACTGAACATGTGTTGTCCCTGATCAGTGCTGGCTTGTTGAGGAAAGCCTATTTTTCTTTCCCTTGTCAGCCTGAGGTTACATGCTGGCTTTTCCAGGTAAAATCATCCTCTTTCCTCATATTTTCTGTCTTACAAAACACTGTATGCTTTTTCAATAACATCTGGAAGTATGTATAGTGGCCCCAAAAAACTTAAACTACACTTAAAAATATATGAATGCTACTCAATATTTTGTAATCTAATGCAATGCTCTTTTTGGGGACACTATGTTTTGTCTCATGCATATTGTGTTAATGTATTTGACCTGTTTTTGATCTGTTGATTAGTTGTTGTTTTTTAGCTGTATTGGGTAATATATTTATTTTTAGCTTTCATTTTGTATTGTTAAATGAATTTATTGCACTTTTAGGGCACACTGTTCCCATGATATACATCTGACTTAAGTTATAAAATGTACCTTGTTTAATGTTTTGTTCATGCTTGCTTATATTCTCTCATGGGAAACCTGCATAACCTCAGGACATTTACGTTTAAACCTGTCAAAACCTATACATTACGGTCAGGTTAATTTCCTGAGAGCTTATGCTTGTAGCACTCCAACATGCATGCAACTTTGCAGACTCAACTTGTATGTTACAAAAGATAAAATCAGTTAAATTTATTCAATATAATTTTCACAAGTAATAACAACAGTCACTTTAACAGGCAATTATCTGCTGGAAATGTTTGTACAGTTTTATGTACAGCTAATAACAATAACGCTTTTTCAGTTGATGTCCGTTCACCCAAACCCCATCGTTTCCTCACTGCTCATGCAGTCCCTGCAAACCATCGCTCTGTCTGCTGCTCAACACATTGGTATGCTCAAAATACCTCATAATGGACAAATGTGCTCTTCCTGTCCAACTGATAAAGAACTAAAATTGACCGTTGTGTTGTAGTTGAACACCAGAGCCGACGTTTTAAAGTGTGGGAACCCTCTATACGGGACATCACTCTGGTTTTCCTGAACATGGGGGCGTCGTTCATCAGTCTCTTCCCCCTGGAGGCCCTGCAACCCCCTTTTACTGAGGGTGACCTTTTGTGAGTTTTTTTTTTTTTTTTACCTTTCTATCTTAAGCATTATAACTTTTGTAGTACTATTATGTTTTGGCCTTTCAAATATTAGACATAAGCCATGATTATAGCAACAGCTTCATAATAATGCATTTTTCATGCATTTGTATGTTTTGGCAGAGAGGCCTTTCAGCCGGAAGAAACCAGCCAAGACAGAGTGATATCTGACATGAAAGACAGTGGCACTTTACCAACGCATAATTTAGAGAGTGTTCTCAAGGTAAGCTTAATATTTGAGGAAATGTTTTATCATGTATAAGTTGTTTGTTTAATGCTAAATTAGCTTTAAATGTAATAAGTTATTTTCTTTGTGCCTGTGTTTTTATTTTATTCGTTTAGTACCTCTCTCTGTGTACTGCGCTGTGTCCGAGAGCGTACACTGACGAGGAGCTGCTGTTGCTTCTGGCGTTAGTGTGTAGAATTGGACTGGAGACTCATTTTCAGCTGCTACCAACTGGAAACTTCAGCCTCCTGCTCCAGAATCTGCTCAGAAACATCACAAACTGGGATGTGCAGGTCAGAAACAGTCCGTTTAATATTCACCATAGTTCTCCTAAAAATAAACATTCTGTCATTATTTACTCACCCTCATGCCATTCCAAACAATTGTCATTTTGGAGCCGGAAATTCATTGTCATTATATAATGATTAAAAAGTCAGTACGCTCTTCTTATGTGTTCCAAATATTAAAAGTTAAAACAGACGTTGACAGAATTTCAAAAGTGTCAGTTCATCTTTTTTCTCAAATCTAACACAGCTGTCTCTTTTTTTTTTATATGTGTAGATATCTAAAACTTGCCAGATCCTGACTGATTTGTCAGAAGATCATCACAACCTCAGGAGACTCGTTTATCTTCTGCCAGATAGCAGTCGTGGAAAGTGAGTGAAAATCTGTAATGCAAAATAAATATTTATTCTACTTTTAATGTAATCATAGAGATAAGTAGGTGAATGAACATTTACTGTATGAGCTTTCTGTATTTATTAATGTAATATTTCATCAACAGGCAATTAAAACGACACCTAAGTGTATCTATCATCTCAAAGCTTTTGAATCACACCTGCACTTACAAACCTTCAGGCACAGAGTTTAAGGTGAGAATAATCCTAAAACAGTTTAGCTCTATAGACCATTTGGGAGCGGATTTGTCACTTGCAGCTGTGCACGCATTGTGGTGGCAGAAAAACAATGGTAACAAGTGGAGGAAAATGGGCAAAATCCATGAAATAAGAGGAAAAAATGTCTTGTGCCTTTGGATTTCAGAATCACAATGCAAAAAATGATTAATTCATTTTTATAGAAAACTGTCGTCGAAGATGCACAACGTCGAAGCCACAGACTGGACTGATAAAACCTGCAATGATTAGTCTACTATTAAAGCATGAATATGATGTAAACAATAGATCCACATAATATTCACATGTGCAATTCATAGGGGACATAATTTATTAGCCCTACAGTTACAGCATGAAATATTTAAACTTGTAACATTTTACATAGATAAGATTTAAACCTATAACATTTTTATCTCACAATTCTGACTTTTTTTTTCTCACAATTGCGAGTTTATGTCTCCCAATTTGGACTTTATAACTCACAGTTGCGAGTTTATATTACGCAATTCTGAGGGGAAAAAAGGCAGAATTGTGGGATATAATTTTATATATATATATATATATTATATTTACTGGATGTAGATCATTTTTGATTCTGACATTATATTTTTCCAGCTATCTGAGCTGAAACCTTTCCTACCTCAAATGCGCCCCTCGTCCCTGCTGAAAGGCCTCAGGTCTGCAAGGAGAGAAGAGGATTGTGATGCTACTCTAGACCAACAAGTAAGCTGAAAGTTGTCTGAAGGCTGAGAGCTATTGGATCATTACTTTTTTAATATCCCAGAGTGATATAGTAAAACCACTTAGTTTAATAAGCTGATAAATGATCTTCTTTCATTCAGGCATATTACCTCTGCTACAGCCTTTTGACTTTGACAAATGAAGCCTCCAATTTTGAGTTTTTACCTTCAAACCAAAGAGTAAGTGTCTGTTTTTATAGCATTTTATAGTAAGGTAAACAATTCTCTATGTATCTTAATTTGCATTGTTGTGCCGCTTTTCTACATATGCTTTTTAATTTAACAGAATTAATAATAATGGGTTTGGAGATCAGATTATGATTTTTGTGCATCGATCTAGAAGAATCGTGATGCATCTGTGAATAGATTTCCCCACCAACCCTATTTTACAGTGCAGTCATAAAGGAGCAGTGTAAATGAATCAGTCACAGAAAGACCCTGTCAGTGGACACAGCCCTACTCTGTCTTCTGGTACCACTCTCACCCTCAGGGACCAATTATGAATATAACTTATTTTACTCTCTAAAGAAAAAGCAGTTTTGTGAATTGAAGTGAGGGGTGATTTTACTGACTAGAATGGTGATGTTGGGGGGGATTTGTTTCAGTATGTGTGAATGTATTAACTGCCTTTCTTTCCAGGTCTTTTTTTAATAGCATTTTTTCATTTTATCATGAATAAGATCAGTGTCATTCATTCATTTTCAGACTTTTGACAATAGTTAATAGTATATGTCAGTATTTTTGCATTTTCTTTTAAATGGATCAACTAGATGATTGATCTAGGATAGAGGAACCAACATTTCAAAACAGTCATTGTTGTTAATTATCGATAAACAAGTTGCAATTTATTTTACATTACGCACACTTGTGTGTACTTAAAGTGTACTTGCCTAAGAAAGTACTGGTAAAATAAGGTATCAACATATGATAAGGTTAGGTTTTGAGGAAGGTTCAGGATTAGTACATAGTTATTACTCAGTTATTGTAAGTACTATAATAAATACAGAGTATGTACAAATGGATCAGGACTGTAAAATAAAGTACTACCGATAAATGTTTAAAATACAGTAAAAATTGTTAAATGATATCAAGGTTGTATTTCAGTACATGAACACAAGGAATAATAATGCATAATAATTTTCACTTATAAATGCACTAATATTATTAAATGAGGTAGTCAGATGGTCATTATGGTCAAATAAACACAACAGGGTGAGCAGAACATGTCAGATCTTGTATCATCTTTAAAGCTATAGTTCACCCAAAAATGTCAATTCTGTCATCATTTACTCACTCTCAAGTTGTTCCAAATCTGTATGAATTCCTTTCTTCTGCTGAATACAGAAGAAGATATTTTAGAAGAATATGGGTAACCAAACAGTTGATGGACCCCATTGAGTTCCATAGTATGGAAAAAAATACTAAGGAAGTCAGTGGGGTTCATTAATCGTTTGGTTACCGACATTCTTAATAATATCTTCTTTTGTGTTCAGCAGAAGAAAGAAACTCATACAGGTTTGGAACAACTTGAGGGGGAGTAAATGATGACAGAATTTTCATTTTTGTGAACTATCCCAGTGCTTCCCACAGGTTTGAAATATACTTGCGGTGGTAGCCGGGTGAAAAATCCTCCTATTACCCACGGCACAAAAATGGTCTACTACATGTGACAAACAAATAATATGTGATTTTTAACAGTATTTTTATTTATTGAAATTAATTTGAATTACATAGCATATTATTACATTTATTTACATACTAATATTATGCATTGTAAATTATGCAAAATTACAGCAATTAAATGGTCATCCTTTTTCTATGTTCTCCTTGCTGTCATAAAGTGTCTCTCTCAGTGAATGGGACACAGATTTTACTAGTAAAATTTATATAATGAATAATATATGTGTCAAATAATGTTCTTAGTCTTTTCTTCCTGTGGGGGAGACTACAATAATTTACTATGAATTAAATGGAAATCAAATTAAATACAATTTATTGTGTAACCAAAATGCCCAAAAGAAAGACAAAAAACTTAGCGTGTGACTTTTAATCATAAACAAGCCCGAAATACACCGGAACTCTTATTTTGAAATGTCTGTACTATTGCAGGCTGATCCTTCAGATTTTTACAACCGTATAAAACATTTTATATAAAGGCCATTAAGTAGACTTTGTAATAATTCATCAACTTGAGTTCCTTAGCAATCGCTTGGCATAAATCTGCGCTTTTCATTGATTGAGAATCACTTTGAAGCAGTCTGAAGCGCTGTTGCGCGAGCTTGTAGAACACGCAACAGCGCCGCCTTGTGACTTTGCAAAATGCAGCACCCGTGGGAATTTTAGCGGGAGCAAACAGTTCTGACGCACACATAACGAGCAGGTACGAAACGCGGATGGTTTCATTATCTTGCGCGGATATAAAAGTATAAGATGATAAAAATAATAAAAGCAAAAATGTTTCTCCAAATATACTTAGGCGGCCGTTATTATAACTGGGCGGCCCGCCCAAGTAAAGTCTATGTGTGGGAAGCACTGTATCCCTATAAGAGGCTGACTGTCCATTATTTTAACTTATTACACAACTGATTACCAATATAGTGTATATATCCATTAAGTATTGATTTTATTTGAAACAGTCTGATTTTGTAAGATGAGATGGAGTGCTATGGGTGACATGGGACTGAAAGTGTAGGAAAGTGGTTGTCAGGGTTATTACACAAATGTCAGTATACAAAAATATTTGACTATAGGAGAGCCTTGTAATAACCAGCAATATTGTCACCACATACAAAGTTTTGACTCTTTAACTCAGCAATTCCTAATGGTGTTTTTGCTTCTGAAGTTTGAATCCAACTGCACAACAAGAGCTTACTACATCAGGGGTCTAATTTATTCTCTCAGTATTGTTTAAATGAAGTAAAGCTCATCTGACTGTGCCTTAGTCTTCCTCTTGTCTGTTTTGTTTTATATCACAAGTTTATTACTTAATTGGACTAACTTCAGCCCTCTTACACTGCCAGAATGATCTGCGGAGTCTTTCTTCTCAGCTGGAGAAGCACATTAAGTGTGACATAAGGGAGAGCGAGAAAATGCTGTACAGAAGCAAGGTGAAGTGCTGCTTTATTCTGTTCTCTGAGAATCCCTCATTCTGCTGATATCAAAGGGATTCAGATTTTTAGTGTTTTTGTCTTTTCTTCTGTAGGTGAAAGACTTTGTGGCAAGAATATACACCAAGTGGCAGGTGCTTCTCACACGAACAAGGCCTCAAGAGGTAATGTGAAAGAATAAAGTCAGCTGATGCAGATGAAAGCTGCTATTACTTTTAGCTGGTTGTGAAGGCCAAATTTTGCTTTAAAGTATTTTCACAATTCAAGCAGCAGGAGTCTTTTAAATTCATAATATACAGTCTATCTTCAGATAAAAAGAAAGCATTATGATTGAAAGCTCACAAATAGAGTCAGTCTGGAAGAATCAGTGACATTGTTTTAAGATTGAAGAATTTGTTGTGTCAATAGCTGTTTCCATTACCCTTCAACTTACACAAATTGAAATTATGAATTGTGAATACGCAGAATGGAAACACTATTTCAATTTCGCAAAACTCCCTTATATTGCAAAAAAGTTTTTACCCTCGCATGAGGTGGTTTTTCAGGCAATTCGACAAAGGAATATTTCGCAAAACTGCAATGGAAACAGTTTTTTCACAATCACAGGTCACCTGGCATACATAAAAGTTGATCATTCTTTAAAGATGGCGAGATATGTTTGGACAGATGATGAGACAGAGTTCTTTATTAAACTTATAAGACAAAAGAAATACTGGATTCTAAACAACAACAACAAAAAATGCCTCAATTTATCGAGACCTCGAAGCAGATAGGAGGGAGAAACACCCAGAAACACCTCATACATGACTGCTCCCAAGTATAAGGGGCTTTCCTTTGTCATCAATGCTTGGATAACACGCCTACATCTCCTTCAAGTAAAAATAGTGGCTGTGATATACTTCAACCTATTAACATCCGTTGACATGATTTTTGGGACGACATATTGAGAGAGGAAAAAATTACGTTTTAGTCCCATAACATCAATTAATAGAAACACTGTCATTTCGCAATAGTTTTTTATCGAAATTTAGAAAGTATCTCAAAAGTTTTGTGCAAATCTGTAATGGAAACCCAGGCAATTATTTTTTATTTTTTTATCAGTCATGCATTACCAAGAATAGTCCTGTCATTGATTCAGGCTTATGTTTTCCCTAAACCTGATCACTATATTTTTTCTATAACACAAAATGAGATTTTTTTTTGAAGAATGTCCTGGTTGCTCTTGAAGCTTGGAAAAAAAACTAGCAAAAGTATCATAAAAGTGGTCCATATGACTTTTGTACTCTTTTCTTACAATATGATAGCTTTATTTATTCATTGCATCTCGTCAATATATTTAGTGAAAATCAGACAAAGCTGTCTTGTGACTTCTGAAGACTTAGGGGCTGTTCACACAGAACGTGTTTTTGAATTCCACTGCTTTGCTTTGTTTGTATTTCTATCCAAACATGAGCTAGACATATATGTTTGACTGTTTTGTTGGCGACTGCATTCTAAAAATTCAGCATTCAAGTTAAAAAAAAAAAAAAGTTTTAAAAACATGCCTCTAAACTTTGCGCTTTTTTCATTCCTGTACTTTGCGTCTTGCTTTTTAAACACTAAAACACGCTCTGTGTGAATGGCCACTGAGAATATAGTTTTCATATGCACTACTTTTATCATATTGTTAATTGCATGGGGAAAAAAGCAGCCAGCATGTTCTACCAAATTTTCCCTTTTGTGTTCAATGGAAGAAAGTCATACAGGTTTGAATTGACAGTTGAGAGTGAGTAAATGACTGCATTTTCATTTTTGTGTGAATTATCCCTCTTGTGTAATTCACAGGGAAAGCTGTATGATTACTGGAAGCCCCCACCAGAGGATGAGTTGCCCAGCAGTCCACAGGACCAGTCCCGCATCAAAGCACAAGACACCTCAGAGAGTGCAGAAGAAACTCTGACCGCGGAGTGGAGCAGTGCAGAGTCAGACGAAGAAGCTGAGAGCAAAGAGGAAGAGGAGGGCTGTGAGGAGAAGATGGAACGAAGCAATGAAATTTGTGTGGAGGACATCAGTGATGTAGAGGAGAAAAGTGACGAGCCAAAGCAACAGCTGATGGAGATACGTGATGATGCAAAGTTGGAAGATATATCTGACGAAGAGCTGTTTGAAAGTCACGAAGACTTAGAGAATGAGGACGATGATGACGACGATCTCATGAAGAGAGAGGAGGAGCTTCTTAAAGATGAAGAGCCTCATGAAGAAGACAAAACGCACATACCTGTAGAAGAAAACACTGATGCATTAGAGGAGCTTGAGGACTTGTTAGAGAAAGATAAGGAGCTGTTAGAGATGAAAGAGGAAGGGATTTGAGAGGGGATGTATTTGGATTCGGAGGAGTCTGAGAAAGAAGAGTTGAAACTTTCTCAGGTCATTTTGAGAGAACTTTACACCACACCTTTGTTGCTATCCATTCATATGCACATTATGTAAGGATTTTTGCATTTATTAATAGTTATAAAGTGACACACACGAGATGCATGTAGATGTTTATATCTTTATAATATATGTTCTGCATTTACAGTTGTTTTTACAAGGTTCCTCCCTTTTAAGATATAAGATCTATTATTAAATGTTTAGCCTCTGTTTCTCTGAAAACAAGACCTTAAACATATTTTTATGTACATATATTTAATTTGTTAAAACTTAACATCTATTTGGTAAATGCACACTGATAGTTTCAGGATCTACTCTTTATGCTGCTGTTAAATCTATTCCATTTATTTTTTTATAGTTAGCCAAAAACCTAGGCTATCTTTATTCAGACAATGACTATAGCAGCAATAACAAGGGCTTAAATCACTGTCGACTTTTTCTCTAGGTTTCATGGATGTTTAAGCATCCCAATAGGTTTGAGTACCTAGTGGATATAGTGTATTTTTTATTATTATTTTGTTAATGTTAGCAATCCTGTCTTCCTAAAAAAAAGAAAAGAAAAAAAAAAAATCACAGTGATGTTTTTTCATAAGGATTAATTATTTAAAAATGCTGCATTTCTTAAAAAGATATAAAATCCTTTGGTTATTTTTTATGAAAATAAATACTTGTTCTGATAAAAAGGTCTCTGTGTCTCCATTCGCACTCAAGAAGACCAGCCTGGTCTTACAAATGTTTACATCATAATCTTGTACTGTTCATCTCCTCCAAATGGTGGTGGTAACGGAGCAACACGTGTGATTTTAAACAAAAAGACATGCTTCTTACACGGATATTCACAAGTGTGTGTTTTGTAGTGAGCATCAGTCTATCCTGCTCTTTGATCTATGCAACATCATATTCAACACAGTGAATAGATTGCATGTTTTAACAGTGCCCTTTGTTTATTATAATTGTGTAAGTGTGCTTTTTCCAATAGATAGCGAAGGAATGCGGTAACTCAAATGTTTTTGGTGTGTTTTTTTTTTCACCAATAATGCCGTCCGTCAGAAGCGTGTTTGTTGTGAGATGCAGAAGTGGCGCAGGAGGGCGTACAGTAGCTACCTGTGACGAGACGAGGCTCGCGCCGCGGGCACGCACTGCACAGCACAGCGACTATCACAGCCGAGTTCATTCCGCGCCTCTGCTCTTTCTCACGTTCCTTGGCTTTACAGTAACTACTAGCCGATTTTCCTTCGATTTTGGACGGTTTGTGACGAAAGCCATTTCAGTAAGTAGACTACTTTGATACTGTACACGTTTTCTTATTCTTTTTGTGATATTTGTTGTCGGTAATGCATGTACCTTAATAGTGAGCATCGCACGAAAGTGAAGTTTTTTACGACAGATCAGTATGAACAAGTCTTCTACATAATTGTTGAGTGAAGACAACATCATATAGACGACACGAAAAAGCTGAAATTTATAATTTCGCACAGGCGAAACATCAACGTATATGGCAAGCCGCCTTAACACTTATTCCTTAAAAAGAACTGTTTTACTGGTGCTTCATAATTAGAAAGAAATCCATTAGAATCCTCTTCTGTTTTACTAGTATCTATTAAATTAGCCACGAATACTTTTTAATACCATTCGCTAATCCCAGTAGTTAAGTAACTATTCCTTTTTTACTGATAACAAATGTTCTATTTGGCTATTTTGTAACTACTTAAATATTTACTATCTATTCTAGTCTTCCTAATACTAAGTGGATAAACACTAATAACTATTTATTAGACAATACTTTATTCAAATTGTTATTATTGATATTTTATTTTTGCTAGTTAGATTTTTGATTGAACTACCATTCTGACTAGTCATTTCATATAACAAGTAAAACAATTAACTAGGAAGAATAAAAAATGTTTCTGATAACAATCAGGATATATACTAATTTCTATGGAGCCCTGCACATGACATGCAAGAAAAAAACAAATAAATCGTGCGAACAATTTTCTAATTTGTTCCCTCGATTTGCTAAATTGTGTGCATGATTTACTATTTCATTACCTTGATTTGCTAAATCATGTGCACGATTTACTATTTCGTTCCTTCGATTTGCTAAATCGTGTACATGATTTACTATTTCATTCCCTCGATTTGCTAAATCGTACACACGATTTACTATTCTTTCCTTCGATTTGCTAAATCATGTGCACAGTTTACTATTTCGTTCCTTCGATTTGCTGAATCGTGCACACAATTTACTATTTGTTCCCTTGATTTGCTAAATCATGTGCATGATTTACTATTACATTCCCTCGATTTGCTAAATCGTGCACACAATTTACTATTTGTTCCCTTGATTTGCTAAATCATGCACACGATTTACTATTCCGTTCCCTTGATGTGCTAATCGAGGGAACAAATTAGTAAATCATGCGCACGATTTAGCTTACTATTTTTTTCCTGCATGTCATGTCATGCATGTCTCATAAATAAAGACTAATAAAGTTCTAATAAATCTACTAGAAACTATTGGGATAGATATTGGTAACTATAAGGAATAAGTAATGATACATAAATATTTTCTACTAGTAAAACTAAAATATGTGCCAACAACAATTATAAAAGTCAATATCTAAACCACAAATTCCCACAGAATTTGCAATTTGTTACCAGTAAAAACTGAATACTTGTAAGTATTGGGATAGCGACTAGTGGCGACTAGACTAGTGGTCTTAGTATTAAGAGCTAGCAAACGGTTACAAATAACAAATAACATATTGTACTACAAGAGAAAGCAGAATAGGTACCAGCAACATTTGGAACACATACTAGGAGGAAGTGAATAGTTACACCATTAACATAATAATAGACGCTAGTTTATTTCAGGGAATACATGTGAGAATGGCTTGCCATACAATGTAAAATATTTCAAAGAGCAGTTCATTAAAAGTTAACCATTATACTGTGTTAAAGGGCATATGACTGAAAGATAGGCTACTTCAGGCTATTGGTACGTGATGTGAAAGAGTGTCAGGAAGACTGTGGACAAGTCTGCGTTTAATCTGATTAATGCACTAAGTATTAGTCACCTGACAGTGAGACTTTTCTGGGCAATTTTTCCTGGCACAAACACATTTAATGGTCCACGTAAGATGGCATCTGGGAGAAAGTCTTTTAGTGACATAACAGTAATAGAATGTACCTGTCAAGAATATAACTATATTGAAATGTCTAATAATTGCTTCATAAATATGTGAACACATTATTGACACATAATTCTGAAAGCCTTTAATTCTGAATCTTATGCTGAAGCGTTGCCGATCTTATGTCTTTGTATAAAATATAACAATTTTAAATTACAAAGTTTAAAGCTCCTCAAATGCTGCCTCATTTTACACAGATGCAAAGCAGCATCAGAGCCGTCACTGATATAGAGGCAGATGTGGGTCAAAGCTGCATTTTTAATATGACATTTATGCGGTATTGTTTCAATAATCAGAACTTGGAGCAGATACAGAGCTGCTCAGATCTTCTATAACTCAGCTGTGTAAAGAAGCAGTTAGAGAGGGATTTGTTGCATACCGCCATATGATTTTTCTTCTCTATTATGCTTTTATAGTTAAACAGAATAACATTTTTATTCTCAACTGAAAAAGAGACAGTCGCGCATGTGATTCAGCATCCGGTCAATGACCCACTGTACAATCGGGCACTATCATTGCTTACCCTCAAGGTCCCATGCATGCGAGAGTAACATTTTTGTAAAAGACTGCTTTCATAATTTTGCAATTCTCATTCATATGCTAAGCATTGATTTAGTTGTTGTGCTAATATCTTAAGCTAGCTTTATTGGTCCACCATCTTCTATGAAAAGTTCATTTATTTACTTTCTTTGTTCGTTGCCTTGTAGAATATTGATGGATCATGTTTCAGTGATGATGAACTTGATGGTGGATGTGCTGTTGAATTTCTATGGAAGATTATTAGGCAGATTTGTCTAGATACTCAAAAGGCCTTGAACTGATCTGTTGTTCTAGATTGCTATTTAATTTTTAATGCCGTGTTTAAATTTTGGATATGCTCCTCCTTCATTCACAAAGATTCTGCAGGTCATTAATGCATGGAATATAGCATGTTACCATCATTCGTTTACATTCGTGAAATCATGAATTTAGTGTGCTTGTCGGTGCTGCTCTCTCTTTAGAGGGGACTCGGATGTAAATGTGCTCGACGTGATTGACAGCTGGTTAAAGATGCATGAAGGGTCTCATGCAGTCACTGTTGAGCTGAGCTGCTTGCAGACACAGAGCTATCGTTTTCTCTCTGCAGCTGCTCGATTCTTGTCACTTGATTCGGTCCATCCTAAAGCCTGATACCATGTACCCTGTTGTACAACTCAGCACTTTATTTTTAAATGAACTTGCAGCTGATCTTCTATTGTCTGGAATTGGCTTTGGCCCATCTCTACTGATTTCTGTTTGACTGATCTCTTTCTGTCTGATGTGACCACGCAGCATAAGACCACTGTGCTGATCTGGAGTTGTCGCTGTGGGCTACAGTGAGCGCCAATTGATATGCTTTCATTTGCTTTTTTTATGGCGTTAGTGCTAAGAGATTTTACACTGGGAACACTTTGCTCCTCATGTGTCTGACCTATTCTTTCTTTCTTTCTTTCTTTCTTTCTTTCTTTCTTTCTTTCTTTCTTTCTTTCTTTCTTTCTTTCTTTCTTTCTTTCTTTCTTTCTTTCTTTCAGTGTTTTTTTTTCTTTCGTTCTAGTTCTCATTCTCTCTAGGACATCTGAATAATGATACTGCTGATGGTTGTGTAGTTATAATCCTGTAATGGATTTCATTCATAAACCTCTTACACTTTAACTGGATTCTAGTTTTGGACCAAACTATTATTCAGTCCACACTGTTCTCTGAGCAGTTGTTTAATTCCTGAAACTTTTAGTGATATTTAATACCACATACTCTCATATCTGCTAATGCTTTGTTCACATAAATCAACTCCTGAAGGAATTTTTGCACAGACCTTTCAAAGCATATTTTTGTGATTAAAAATCGTTCCCTTATTAAAATCAAGGTTGTACCTTGTACCCAAGGTTTTTTGTGATTGTTTTTTCTAAATGATTTGAGCAAATTATGGATATGGCCTAAACTGTACTAGTTATGACATTTTAATGAATTTATAAATTATATTACAATATTTATACTATATATTATTTTATATAATATAATATAATATAATATAATATAATATAATATAATACAATTGATAATAATAATAATAATAATATAATATAATACCATTTATAATACCATTGGCATTCTTTTAAGAAATCACTTATTCAGCAAAGATGCATTAAATTAATCAGAAGTGACAGTAAATACTTGTAAATTCATATATATTCTTTGAATAATATATATATATATATATATATATATATATATATATATATATATATATATAGTCAAACCAAAAATGATTCAGACATTTTTGATATATTTTTACTAGTGGGTGCAGGACACTATAGTTCATTTATGTGAGAATAGCAAAATAAAGTAAACTGTGACTTATTATACCCAAAAATTCTTCATCATACAGTGGACTACCAGTAAAATTGATAAAAAGTTGGAACAAAAAATTATTCAGACACTTTGACCTGACCATGTTTTGCTGACATAATTAAGATTCATTTTTTCTGACACAGTTTAACTCTGAGATCTTGTCATATTTTACCATTTTTAAAAATATAGTGAATAAACTGTATTAATGAATGAAATGTTCAAGGTGTCTGAATAAATTTTGGTTTGACTGTATATATATATATATATATATATACACACATTCAAAAATGCTTCATTCATTCATTCATTCATATATATATATATATATATATATATATATATATATATATATATATATATATATATATATATATATATATATACATATATACAGTATATACAGTTCAAATTCAAAGAAATGCTGTTCTTTTGATCTTTCATCAAAGAATCCTGAGAAAAAATCTATAACACATGCCACAAAAATATAAAAATATTAAACAGCACAACTGTTTCAACATGTTAATAATAAGAAATGTTTCTTGAGCAGCAAATCAGCATATTAGAATGATTCCTGAAGGATCATGTGACACTGAAGACTGGAGTAATGATACTGAAAATTCAGCTTTACAATTTTAAAATATATTAAAAAGAGAACCGCTATTTAAATTTATATTAATATTTCACATTAATGTGTTTTTGATCAAGTACATGCTGAGACGTCTTCTAAAACATTAAAAAATCAAAGCATCTTTCTCATTGTGTGACTTTACAGCTTTGCTCTTTGACGTTGTTTCTGTAGTTGGTAGGGAACTGTATTGAGAGCAGAACGAGGGATGCTGATCCGATGAAGTTCTCTGGCACAGTACTGCTGATTCCTGTGCTATAGCAGGTGTGAATTCAAGCACATCTGTGCAGTTATGTTTGAGAGAGTTTGTTTTGTGTATTTCATTTAAACAGAGAGGAAAGGAGTGAAATAGTTTTGAATGAACAAGAATATGGAGGCCTAGAGAGCCACTGGGAATGTTCTTTCTGAAGGGGAGATAGAGGGAAAAGAAAACAGTGATCATCTGGTGCGTAAGCTTGTTTAATGGAATGAGGGAGAGAGAGTGTGTTTATCTGAGAGAGGGGGAGAAGTCTGGAGTGTTTACAGAAGAGAGGGACTGAGTGTGTTGGAGCCGTGGTCGAAGGGAGGCGAACAGTTGGATGCTCAGGCCACTGTCCTCCTAAATCACATCAGACTGTGAGTGTGCTGGAGCGTGTGTGTGTGTGTGTGTGTGTGTGTGTGTGTGTGAGTCTGTGAAACAATGACTCTTCCTTTTTAAGTAACAACCATTCTCTTACAGGTCAGTAACGACCAAACGAACCAACAGTAGTAAGCAGGGCTTGACGTAAACTTTTTTTGCTCACAAGTCACTGTGGCTAGTGGTTTTCCAAATTTACTAGCCACTCAGCATTTTCACTGGCCACAATTTTGACATCGATACCATGGGGAAAACTGCCATATAGATATTTTTGATATTATCTCATAATTTGGCAGCAGGTATATTAGGCTGCTGTCACTTTAAGACCTGACACACGGATCCATTATACTGTTACACTTGCATTTTCTTTCTCAACTGTTTGCGTTCACTTAAAATATAAATGACTAAGTTTACGTGAATACTCAACAAGACAGGCATTTTGACATTATTTTGTGTGTATTTGACTGTTTAAGCGTAATAAACGGCAAAAAAACCCTCAATTTAGTACTGAGAGGTGGCTTTATGTGTGCGCACTTTGGGTGTGAGAACAAAATCTGCGGGAATGAGTAAATATATGCACAATCTGCATAGTCCCACACTGAAATTCATCCCTATAACACCAACAATATTCATCCGGAGCAAACAAAATGAGTGAGTGAGGGGAGGCAGGTTTGTGTGTGTGTTTATCTGTCGGAGAGAGGAGAAAGCGCAGCTGGTATTGTGTATCTATTCTGTGGAAAATGAGTTTTAGAAGCATTTCAGATATTTCAGTATTGATATATGTCGAAAAATCTATATTTTTGACAACACTATATTGCACTTAGTTTATTATTTCAGATGCCCTTTTTTAAAAGACTGCAATTTAAAAAAGGTATATTATATCTAAAATTCAACCCACCAAAGTGACTTGTAAGAGTGACTGCGTTATACGCCACTGCTGAAATCCACCCGCATTGGCAGGTGTTAATGTCAAGGCTTGTTAGTAAGGATAACAGTGTCAATATGGAGAAGAAATGTTTTAGAACTAAAGAGGTGATTAGTAGTTTTAATAGATATGTTTATTAAATTGATCAGGTGAATAGTATTTTTGATAGATATGTTTATTAAATTAAATGTTTGCACAGTAGATGAAAACTCCAGTGGCATCAGTGGTCTTTATAAACCTGTTTTATTCTATTCTATGTTGAGCCACATTTGATACTACTCACATCATCTCGATGACCCCTAATACTGGCTGCTTACGGCACTTCATAATTTACTGATGTTAACTTGGATAATTCCTTGTTTAAATAAACAAAATGGTAAATGTCAGATAGGTATGATTTAAACCATCTTAATCACTGTCCCTGAATACCAGTGTAATTTTGTAATCAATCTAAGAGTATGTCATGATCTATAGTGTTGAACACAGCACTAAGATCAAGTAAAAAGTACTTTAGTTCTGTAAAGTAGTTTCTGTGCTATGATGGGGCCTGAATCCTGACTGACATTTTTCATAAATATATATATATATATATATATATATATTTTTTTTTTTTTTTTTTTTTTTTTTTTTGCAAGAAGGAGCACAATTATGGAAGAGGATTAGGGCCAAGCAATAATAAAAAAATAAAACCATCTCGAGATTAAAGTTGTTAAATTTCGAGAAAAAACTCGTTAAATTTCGAGAAAAAAAGTCGAAATAAAATGTTGAGAATAAACTCGTTAAATTACGAGAAAAAACATGTTAAATTTCAAGAAAAAAGGTCAAGATAAAATGTTGAGAATAAACTCATTAAATTATGAGAAAAAAGTCATTAAATTACAAGAACAAATTTGTTAAATTACGAATTTGTTCTCATAATTTAATGAGTTTAAAAAGTCGAGATAAAATGTTGAGAATAAACTCATTAAATTTTGAGAAAAAAGTCGTTAAATTACGAGAACAAATTAATTAAATTATATGAGAAAAATGTCATTAAATTTTGAGAAAAAAGTCGAGATAAAATGTTGAGAATAAACTCATTAAATTATGAGAAAAAACATGTTAAATTTCGAGAAAAAAGTCGTTAAATTACGAGAACAAATTCGTTAAATTATGAGAAAAATGTCGTTAAATTTTGAGAAAAAAGTCGAGATAAAATGTTGAGAATAAACTCATTAAATTATGAGAAAAAACATGTTAAATTTCGAGAAAAAGGTCGAGATAAAATGTTAAAGTCATTAAATTATGAGAAAAAACTCGTTAAATTTCGAGAAAAAAGTCGAGATAAAATGTTGAGAATAAACTCATTAAATTATGAGAAAAAATTCGTTAAATTACGAGAACAAATTCGTTAAATTATGAGAAAAATGTTGTTAAATTTTGAGACAAAAGTCGAGATAAAATGTTGAGAATAAACTCATTAAATTATGAGAAAAAAGTCGTTAAATTACAAGAACAAATTCGTTAAATTACGAATTTGTTCTCATAATTTAATGAGTTTATTCTCAACATTTTATCTCGACTTTTTTCTCATAATTTAATGACTTTATTATTCTCAACATTTTATCGACTTCTCAAAATTTAACGACATTTTTCTCATAATTTAACGAATTTGTTCTCGTAATTTAATGACTTTTTCTCGTAATTTAATGACTTTATTCTCAACATTTTATCTCGACTTTTTTCTCGAAATTTAACGAGTTTTTTCTCAACATTGAACAACTTTAATCTCGAGATGGTTTTATTTTTTTTATTATTGCTTGGCCCTAATCCTCTTCCGTACACAATTGAGCGGACACAACTTTTTCTAGTATTTTAGACATAAATGGAAGGTTTGAAATGGGTCTGTATTTTAACAATTCCTTCGGTTCTAGTTGTGGTTTCTTAATGAGAGGCTAGATTAAATGGTCTTGGGACATGACCCAGAGATAGAGATGAGTTAATAATATTGAGAAGAGGCTCTTCTGCTGCATTTAACAACTCTTTGCCGGGACACACCAAAGCCGACGTTACAGAACGCGACGAATGCTGACCTCTCGTCGGCTGTGCTTAACACACCAAAAGGACTAAAGGCGACTGTCAACTTGCATGTGCATTCTGCTCCTGCGTGTAAGTAAATATCTGTCTATATCAGCAGATATCAATAGTCGATTTTCGTCATTCAAAAAGGGAAACCGAAACTAGGACTGCAGATATACAAACTGTAAACTAAAGCCAGGGACACACTTAACGACTTGCTAAAACATTCTAAGACTGAGCTCAACACACAAAGACTGTTTCCTTCGACTGAAGCCAATTGAAATGCTTACACACGGAATTTAAACAAACACCGACTGAACGCAACTGGCTCTGACTCGGCGCGTTTGGGCAGGAAGTATCAAATTACATTCATAATCTGCCTTACAATCATTAAGTGTGTGCCTGGCGTAAGCCGCGTTTGCGCTTTTATTCTCTTGCACTGACTAAGATGAACAGCCAATCAGAGTTCCGATTCAACACAGAACCGGTGTTGTGCTGAATTCTTACCCCTGCCAGATTATTACCCCCCTAGTATAGGTTTAGGAGTAGTTGTGGGCCCACCAGAAACCCTGACAGCGTCCGACTAGAGCCAACGGTGCGGAACACAGTGAAAAAACTCAGCCGACCGATGCTCAAAAATGGCCCAACATTGCCCGACAGCCAACCGTCGGCTTGCCGTGTCGCGGCCTTTTCACTAATTTAGTGGGTATTGGATCTAATAAACATGTTGTTGGTTTAGATGTAATCATAAGTTTATTTAGCTCTTCCTATCATTGTAAATGCACTGCAAATGTTCTTGAGGGGCAATAATTGAAACTGAATCATAAAACGCTGCCAAAGTTTGTAAATCTCGAATTGTATTTGTGATGCTTTCGATTTTCTCAATGAAGAAATTCATAAAGTCATTGCTACTGAACTAAGCTGTGTTGGAATATTCAGTTCAGGTGACTTTTGTTTATTTGTTAACATATCATTTAGTTAGCTCCTAATTTCTTCCGAGCACACAGTTTATTGCAGCATTGAACATGAAAACTCTAGAGTTTCATTTCAGTAGAGTTTTCATTGAACATTTCAGTGTTCTAGAGTTTTCATTTAACATGAAAACTCATGAACACTGAACATGAAAACTCTAGAGCATTTCGAGACTAAGCCACCCTGCTTTTGATGCAAGGTGAGAGAAGTCAGAGATGAGCTCTGGTTGAGTTTGTGATATTTGCGTAAAGTCCTGGCTCTTTTGGATTAGGACTCACACTATTCAGTTCTCATACATCATAATCACCGGCTTATTATTCAACGCAGTCACCTCAGACAGAGCTCAGGATTAAAGGCCTGAAAGGTCGGTGTCATTGGATGCAGTGCTGCATCCAATAAAGCCTTTGATCTTCACTTGACGCATCTCTGGGTGTCCATGTGCTTTGTGCATGTGTCACTCAGACTTTTTTATATTTGAAAAGAAGACTTCATTTCTATTAAGGTAACCTTTTAGTGCCACAGGGTGCACTGGTTTCCTTTTAACGTGCCCACGTTCCTTTGTTCCGTGCAAACATGAGAATCTTGATAGTAAGTTGTCCTTAGGCACTATGGACAGAGAACCACAGTTAAATTGTGTTATTTGAGAAACCTGATTTAGCTACAGCGTCAGTACACGCTTCACCTGATCACCTGTCAGCTTAACTATGACATCAGCACTGACTAGTCATATCTGTACCTGTTTTAACCATCTTGCTTTTTCTTGTTTTGCAGAGTGAACCGCTTGAGGGAAGGACAGCTGTTTTACTTTTTAGTGAAGAAGAGTAAACAGCATTTGTGCACACCAGAGGAAAGAGTCTTAAGAGACGGCCTGAGTGACTTCCTGCTCCCTTAAGAGGGGGGGTGAGCGGCGGTCTTGTGGTACTCACTCACCCCTCCTAGTAAGACTGAAAATGATGACCCATAGTGCATGGCTGCTGTTCCTGCTGTTGCTGTGTATTGTGTCCACTCTGTGGGGTTACCCCTTCAGACCCCCGCTAGATCTGGATGTGACCCCCAGAACTACGGTCTTCTCCAATGGTATGATACAAATTATGTTTTTTATCATGATACAAATTATGTTTTCTATTCTACTGTGTTGCACTTATATTCTGGGTTTATCTGCTTGCGTGTACATAGTATGCATCATCAATAATTTGTGTATTGAATTTGATCTTTTAATACCACTGTCTTTATACATTAGTACAAACCTGGTAAAAATAACTGGAGGAAAGCCTTGTTTTGCCCTTCAGGTGGGCGTTCCTATAAGGGTGTGACGTCATGTGAAATCTATGAATTAAAGTCCCTGTGAAAATTATCCCATAATTTTCTCACCCTCAAGCCATCCTAGGTGTATGTGACTTTCTTCTTTCAACCAAACACAATCAGTTATATTAAAAAATATCCTGGCTATTCCAAGCTTTATAATGGGAGTGAATGGTGCCATTTTTTTTAACCCCAAAAAGCGCATCCATCATAAAAGTAATCCATACGCTCCAGGGGGTTAATAAAGGCCTTCTGAAGAAAATCTCTAGTTTCCAGTAACGGCCGTCGATACATGTCGACTCTCTCATGAACGCACGAACGGCCATTACTGGAAGCCAGAGATTTTAGTCTATAAAGTTATAAATATGGATATTTTTCTTACAATTACGCATCGCTTCGCTTCAGAAGGCTTTTATTAACCCCTTGTAGCCATATGGATTTCTTTTACAAGCCATCCTAGGTTTATATGACTTTCTTCTTTCAACCAAACACAATCAGAGTTATATAAAAAAATATCCTGGCTTTCCGAGCTTTATAATGGGAGTGAATGGTGCATTTTTTAACCCTAAAAAAGCACATCCATCTATCATAAAAGTAATGCATATGGCTACAGAGGGTTAATAAAGGCCTTCTGAAGAAAATCTCTGGTTTCCGGTAACGGCCTTTACTGGAAGGTAGAGATTTTAGTCTATAAAGTTATAATGGATATTTTTTTACAATAAGGCTTTTATTAACCCCTTGTAGCCATATGGATTTCTTTTACTTTTTCAAGCCATCCTAGGTGTATGTGACTTTCTTCTTTCAACCAAACACAGTTGGAGTTATATTAAAAAATATCCTGGCTATTCCAAGCTTTATAATGGGAGTGAATGGTGCCATTTTTTTTAACCCCAAAAAGCGCATCCATCATAAAAGTAATCCATACGCTCCAGGGGGTTAATAAAGGCCTTCTGAAGAAAATCTCTAGTTTCCAGTAACGGCCGTCGATACATGTCGACTCTCTCATGAACGCACGAACGGCCATTACTGGAAGCCAGAGATTTTAGTCTATAAAGTTATAAATATGGATATTTTTCTTACAATTACGCATCGCTTCGCTTCAGAAGGCTTTTATTAACCCCTTGTAGCCATATGGATTTCTTTTACAAGCCATCCTAGGTTTATATGACTTTCTTCTTTCAACCAAACACAATCAGAGTTATATAAAAAAATATCCTGGCTTTCCGAGCTTTATAATGGGAGTGAATGGTGCATTTTTTAACCCTAAAAAAGCACATCCATCTATCATAAAAGTAATGCATATGGCTACAGAGGGTTAATAAAGGCCTTCTGAAGAAAATCTCTGGTTTCCGGTAACAGCCTTTACTGGAAGGTAGAGATTTTAGTCTATAAAGTTATAATGGATATTTTTTTACAATAAGGCTTTTATTAACCCCTTGTAGCCATATGGATTTCTTTTACTTTTTCAAGCCATCCTAGGTGTATGTGACTTTCTTCTTTCAACCAAACACAGTTGGAGTTATATTAAAAAATATCCTGGCTATTCCAAGCTTTATAATGGGAGTGAATGGTGCCATTTTTTTTTAACCCCAAAAAGCGCATCCATCATAAAAGTAATCCATATGCTCCAGGGGGTTAATAAAGGCCTTCTGAAGAAAATCTCTAGTTTCCAGTAACGGCCGTCGATACATCTCGACTCTCTCATGAACGCACGAACGGCCATTACCTGAAGCCAGAGATTTTAGTCTATAAAGTTATAAATATGGATATTTTTCTTACAATAACGCATCGCTTTGCTTCAGAAGGCCTTTATTAACCCCTTTAGCCGTATGGATTACTTTTACTTTTTCAAGCCATCCTAGGTGTATGTGACTTTCTTTTTTCAACTAAACACAATCTGAGTTATATTAAAAAATATCCTGGCTATTCCAAGCTTTATAATGGGAGTGAATGGTGCCATTTTTTTAACCCCAAAAAGCGCATCCATCATAAAAGTAATCCATATGCTCCAGGGGGTTAATAAAGGCCTTCTGAAGAAAATCTCTAGTTTCCAGTAACGGCCGTCGATACATGTCGACTCTCTCATGAACGCAAGGACGGCTATTACTGGAAGCCAGAGATTTTAGTCTATAAAGTTATAAATATGGATATTTTTCTTACAATAACGCATCGCTTCGCTTCAGAAGGCTTTTATTAACCCCTTGTAGCCATATGGATTTCTTTTACAAGCCATCCTAGGTTTATATGACTTTCTTCTTTCAACCAAACACAACCGCAGTTATATTAAAAAATATCCTGGCTATTCCAAGCTTTATAATGGGAGTGAATGGTGCCTTTTTTTAACTCCAAAAAAGCGCATCCATCTATCATAAAAGTAATCCATACGGCTACAGAGGGTTAATAAAGGCCTTCTGAAGAAAATCTCTGGTTTCTGGTAACGGCCTTTACTGGAAGGTAGAGATTTTAGTCTATAAAGTTATAAATATGGATATTTTTCTTACAATAACGCATCGCTTTGCTTCAGAAGGCCTTTATTAACCCCTTTAGCCGTATGGATTACTTTTACTTTTTCAAGCCATCCTAGGTGTATGTGACTTTCTTTTTTCAACTAAACACAATCTGAGTTATATTAAAAAATATCCTGGCTCTTCCAAGCTTTATAATAGGAGTGAATGGTGCCTTTTTTTAACTCCAAAAAAGCGCATCCATCCATCATAAAAGTAATCCATACGGCTACAGAGGGTTAATAAAGGCCTTCTGAAGAAAATCTCTGGTTTCCGGTAGAGATTTTAGTCTATAAAGTTATAAATATGGATATTTTTCTTACAATAACTCATCACTTCACTTCAGAAGGGCTTTATTAACCCCCTGTAGCCATATGAATTACTTTTATGATGGATGGATGCACTTTTTTGGGCTTAAAAAAAATGGCAGCATTCACCAAAGCTTGGAAGAGCCAGGATATTTTTTGATATAACTCAAATTATGTTTGGCTGAAAGAAGAAAGTCATAAACACCTGGGATGGCTTGAGGGTGAGTAAATTAAGGGAACTATCCCTTTAAGTGTTGTGATGTATTTCCAAGTGAAACGGAATATTGAATAGAGGGCAGGGTTTTATTTTAGCGCACCTCCTCTCCATCCCTCGCTCATAGCATACTGACGGTTGGACGGGAGTGTTTAAGGATATTCAACCCAAGCCGTCAAACTGACGTAATCAGAGAAGGAACGCCATTCCAGACCGGAAGCAAGTTTTCAGATTTTGGATTAACACAACAAACCCATTTTTTCTGTGTATTAACGTGCATGGATTAATTTTTCACCACAAGACTAATAATGTGCGCTAAATAGGGTTCATTTTGATTTCATGATGACTTTAAATATGATAATGATTCAGGACCATGGTAAATATCAATGTGTAATCATTCATGTGTCCATTAGCATCACTACTGTGGCACTACAGTACTTTTCTGTAGGGATCTCAATGGTTAATTTTCAAGTAAATAAAAATGGCTGCTCAGGCAGATGCAGAAAATTGGCTGTGTGGATACATGAGGGGGAGTGGGTTCATGGACTGTTTATAACTATGTACTTAATCATTCAGATGTAAGCAAGGGCTCTATCACAGCCGTTTAGATGACTCGCTGCTTGCCAGCTTGAATTTTGTATCTCTCTTCGCTGTTGAACAATAAAACCGCATTCTCTCACATCTGTGAAGCAGAAATGCTGGAGAGAAGGCACAATAAGTCAACCCAAGGTTTCCTTTATCACCAGTGTTTCGTTACACAATCGCAGAAAGGTCAGAGAGCTAAGAGACTTGAGGCCTGTGTTGAGTGCAAAAACACAGAAAGAGCAGCAGGTTCACTCTCCAAGAGTCTTCCTACCTTTTCCTGCCAGGTCAATGACCTAGAGAAGGAGCATTGCAGCAGATTTTCAATGCACAAGATAATCATAAACAGTGTTACTTGCATTAAATAACTAATTATGTTAAATTTGTGGAAAGTAACATATTATTTACTATCTGTTACTTTTTCTGATGATTGAAACTCTCTTCCAGTACAGTAATGCTTTGCTTGGTCTGCAGTTTTTTTCTTTAAAATTGAGTTATTTGTTGTGAATAAGTTAATTGCTTAAATAAATTATTGAGTTCAAAACATACCATTTTACTCATTCATTACTTCCAAACGACTCAGTTATGCATTCATAATCAGCTGTTGTTGTATATTATTTTAGTAACAAATTAAGGAGCACAGATGCAGCCGGATCATTTTCATAATGACCAATGCAATCTACCAAAAGCAGCACAAATTAGCATCTGGTTTAAGTCATGCTTCTTTGGGGCGGTAAATAATGGGGCAAATACCAGTAAATTGACTCACGCAAACCTTAGTAAATCACCTTGAATGATTCATTTAAATACTCTCCTCCCATGAATTTCAAATCTGAAAGGGAAACTCATACAAATGCATATGCAATAAGGTCAGCCGCAAAAATAACCCTGTCCACACCTTTTCAGCGCTAGTTTTTCACTACATGTCTTTATTATATCCTGCAGTAGTTTTTTAATAGTTAGTTTTTTGTTAGTAAATCTGGCCCAGTATGTTCTGATTGGTTGGGGTTGTGTTGCAGTGTGCAACTTCAATGTGTATACATTTATTATATTTTTTTTAAAATACATTTTTATGACCCATGGGGGGGGGGTCCTCCGGTAAAAATCGTTTTCCGGGGGTAAAATTTGCATTTTTGGTGGGGTTACCCTGGTAAAACTCACATTCCAGGGGATATATTTGGGGTTGCTTCAACCTGCGGGAAAACCGCAGACTTGGCAACACTGCCCATTACCTTGCATATAGTGCACAAGCTGAGAAACAGAGAGGGAAGTGTAGCTGGAGCTGCTAAGAAAAAAACAAGTGGCTAGAGACTCGCAAGATCATAATCCATCCCTCCATACATCAGACAGATCTTTTCATCAAGTTACTTAGCAGCTACTGCACTTACAAAAACCAATGAGCTCATCTCTCCTCATCAGTTCCTCTAGCATCCCTGTGCAGGCATGAGCTCAGATTATCACTGTGAGTGGAAAATAAGATGTCAATTAATCAGAGTTAATATCAAACCCCTGCTCAGCAACAGGCAAGAGATGAAAGTGTGTAAAAAGGAATACATTAAACTGTAGTGTTCTTGGCTCACTTGGTGCTCTAAGTGAGATAAGACCTGACCAAAAGAAAAAAGAAACCTTTTAAACCTTAGTAAAGCGAGTCAAATTGACCTTGAATTATTTATTTATTTTAGATTTGGTGTATTCCTCAAAAAACTTGTTTCTGACACTCTTCAGTGTCATTTTCATATTTTTTTTAGTCATAGGATGGAAAGAAATAAAATTTGTGTATCACTACCCTAAAAGTGGTCAAAATTACCTGTATTAATTTTTTCTTTATAGGGGTAGGGGTTGTGTAGGGCGATTGAAAATACAGTTTGTACAGTATAAAAACCATTACGCCTATGGAATGTCCCCACAATTCACAAAAGAATGTGTGTGTGTGTGTGTGTGTGATATACTGTATATTGCATACATTTTTTTTTTCAATCAAAAATCCTCAAATTTTCTTAGTCAAATATTTGTATATAATGACTGCTAAAGTGTATAATTGGCTATATAAAAGTTTATAATTGATATAAAAATAGCCATGTGTCGCAAAACAATCCATGCTCTCTTTCTTCTTACATAAAATCATTCAATGTTTTTATTTAGAAAAAACATTAATGGATATTTTTAATACAGTTTATCTTGAGGAAAATATAAGAATCTTTTTATCAAAAATCAAACTGAAAGATGTTCTACAACTGTTATAATTATTATTGTTGTTACTGTTATATATTTTTTTAATTGTTTTGTTTATAAAGATAATATTGTTTTTATTATTTTAAATTTTATTACCTTTGAGTTTTCAGTGAATATACTGTTGATGCTAATATGGTGTAAATAATAATAATAATAATAATAAATATTTTATAGCTATTTATTTATTAAGCACTATGTACAGCTATTCTGTCATTATTACAAATTAAACCCTGGATGTTGACCCTTCCTCTGGAGTTTGATTGACAGGCGATCTAACCAATCATAATGCTGAATCCACTGTAATGTTCGACAAAGCAGTCAGGGGATTTAGTAGATTAACATTGGTAGACTTGAACTTGAAAAATGGTGTACTGCTGACGTCTTTCTGCATTTGAACAACATTCCTTCTGGTGTTCATTCATGTTTATTTGATACTATAAATTACTAGTAGGAAGAGATGATCGGTTCACAAGCGCTACAGCGATCTGTCACAACACATTAAAGAGCCACAAAACGGTATTATTGTAAAAATTACAATTTAAAATTTGAGACTTTGTTTCATATCAAAAGTAACGTGCTCTGTCTTGTCTGTAAAAGCGCTGTCAGTGACGTTTTTGCTCCGCGATGTATTTTTCACTGCGTGTGTGGCATGAGAGCGGCTTAGTAACAGTAACTACAGGGGGCGGGTCATGGCGAACCATCAATTGTTGTTAATAATTAAGTTTTTAATACAGATGTATGGTTTTGCAGAATCTTGCTGAAAAACCATTGTCTTGTACATAATCACCCGTCAGTATCCGTTTAATTTGGACTGTATGTCTCAGGAACCCCAAAGCAGAAACAGAGTCAGTATCCTGCACCTCTAAAAACAATGATTACCTCTCTCTGAGGCTGCTTAATCATTAATAAGTTCAGAGAGCTCTGTACTTTACACCCTAGTAACCCTCAGAGACATGAGACAGAGTCGAGATAGTGACAGGCTACCTGAGGGAGGACAGTGTAAATTATATTTGCACTGTATGTTTTGTACTCCTCAAAGACACACTGAGCACACTCATTATGCTTCTGTCAAATATCAAAGCTCACACTGCTGTGAAACTGCATGAAGTGACTGGTTGAAACATGACGGTGAGCGCTGAGTTCCTCGCTGGTTCTCGGGAGACCTTCACTTGTTTATTTAGCAAATACAAAGTCTCTCTCTCACAACGCATGCACAAGGCCACTGGGACGACAGACTGAATCATGTTGTGCATGTCATATTGATTTGTTAATTAGTTCATCTTTTCAGTTCAGGAGACAGAGGAAGGTGTTTGTGTGTGTGCAGACTAGATGGGAGTGTCTTGAGTAAATGTACTACTGTAATGTCAGTGGTTAAGGTCTGATGTTAGTCATTCTGCTTGTAGCGTTCAATTGCATATTCACTACATGGCTAACTGCATGTTGACATATCCTTCTAACTGAAAGGTTCAGTTAGGCCCTTAATTCCAGTGAAGACAGATTTTAATGTTACAGATTACAGTGATATTCTAGAGAATTTTGAGCTTCCAACTTTGTGGCCAGAGTTTGGTGAGAGGATCATATCTCTGAAACCATGTTACATCATCTACTGGAAAAGAAGAGAGATTTTTGAGTGGATAAACCCTCTTAATACTAATGGTTTTGAAATTAAATGTTTGAGAAATTTAGATACTTTTGACCATATAGGATATTTGCATATTGCATACTTAAAGCAGATAACTATACACTATAGAAAGAAGTCTTTTATGCTCTCCAAAGCTGTATTTATTTGCAAAAAAATACAGTAAAATAGTAATATTGTGAAATATTATTACAGGATTATTATTAAAGGATTAGTTCACTTCTGAATGTTCTGAAAATTTCCTGATCATTTACTCACTCCTGTGTCATCTAAGATATTCATGTCTTTCTTTCTTCAATCGAAAAGAAATTAAGGTTTTTGAGGAAAACATTTCAGGATTTTTCTTCATATAGTGGACTTCACTGAGGTTCAATGGGTTGAAGGTCCAAATTGCAGTTTTAGTGCAGCTTCAAAGAGCTCTACATGATCCCAGCGGAGGAATAAAGGTCTTATCTAGTGAAACGATCAGTAATTTTCTTAAAAAAAAAAAAAAAAAAGTATACCTTTAACCACAAATGCTCATCTTGCACTAGCTCTGCGATCCGCCACACATTACTTAGGGTGCGTTCACACTTGTCATGTTTAGTTAGATTAAAACGAACCCTGGTGTGATTACTCTGTTAGTGCGGTTCATTTGAACATGTGTGAACGCTGCCATCCGAACCCTGGTGCACATCAAACAAGCCGACCGAGACCGCTGAAAAGATGGGTCTCGGTCCGCTTCCAAACGAACTCTGGTGCGGTTCGAATGATATATGAACGCAACACGGACCAAAGACATGTAACCGAAACAAAAACAGGAAGATGAGACCCTAAAATGGACAGAATCCTCACGCATGTCGGTTTTTCTCGTCATAGACGCGAGTTTGCCCATGACATGCATCAGACTCGCGTCTCCATGCAGCAGATCATTTGTGTGTATGACGGACGGATTCCCGCCGCTGTTTTGACTCCTTTACACATTTTATAAGCTTTTCACGAGTTTCCACCTGGCCAAAATACCATCACATGCAGGCTACGCACCGCTACACACACACAACTAGCGCATTTAGCTCAGCAAACAGCATTGTTTTGGATGTTCGGTAAGTTCCGTCTCAAAATAGGCAATACGTCATAAAATCCGACCAATCACGTTGTGAATGTATCCCTATGCCTTAAGGTTCGGTGATAAAATTGCCAATCTGAACGCTAATCGGACCAGGACTAAATGTTTTTTTCTGCTTTAGTCCGGACCAAATAAACCAAACGAACCGAACTACAAGTGTGAACGCACCCATAATCACGTTTGAAAGGTCACGCATGACCTTGGAGGAGAAAATGACTTCCGCCTACGTCACGTGTGACCTTTCCAACGTGATTACGTAATGCGTGGTGCATAACAGAGCAGTGCAAGACGAGCATTTGTGGTTAAAAAGTACACAATTTTTATTTTTTTTAGAAAATGACCGATAGTTTCTCTAGACAAGACCTTTATTCCTCTTCTGGGATCATGTAGAGCCCTTTGAAGCTGCACTGAAACTACAGTTTGGACCTTCAACACGTTGAACCCCAGTGAAGTCCACTATATGGAGAAAAATCCTGGATGTTTTCCTCAAAAACCTGAATTTCTTTCTGACTGAAGAAAGAAAGACATAAACTTCTTGGATGACATGGGGGTGAGTAAATTAACAGGAAATTTTAATTCTGAAGTGAACTCATCCTTTGAGATAGATGTTTTCTAGTGTGTATATATATATATATATAGTGTATAATATATCAGACTAGAAAACATATATAAAATTGATTTATTCCTGTGATGCAAAGCTGAATTTTCAGCATCATTACTCCAGTCTTCAGTGTCACATGATCCTTCAGAAATCATTCTAATATTCTGATTTGAGAAACATTTCTTCTTATTATTAATGTTGAAAACAGTTGTACTGCTTATCTTTGTGGAAACGGTAATGCATTTTTTTCAGAATTGTTTGATGAACAGCATTTATCTTTGTCTTTTTTGATCAGTTTAATAAATCTTTGCTGAATAAAAGTATTAGTTTCTTTATAAAAATCTTACTAACCCCAAACTTTTGAACACTAGTGTATATTGTGAGTTTCTTGTAAGCAGTGTTGTGTATTGCAGTGGATGACAAATAAATTGTGCTACAGTCAGATGGTGTTTCTTATAGTGGGTGAGTCATTTTGGTGGGCTGCTGCCTCACCTTACCTGTCTCAATGGTTGGATTATACTTCATCCAGAGAACAGGACATGCTAGTATTGTTCTGTTGCTTCATTGTTACACCACAATAGATCTTATACCAGACTGAAATACATGAATCTGTGGTAAAAGAAGCAGGAGAGTGTATCAGCTGTCTTTGTTCTGAGATGTTTTTTGGGGTCATCACTATATTGGATGTTTGAATAACAATGAAATGCCTGTTTATGCCATTTTTTTATTCCCAGAAACATTCTTTTTAAAAATTGTTATGGTGGTTGCATTGAACAATAATGTCAGAGGGCTATACCGTAGTATCGAATGATTACATATACCAGTGTATTTAAATGCAAGGGAGTTGTAATATCATCTGTTTCACCACATCAGACAGACTCTTTTATGCTTTTAGAGTTGTTAGCCTGTTTTATGTATTTAGTCTATTCAATTGGTTTATTTATTTTGAATTGATCTATGTATCTATGGGAATGGCATAACAATTCTGTCATGTATTACTCACCCTCATGTCATTCCACACCCATAAGACCTTCATTCATCTTCAGAACACAAATTAAGATATTTTTGATAAAATCCGATGGCTCAGTGAGGCTTGCATTGACAGCAAGTTAATTTACACTTTCAAACGCCCAGAAAGGTACTTCTATTTAAAACAGTTCATGTGACTACAGTGGTTCAACCTTAATGTTATGAAGCGATGAGAATACTTTTTGTGTGCCAAAAATACAAAATAATGACTTTATTTAACAATATCTAGTGATGGGCGATTTCAAAACACTGCTTCATGAAGCTTCATTTTACAAATCTTTTGTTTTGAATCAGTGGTCTATATAAAACAATAGTACTAGCATTGTAACATGTCCAAAAAGATGGTAAAAAAACTGGTTTATAAGCAGTGCTACTAGTTACTAATTATATCTTCAACAATATAATTACTGTACTAATTACTCTCGCCAAAAAGTATTGCATTACTTATTACTAATTACTTTCTAAATCTCATATCAACCTCAACCAGTTGAACAACACAAGGATAGTCATGAAACTGCTCTTTTAATTCTTTCAAATAAATAATATAAAATTGCATAAATTCTTATTGAACTGAAGAAAGTATTTAAAGGTTACATTAAAAACATATGTTAAATCCACTATTGTTTTATATAGAACTGTTCTATACAGTATTTAATTTAACTACATCAGAAGTAACTGTAATTAAATTACAGAAAAGTTAAGAGTAATCCCTTACTTTTCTTTTTCAAGGAAAAAAGTAATTAAATGACAGTAATTCATTACTTAGTAATGCATTACACCCAACACTGTTTATAAGTGGAGCTGCACTGATAATCCCAAACTTTATGTTGGAAGAACATTATGGAGGTTGAAGCCAAACTCATTCCCACCGAATAAACTCATTGTCTGTCTGTTTAGTTTGCCAGTTTTCAGTGATCTCCATCAGTTCCTTGTAAGATCCCATGACCATGTTGAACAGACAACCATTTGTACAGCTTTAAAATCTTGAGAAGCTCTATTTGAGCAATCAGGAAAACAAGTAATTCCGGTTTTGGGAAATAATAGCGTTCTTCCACTCTGCACTACCATGTGTCTGAGAATGACAAGCACTTTTAGGTCGTGTGGTTTGTGTCTGCGTAATAGCAGGCCTGTAGACTAATGTCAGTCAGGTAGCTGGTCTGGTTGGGATGGGCGTTGCTTCATGCTGGGCCGGTGCCATTTTTACACATCTTTTGACATTTGTTTGAAGTTCAAAGCTGCTCTGCTCACTCCAACGCGGGAATATTGTGGAGGTCTCTGTGCTGTGCTCACGTAAACCTTGGTTATGTTTGAGTAACCTTGGCTTGTAATTTGTTTGCCGTTTTGAACTTCTGTTTGTGTTGAATCTGATGCCTAGTGGCAAAGTACAACCAACATGAGTGTCAGTATGACAACGTTCGATATGTGTAATGTCTTTTGCGACCAGACATCTTTTACAGTGGTACACTAATAATTTGAGCAAGTCTCAGTCCAGTTGGGCTCTGTGGGTTTTAGGTTGCCCTTGTGCTTCTCCAGGATAACACTGTCCACTGAATGATATCTGGAGGACTGTGGGAAACACATTTTGTCATCTGATAGTGAATCAATCTGTTCTGTTAACATTGTTGGCTTTGTTCTGGGGGGTGGCGGGTGATGATATTAAGAAGAGAGATGGCAGCAATTGGAAAAGAGCACAGAGTGGATCATTCTGCTATTTAACTTTGAGCCAGCGGATTAGACTCACGGCTTTTCTTAAGGTTCAAGAAATTGGTTTGATAAATTAAATCTTCCAGTCTCATGACCTCTTGCCCACTAATTATTATTTGATGATTCTATGACTGTTCAGCAGAAGCAGAGTTTTGAAGCAAGACCACCATAGACACTGAAGGGAACATTCAGAGTAATGGTTGAGTGAAAGATTATGTTTTTTCTTCTATTGTTGATTTTTAAATTATGACATACATTTTATGTCATAGAATAAAACGTTAGAGTGTCTTCAACTTGTGTTCACCACAGACCTTATTTCAGCCGTTTAACTAAAATCCCATTAAAAAAATCCACTAAAAAGGTTATTAATATTATAGTTTAGTTATCATCATCCTTGGTGTGAAGATGTTTGTCAAGAATTGAGTTGGTGAGGGTTTGAATGTATTTGATGAAGAAGTTTTGGTCGTTAATAATATAATTTTTTTGCTTGGTGTTAAGATGTAAAATCTCAGAGTAGGTCATCATTTTTTTCACAATCAACCTACACAGTCAGACACAAAAACGTAGGAGTGAATGAATGGGACTGCTTAAGCATTAGAGAGAGGTTTAATCAATTGCATGTGTGTGTGAGCAGGAAGCATTAAGGAAATGCAGACGATTCTGCATGTTTGCGAAACACAGCAGTGCTGTATCAGCAGGGAGTCACAGGGCACCTTAATTATCCTCTCTTTTTCTGTTCATCTCTGCTTCCGTCTGTCTCTCTTACGCTCTGCCTGTGTCCGACTCCCCTCTTTCTCTCCATAGCTGTATTTGTCAGCTCTGCTGTCATTGTAACGCTCTGGGTCGTCAGCCTACCTGCATAACCTGTCCTGTCCCTGCATGCAGTGCTGCCTACACACGAATGAGACGTGTGTCATGTGGGCTGCGTGTGTTGATGCTCTAAAGCGCGTGGTGTTATTTTTGCTGTGCACATACCGAACACCACGTGAACACGTCATCACAGTAGTGTGATACACAACTAGCAGTTGTGCAAACAAGGAACCAGAAATGTGTGTGTGTATGTGTTTATCAGCTCACCTTTGTGTTAAAAGGGCGTTCCACCTCCTACACTTATGGAATGAGCGATTGTCTTTTACTACTTGGAGTCTTTTTCTTTACTGCATGGACTTTTCCACTTGAGTTTCCACAGTTGTTTGCAAATCAGTTAAACTACTGCTTGGTGCTTTTTAAAATGTTTTTGAAAGAAGTCTCTTATGCTCACCAAGGCTGTATTTATTTGATCAGTACTACATTAAAATAGTAATATTGTGGAATATTGTTACAATTTAAAACAACTCTTATCTGTTCTAATATGTTTTAAAATGTAATTTATTCCTGTGATGCAAAGCTGAATTTTCAGCATCATTACTCCAGTCTTCAGAGTCACATGATCCTTCAGAAATGCTGATTTGCTGCTCAAGAAACATTTATTATTATTTTATCAATTTTGAAAACAGTTGTGCTGCTTAATATTTGTGTGGAAATCATGATACATTTTTTTTCAGGATTCTTTGATGAATAGAAAAATCAAAAGAACAGCATTTATTTGAAATAGAAAACTTTTGCAACATCATAAATATCTTTACTGTCACTTTTGATTAATTTAATGCATCCTTGCTGAATAAAATAATTATTTTCTTTAAAAAAGTCTTACTGAACCCAAAATTTTGAACGGTACTGAACATCAAAAGGTTCATCGTGACCAAACCTTTGATATTTTGGATGACCTGAAATTATTTTACATTAAATAAGAGGCCACAAATGATTCATTAAAGGGTTAGTTCACCCAAAAATGAAAATTCTGTCAT
The DNA here is from genome assembly GCF_018812025.1 of Megalobrama amblycephala. Lineage (NCBI taxonomy): Eukaryota > Metazoa > Chordata > Actinopteri > Cypriniformes > Xenocyprididae > Megalobrama > Megalobrama amblycephala. The sequence continues at coordinate 7,136,404 of NC_063053.1, forward strand.
TAATTACTCACCCTACTGTCATTACAAACCTGTAAGACTTTCGATCATCTTCGAAACACAAATCAACATCTTTTTAAGAGCTTTCTATCCTTCCATAGAGATCCAATGCAACTACCATTTTCAAGGTCCAGAAAGGTAGTAAAGACATCAGTAAAGTAATCCATGTGACAACGTCTGCTCTCATGACAACACAACACTCATGTGTCGTGGTGCTCTCGTGAACAGGCAATGGAGATTAATATTTTGTAAATAACTAGGTAATTTTAGTTTTTTTTTTGCGCAAACAAAGCACTCCTGTTGCTTCATAAAATTAAAATCATAAAGGGTTAGTTCACCCAAAAATGAAATTTCTGTCATTAATTACTTAATATCATTGTATCATTCCACATCGGTAACACCTTCGTTCATCATCAGAACACAAATTAAGATATTTTTGATGAAATCCGAGAGGTTTTTTTTTAATCTCCCATAGAAAGCAACATAATTACCACTTTCAAGGTCCAGAAAAGTAGTAAAGACATCATTAAAATAGCCCATGTGACTACAGTGGTTCAACCTTAATGTTATGAAGTAACGAGCATACTTTTGTGCAAAAAAAACCTAAGAAAAATAACGACTTTTCAAACAATTTCGTCTCTACCCTATGAGTGTCCTACGCTGCTTATGTTGTATAGACAGTGCAGGCTTCCATGTTCTACGGCAGAATGCCAACTCATTATTGGCCGACGCTGTTCACGTGAGCACCATGACGCATGCATGTGATGCTGACACAGGAGCCGGCCAATAATGAGTTATTATATGAAATTGTTGAATAAAGTCGTTATTTTTCTTTTGTTTTTTTGCACAAAATGTATTCTCGTATCTTCATAACATTAAAGGTGCCATCGAACGTTTTTTTACAAGATGTAATATAAGTCTAAGGTGTCCCCTGAATGTGTCTGTGAAGTTGCAGCTCAAAATACCCCATAGATTTTTTTAAATTAATTTTTTTAACTGCCTATTTTGAGGCATAGTTAGAAATGCACCGATTCGTGCTGCGGCCCCTTTAATTGCTCGCGCTCTCCGCCCCCTCCCGAGCTCTCGACTTTATCATTGCATAAACAAAGTTCAAACCGCTAATATAACCCTCAAAATGGATCTTTACAAAGTGTTCGTTATGCAGTATGTCTAATCGCGTAAGTATGGTATTTATTTGGATGTTTACATTTGATTCTGAATGAGTTTGATAGTGCTCCGTGGCTAATGGCTAATGCTACACTGTTGGAGAGATTTATAAAGAATGAAGTTGTGTTTATGAATTATACAGACTGCAAGTGTTTAATAATGAAAATAACGACACTCTTGTCTCCGTGAATACAGTAAGAAACGATGGTAACTTTAACCACATTTAACAGTATATTAGCAACATGCTAACGAAACATTTAGAAAGACAATTTACAAATATCACTAAAAATATCATGATATCATGGATCATGTCAGTTATTATTGCTCCATCTGCCATTTTTCGTTGTTGTCCTTGTTTGCTTACCTAGTCTGATGATTCAGCTGTGCACAGATCCAGACGTTAATACTGGCTGCCCTTTTGTAATGCCTCGATCATGGGCTGGCATATGCAAATATTGGGGGCGTACATATTAATGAGCCCGACTGTTACGTAACAGTCGGTGTTATGTTGAGATTCGCCTGTTTTTCTGAGGTCTTTTAAACAAATGAGATTTATATAAGAAGGAGGAAACAATGGAGTTTGAGACTCACTGTATGTCATTTCCATGTACTGAACTCTTGTTATTCAACTATGCCAAGGTAATTTCAATTTTCCATTCGATGGCACCTTTAAGGTTGTAGTCACGTGGACTATTTTAACGATGTCTTACTACTTTTCTGGACCTTGAATGTGGTAATTATGTTGCTTTCTATGGGGAATAAAAAATCCTCTTGGATTTCATAATTTGTGTTTTCTGAAAGCTCTTACAGGTTTGGAACAACATGAGGGTGAGGAATTAATGACAGAATTTTTATTTTTGGGTGAACTAACCCTTTAAGGTTTTCCATAAAGGAGTAATATCAGCATGAGGTGTGTTGTCTTGCCTCCTCTGCAGGGTGCCTTAGACATGGAAACATAAAAAACAACAATAAGCCCTGTCTTCTTGGTTACTGTTGCTAGGCCTGACATGATTACTAGTTCTACTAGTTCTGATGCTGCAAACATAAAGAGAGAAGCATGTCATTAAGTCAGTTACCTCAGTAACATCTGGATGAAGCATGGATTTATGGACTTATCTAATAATTATTTTCAAAAAGATTTCCAGTATATGCCATGGAAGGCTATAGAAATGTAAAACCATGCAAAGAAGTACTTGCATGCATCTACAGCACTACAGTATGCATCTCTCAAGATTAATTTAAAGATTTGGAATAGGGAAGCTCAAGTTGGATGTCAATAATTTAAACATTGACTCACTGCCACAGGAAACGGCACATCTTCTCAACACCAAGCACCCACAGATCTTACTGAAGTGTTTACGAATCCCTTTTATGGATAAAATATTTCTTTAACTGGTATGTCCTGTGTGTTTCAGGGCTGTTGGGCTGCAGGCGCTTCAGAGGCTTGACTCTGAACTACAGTTTATTGCTGCTGGAGGAGGAGGCAGGCGTGCTGTACGTGGGAGCTAGAGGGGCTTTATATGCCCTGCAGGCTAGTGACATCTCCAGCAGCTCTCCGCAGACCGTACGTACTGACAAACACATCAGCACTTAATTAAAGAGCTTGCCAGGCAGAAGTGTATTGATATTCCTGAAATATCCTATTCTTCCTCTGTACAATTTTCTGCAATTAATTCAGCAAAAACTGCTTAAAATGCAGACTGCATTCAAACATTATGTGAATAATTTCAGTGTAAGGTGGCATCTATTTTTGGTTTATGCAAACTTTACACTTTTTGAGAAATGTGGAAATTTGAAATTTGTGTTTTTTTCTTACATAATATTGGTGCATGAACACTGCAGAAGTCAAATTATGTGTTGCAGTATCCTAAAACTTAAAGGGATAGTTACTTACCCTTGTGTTCTTTCTAACCTGTATGACTTTCTTTCTTCTTTGTAACACAAAAGAATATATTGTGAAGAATGTTGATGACCAAACAGCTTTTAGCTACCATTGACTTCCATTATATTTTTTTTTTCAATGGGAACCGAAATGGTTTAGTTACCAACATTTTCATTTTTGGGTGGACTATCTCTGTAAAACGTACAAATATTTTTTATAGAAACACAAATATAGTGTATTTTGTTTTTGAAGATCACTTTTTTTATCATTTGTAAATTCTTCCCTCCTGAGAATTCGGATTTAGCTTCTCTGTGTTCCAACTAGTGCATAGTAGGGTAATGTGAGAGTTGTTTACAAACACCATTTGGAGCAATTTGGCACCACAACCTAGAGCAGGAAGTTGTTTTGCCAAGAAAACATTTTTACAAGTCTTGACAGTTCAAGAATTCTTGTTAATCTTGTACTTGGACAGATTGACTGGGAGGCATCAGACGATCAGAAGCAACAATGCTTGAACAAAGGGAAAGATAACAAGGTTAGTGAAGATCTCCATGTATTGTGTTATCATCTCTAGTACACATACTGATGTAGACTTCCTCATCCTAACAGACGGAGTGTTACAACCACATACGATTCCTGCAGAGGTTCAACAGCACACACTTGTACACTTGTGGTACACATGCTTTCAGCCCTCTATGTGCATACATTGTAAGTAATTGTAATGCTTACTTTTTAAGCCTCTTAAAATGAGAACCTTCATATTTAGGATTCTCTAAATATTTTAGTTGTGTTTTTCAGGATGCGAGGGAGTTTAAAATCTCATCAGCCTTCGAGGAGGGTCGAGAGAAGTGTCCATATGACCCCACCAAAGGCTACACTGGCCTGCTAATTGGTATGGCATCAATAAATGAATTAGTAATATACATATCGTATAATAATATTAAAATCTTAAAGATATTAAACTGAACTATATTTTGACCCTCTGTTTTCTTTAGATCAGCAGATGTACACAGCATCTCAGTATGAGTTCCGGAGCTTTCCAGATATCCGACGCAACTCTCCGAATCCCACATTGAAAACAGAAGAGGCTCCAACTCAGTGGCTACAGGGTCAGTCTACTGCATTTTATTAGTAAAATATTTCATCCCTCACCATCAACATTACCATATGTTTGGATCTATCAAGTCATAGTAGGTTAATAATATTTGGACATTTAACACTTAAGTGGCGTCCACAAGTCTGACCACCATTTAAACTTGGAAATAAAAAAAATAAAAAATGAAAACATTTAAAATTCTAGATCATTTCAGGTCAAATGTAAGCAAATGGTTCTTCACTGTATGTTTAAAAATCAAAAATGAAATTTTAAATGTAATTATAATATAACCATATATTATATAGACTACCATTCAAAAGTTGTTATTTGAAAGGAATGAATACTTTTATTTAGCAAGGATGCATTAATTAAATATGTAATATTTTTTTCACAAAAATATTAAGCAGCACAACTGTTGATTCAACATTGATAATAATAAATGTTTCTTGAGCAACAAATCAACGTAGAATGATTTCTGAAAGATCATGTGACACTGAAGACTGGAGTAATGATGCTGAAAATTCAGCTTTGCATTACAGGAATAAATTACATTTTAGAAACAGAAAACAGTTATTTTAAAAATCCTAATAATATTTCACAAAATTACTGTTTGCACTGTATTTTTAATCATATAGATGAAACCTTGGTGAGCATAAGAGACTTCTTTGAAAACCTTAAAAAGAAGTTGAATGGAAGTGTAGCTAATTTAGTATAATAAAAAAGATTAAGCATTTTAATGTGTAGCATTGTATTGCATTATATTTTTATTTTACTTGTCACTATTGTGGAGTGATGCACTAACAGCAGTCTACTGTCTTGTCCCACACAGAAGCTGATTTTGTGGGCTCAGCGCTGGTGAAGGAGAGTGTGAACAGCTCAGTGGGAGATGACGATAAGATTTACTTCTTCTTCACCGAGAAGAGCCAAGAGCTCAGTCCATACTTCAGTCACAGCAGAGTAGCACGGGTCGCACGTGTGTGCAAGGTACGAGGCTACAGATGATCTCTCCACCGTCGCTCTACCTTTTTCCTTTTCATGTGCGTCTTAATAAGTCATTTAATCGAAGTGTTAAAATTAGCGGGTATAAATCCAAAGTGTGGTAAATATGCTTTGCATAGTAAAGTGGAACAAAAATGGCTGAGAATGTAATCTCTTCCACAGGGGATGGAACAAATGTTTTATTCTCGCCACAAAATAATCATACAGATGACAAGACATGGTCTTCGCATTTGATTTATTCAGAGACATCCATTGCCCTGCCCTGGAAAGTAACACAAAAGTTTTTCACGAATGTGTTTTTGTAAACTGTTTCATTCACAGCACTGTAAGGACTCTGCCCTCAAAAAGCTCCTTTATTTGAAGTGTGGCTTTCTACAGGTTTTCTAATAGGGCTTTACAGCAACATGGTTGCCAGGCATCTTTCCCTCTCTACCGGCTCTCTTCCCACGAGACTCGCCTCTCTGTCTCGCTTCTCAACCCATCAGTCTAGCTCTACACACTCAGATCAAAGTGCCAATTGAACATGTCTGCAATTTCACATCTTTCCTAGACTGCTACTCTACAGTGTTTATTTATCATGTGATCTGGCTGTCTAACATCTAGCATACAAGATGTAAATTATGAGTGTATTTGGGTTCAGCTGGCATTATTGTGAAATTAGACATTATCACACAGAATTACGTAATTTTTGCATGGGGATGCATGTGAATTCCTCAGAGTTGCGTGATATAAAGTCACAATTGCGAGTTAAAGGGTTAGTTCACCCAAAAATGAAAATGATGTCATTTGTTACTCACCCTTATGTCGTTACCCGTAAGACCTTCGTTCATCTTCAGAACACAAATTAGGATATTTTTGATGAAATCGGATGGCTCAGTGAGGCCTGCATTGACAGCAAGATAATAAACAGTTTCAGATGCCCAGAAAGCTACTAAAAACATATTAAAAACAGTTAATGTGAGTACAGTAGTTCAACCTTAATATTATAAAGCGACAAGAATACTTTTTGTGCAGCAAAAACCCCCAAAATAACGACTTTTCAACAATATCTAGTAATGGCCAATTTCAAAACACTGCTTCATGAACCTTTACAAATCTTTTGTTTCGAATCAGTGGTTCAGATCACATATCAAACTGCCAAAGTAACGAAGCCTTGTTTACTGAAATTACAGTATGTGACTTTGCGCTCTGAACCACTAATTTGAAACAAAAGATTTGTAAAGCTTAGAAGCAGTGTTTTGAAATTGGCCATCACTAGACATTGTTAAATAAAGTCGTTATTTCATTTTTTTGGCACACAAAAAGTATTCTCGTCGCTTTATAGTATTAAGGTTGAACCACTGTAGTCACATGAACTGTTTTAAATATGTCTTTAGTAGCTTTCTGGGCACTGAAAGTGTTAATTATCTTGCTGTCAATGCAAGCCTCACTGAGCCATCGGATTTGATCAAAAATATCTTAATTTGTGTTCTGAAGATGAACAAAGGTCTTACGGGTGTGGAACAACATTAGGGTGAGTAATAAATAACAATTTTCGTTTTTTGGGTGAACTTACACTTTAAAGTCAGTATTGCGAGATATAAACTGGCAATTGCGAGTTATAAAGTCAGAATTGTGTGATATAAAGTCACAATTGCGAGTTACAGTCAGAATTGCGGGTTATAAAGTCAGAATTGCGAGATATAAACTCTCAATTGCGAGAAAAAAGCCAGAATTTATATTCCAAAATTTTTAATAATTGTGTTTATTTAATTGTGTGATATAAACTCACAATTGCGAGTTATAAAGTCAGAATTGCGTGATGTAAAGTCAGAATTGCGAGATATAAACTTGCAATTCTGCCGTTTTTTCCTCAGAATATTTTGCAATTCTGACTTTATAACAGGTAATTGCGACTTTATGTCACACAATTCTGAGAAAAGTGACATTTGTGAGATGTAAACTCGCAACTGTGAGAAAAAAAGTAAAAATTTATGAGTTTAAACGTTGCAATTATCCTTTTTTATTATTATTCCTTGGAGGAAACAAGCTTCCATAGTTAACATTTTTGTGGAAATGTTTTTTTCAGGATTCTTTGATTAACAGAAAGAATAGCATTTATTTAAAATTAAAATCTTTTTTTAACATTACAGTATAAATATCACATACTGTCACTTTCGATCAATTTAATGTGTCCTTGCTAATTAATTTATTTAAAAATAAAAAATATTTAAAGGTGCCATCGAATGAAAAATTGAATTTACCTCAGCATAGTTAAATAACAAGAGTTCAGTACATGGAAATGACATACAGTGAGTCTCAAACACCATTGTTTCCTCCTTCTTATGTAAATCTCATTTGTTTAAAAGACCTCCGAAGAACAGGCGAATCTCAACATAACACCGACTGTTACGTAACAGTTGGGATCATTAATATGTATGACCCCAATATTTGAATATGCCAGCCCATGTTCAAGGCATTACACAAGAGCAGCCAGTATTAACGTCTGGATCTGTGCACAGCTGAATCATCAGACTAGGTAAGCAAACAAGGACAACAGCGAAAAATGGCAGATGGAGCAATAATAACTGACATGATCCATGATAACATGATATTTTTAGTGATATTTGTAAATCGTCTTTCTAAATGTTTCGTTAGCATGTTGCTAATGTACTGTTAAATGGTTAAAGTTACCATCGTTTCTTACTGTATTCACAGAGATAAGAGCCATCGCTATTTTCATTTTTAAACACTTGCAGTCTTTATAATTCATAAACACAACTTCATTCTTTATAAATCTCTCCAACAGTGTGTAATGTTAGCTTTAGCCCATTAGCCACGGAGCACCATCAAACTCATTCAGAATCAAATGTAAACATCCAAATAAATACAATACTTAAGCAATTAGACATGCTGCATGACGAACACTTTGTAAAGATCCATTTTGAGGGTTATATTAGCTGTGTGAACTTTGTTTATGCAATGATAGAGTCGAGAGCTCGGGAGGGGGGCGGAGAGCGCGAGCAATTAAAGGGGCCGCAGCCTGAATCGGCGCATTTCTAATTATGCCCCAAAATAGGCAGTTAAAAAATTAATAAAAAGAAATTTATGGGGTATTTTGAGCTGCAACTTCACAGACACATTCAGGGGACACCTTAGACTTATATTACATCTTGTAAAAAAAACGTTCAATGGCACCTTTAAATGAAATCATACTGACTTTTGAACAGTAGTGTACATAACTGTAGATAACACAGACTGAATTCAAGTGGATTGAGGCCAGGGCTGGTGAAGTGTGTTAAGCAGGCTGTGAGGACTGGGGGTAAAATCAGCTCTGTGGCAGTTCACACAGCAGGGTCACATTAATGAGTAGATTATTGTTCATTATCCAGATGCTAGTGAGACTGAATGCTGTTAATACACACTAACTGACAGTGAGCTGGGGGGAAAGCCATAATTAAGGATAGTAACTCAGTTGTTGTCAGTAACTGTCTGCTGAGCCATATTTTGTTGATCCTGGAACAACATTTCTATCTGAAAATGTAACCCTATCCCTAGCTCTAAACCTTACCCTACCCATAAGTTATCCCTAAACCCACAGGGAAATGATAAGTGATTAACACCAAAGTAGAAGCACCTAACCCTGGTTGAAAGCCTAAACTTGACATAAACTGTAAACTTGTCCCTCAAATCTGATTGGTTGAATGGCATCATAAATCAACATTCAAAAGCCTTTTTTCCCACAGTGAATTAAAGGTTATTGCATTATATTGTCAGTGTTATTACTGGAAACGAAGTCCTGGAGAAACCAAGAATTGCTAAGAAGCTTTGGGGTCCTGTCAAAGTCATTCCTCCATGAAGATTTATTTATCCTCTTTGGAGGCAGCATGGAAAATTCACTTTATCCCCCTGACATGATGGGGGATTCCTTTACATGCAAAACCCCCCATCCAGTTTAGTGCATTTCCCTTTCCCACAGTCACACTGACAATAATGTTTGCTGCCAACAGCCATGCATAACCAGTGATCCATGTAAAAAAAAAAAAAAAAAAAAAAAAAAAAAGTTATAAGCTTTCTTCTGCTGTTTTTGCAATACTCTTGAGCTTTTCTAATAGCTAAATTGATATATATTTTTTTAATGTTTCTATGTCACTATAGGTGCACCTAATGTACATTATTTTCATTGCGTTTATGTTTATGTTTACTTTTATTTTTAAGTGTCATTTCAAATGCTTCATAAATACATGTTAAATGTAGATTACGTTTCAAAAGTTTGGAGTTGGTAAGATTTTTTAATGTTTTTGAAAGAAGTCACATTTAGAAGGCTGCATTTAAGCTGAATTTTCAGCATCATTACTCCAGTCTTCAGTGTCAATCTTTTGAGCGGTAGTGTTAGTACACCTTCTGGAATCTGCTGTTGCATCTTTTGATTATCTTTCAGTTGATTTCTGTCCTTTATCTTGTAGAGAGACAGAGGAGGTCTTCTCACGCTACAGAAGAAGTGGACCTCTTTCCTGAAGGCACGTCTGGCATGTTCTTTACCGGACTATGAATTTCACTTCAACGTGTTGCGGAGTGTGTTTTTTCTGGAGGGCTCCAGCTCTCAAGACTCTGTTTTCTACGGCATCTTTGGCCTGGAATGGTAAGATGTCTTTTGTACAATCCTTCAGTATCCATTTTTGCATAATGGGTTATTTATTTACTTGCAATTGTGTTCTGATGTCCATTACATTTGTTATCTGTCATGATGAACATCACTTCTTCTGGTTCTCCTTCTTAGAAAGAAGGTTGTGTATGGAAGCTTAAAGGGTTAGTTCACCTAAAAATGAAAATTCTCTCATTAATCACATCCATAAGACCTTCATTCATCTTTGGAACACAAATTAAGATATTTTTAATGAAATCTGAGAGCTTTCTGTCCCTCCATAGAGATCCAACGCACTTACCACTTTCAAGGTCCAGAAAGGTAGTAAAGATATCATTAAAGTACTCCATGTGACTCCAGTGGTTTAACCTCAATTTTATGAAGCGACGTGAGTGCTTTGTTTGCGCAAAAAAAACCAAACATAATTTACCACTTTATTTCCGCACATGCGCGATTCACGTGAGAGCTGACATTGTTGCGTGAACACGCTTTGGATAATAATATTTTTGTAAATAAAGTGGTAAAATTATGTTTTTTTTGTGCAAACAAAGCACTTGCGTCCCTTCATAAAATTGAGTTTAAATTCTGGAGTCACATGGAGTACTTTAATGATGTCTTTCCTATCTTTCTGGATCTTGAAAGTGGTAGTTGCGTTGGATCTCTATGGAAGGAACAGAAACCTCTTGGACTTCATTAAAAGTATCTTCATTTGTGTTTTGAAGATGAATGAAGGTTCATACGGATGTGGAACGACACGAGGATGAGTTTTCATTTTCATGAGTTTTCATTTTTGGGTGAACTAACCCTTTAAAGTGTTGCGCTGCCGTAAATGCAGGGTGGCATGCAAATGACACCTCAGTCAATAGTGATTAAAGAATTCTGTGAGGTAGCTTTGTGTCATTTTGCTGTGACCGGCGGGCTTGTTGAAATAGATTTTGTCTATTAGTAAGTTCATCTGTCAGCCTGGACACACTCCTTGCTTAGGCTCATTCTGGCCGTTTACATCAAACGAGGCGACAGCATTTACAGTCCACCAGGATCATCAGAATGAAAATCGCTGACACGTCCTCTGGCTGCCTGCAGCACTAAGCATGTTTTATTCATAAGCAGGTCACATTCTCTCAGGAGATCAGAGAATTTGCTCTGGACACGTATATCCAGGCTCATTGATAAAACTGTTAAATCCAAAATGTTGTACTTTGATGCTTGAGGGCCACATTTCTGTTTTGGTCAGCATGACAGTTAAGCATTTTATTTTTATTCAATTGCTTCCTTTCACACATATTTTCAGAGCTAAACTGGTTATAGCACACACGCTTTACGTCTGCCGTTTTGACTGACATGACAGTCCTGACGCCCTGCTGAAAGCAGAGGGGAGGTTCTGATGAGCTGCCAGGCAATCAGTCTGTGGGTTGCGGCTGCCTGAGGTGCAAACCGCAAACATATGAGAAACAGTGATGAATGACAGGACAGGCAGGACCATAATGTCTGCTAGGTTCGAAAATAATTAAGAGGCAGAAGGAGAGCGAGCGAGACAAGGAGAGACAAATAAAATGAGAGCGAGTGCGTCAGCTGAGCATTGATGACCTGATCACACTGACCTCTAGCAGGGTAAGGTTGAACGACTGTTGTGTCACCATGTCATCAGTTTGGGTGTAAAGTTTACATTGACGTGGGTGTTTGTTTTCCTGAGTATTAGGCAAGTCTAAATCAGACAGGGAATAGACCTTTTCTCTTAAAGGGATAATTCACCCAAAAATGAAAATTGTGTCATTGTTTACATCAGGGGTGACAATGCTTTTCCTGGAGATCTTCGTACCTGCAGAGTTCAGATCCAACCCTGATCCAACACATCTGTCTGTAATTATCAAGTGCTCATGAAGATCTCCATTAGCTGGTTCAATTGTGTTTGATCAGGGTTGGAGCTGAACTTTGCAGGAAGGTAGATCTCCCGGAACAGGATTGGCCAACCCTGGTTTGCGTGATTTGATCATGTTGTTTTTTTTTTTTTTTTTTTTTTTTTTTGCGGAGACTCAGGCTCCATAAAGATAGTTTTTATGTGTTTTACAGTTTTATAGACATTGGGCCAGATTTACTAACAGCTTGTGCCAGCGCAAACCCTTATTTGGCATTATAATTTACTATATACCACTAAAATTTATGGTAGGAGAGTATTTAAATGAATCAAGGTGATTTACTAAGGTTTGCGCTAGTCAATTTACTGGTATTTGCGGCATTATTTAACCACCCAAAAAAGCATGTCTTAAACCACACGCTAATTTGCGCTGCTCTTGGTAGACTGCGTTGGTCATTACGGAAGTGATCCAGCTGTGTCTGTGTTCTTTAATTTGCACGTCGTCAGTAAATCACGCACATAACTTTTCACTCCCATCAGCGCTTTTTGAAATTGCGCTCTCACATTACTTTCCCCATTTTTTAGTAAATCATATATAAAAACTTAACTTTTAATCCTTAAAATGTACTAGTATCTATTTTCATGCCACTAATACTTATTTTTTTAGATACTAGTATCTATTCCATTAGGTACTAGTACTTATTAATTTGCTTGCGTATTCTTTAGGTACTAGTAAAAATTAGAACTAGTCAAGGGGTAGGCAAGTTCGGTCCTAGAGAGCCGCTGTCCTGCTGAGTTTAGCTCCAACCTTAATCAAACACACCTGAACAAGCTAATCAAGCTCTTCAGGATTACTAAGGCTATAGACAGCTGAAGGTTTTTTTCAGGGTTGGAGCTAAACTCTGCAGGACAGCGGCTCTCTAGGACCGAACTTGCCTACCCCTGAACTAGTACTTTTTTAGTTACTAGTAACTTTTTAGACCAAAGATATCCCGAACTTAATAGGTACCAGTATTAACGAGCACAAGACATATTGGATTACAGCTTTTCGACTATCTCCGACATTTGTGTACGATTGTCACATTTCTCCCACCAGAGCCAGTTACACAGAACTTTCAAATCGTTTATGAAACAGGCGTTATCCTCCTCTTATTCACCATGGTAAAATGAATGGATAATGAATGAACTGTATGATTATATCCACACAAAACTGTCAATAGCGATAATACTTTTTTGGGGTCATTTTTGACACTTTCTGTTACTATCTACTGTCACTGTATGGAAAAGAGCAGCTTGGGCATTCTGCTAAATTTCTCCTTTTGTGTTCCATGGACAAAAAAAAAAAATCATATTGTTTTCAAATGACACTGGGTGAGTAGATGTTGACAGAATTGTTGTTTCTAGATGAACTATTCCATTAAGCTACTATTGGAAACACTCTTTTTTTCTCCAGTGCTGTTTTTTTAACCTACAGTCACTTCTAATAAGTGCCCCTTCCTCTTATTTCACTACGTTGTTCTGATCACTTGAGGAGCTTTGTCTATGTTCCTGTCTTGCCCCTTCACCCACTCACTGTCATCCCTCACCTCTCTCACACACTTTTTAATAAATTTATAATCTATTTTTTCATGTTTCCATGGTTACACAGTGGGCTTATGAGGGTTCTATGCTGGCATGCCAAGACCTTGAGAAACAATGAGCGCAGTACAGGCTGACAGGCTCTTCGGTTAATAAACCCAAGCATACCAAATGGAAACTGGATCAGCTACAAAGCGCTCACACCTAGGCTGATTCACCACTTTCATGAATGCAGCTTCTATTCACAAATTTTCTTTGTGCTTCCTTGAAATATATCCTAAAGAAATGGCTGAGCGTGGGTGTTCATAGTCCCAGCATCGGTTCAGGGTTTTACCTGACATCATGCAGTGTTGGATTTCTCTCCTTTGTACTACTTTGAAAGAATACTCACCAGAGCTTCTTTTTCAGGAAAAACGTAAAGGCATCTGCTATCTGCCAGTACTCCATTTCGGATATCCAATGGGCCTTTGAGGGGCCTTACATGGAGAGCAAAGAAGACTCCAGCTCCAAATGGACAGAGTACACAGGGAAGGTGCCAGAACCTCGACCCGGCTCGGTAAGAACAGCAGTAGCTAGGCAGGATTACAGCTATACTGATCCCCTGTTTCGTCTTACACTGGCCTGATTATCCTCATCCCTGAAACTCTGCCTGCCTGCTGACTCTGATGGGGAAGCACAAGTCAGCACTTCACAGGTGAAGCTACTACAGTTCTCTAACCGCCGTGCAAGGCACAGGTAGAGCGTCGATCTGGTTTCATCCAGAAATCAGACGCTGATGAGCAATTTTATAGAGTGCACATGGAGAAAAGGAGCTTATTTCATCAAAGCTTTTGCCATGGAGATTAGCAGCAGGCAGAACATCTCTGCTGATTGGCTGCATTATGAATTTTGAATCTGTGATATTTCTAATGAGTGAGTCTGTATGTGAGTGAGGGTTGATGTTGTTCTCAGAAATGTAAAGGAACGAACAGTTTTGGTTTTCCCTGGCCTATTTTAGGTTTTCGAAAAGAAGCCTTTCCTGTAAGATTTTCTTCTCGAAAGCTGGAACAATTTCTGTCGGATAATTAAAAAATTGTCCATTTTCAGTCAAGAGACTGAGAATAGCTCAGTGTCCTACATTCTCGGATTGGTTCTTGGAAATTAGTGGGTAATCCCACTTTGCAAGAAGAAGGGAGAATTTCAGACCTTGCATTGTTTGTGTATGCTAGCCTTTCAAGGTTGTGAAAATATATCAGCATGTACGGTAATAGCTAGAAGTGATGTCGGGAAAGGATATTTGTTTTTAATGACCCTACAAGTTAGAATCATCAGAATATAAGGACAATATTCTATATATATTTTTTAATATGAGGGAGGAATAAAACACTAAACTTGGTTAAGGGGTGGGTGATTATGATTTCATTTTTTTTTAACTTTAGTTAGTGTGTAATGTTGCTGTTTGAGCATAAACAACATCTGCAAAGTTATGACGCTCAAAGTTCAGTGCAAAGGGAGATATTTTCTTATAAAGAATTCTCGGTAACACTTTATTTTAGGCTTCAATTCTCACTTTTAACTAGTTGCTTATTACCTTTCATATTACTAGTATATTTGTTGTTTATTAGTACTTATAAAGCACATATTAATGCCTTATTCTGCATGACCTTATTATACACCCCTTAATCCTACCCAATGCATTAATTGAAACACTACAAAAACTACCTTACTAACAATCAATAAGCAGTAAATTAAGAGTTAATTGAGGCAAAAGTTGTAGTTAGTAGTGAATACGTGTTCCCTGTACTGAAGTGTTACCGAATTCTCTGTTTAAGGACTACAACAAATGGCTGGTAGGGACTACAACGAGCTTCTTTCCGGGTTAGAGACATCACTAACCCTAAAATTTACACAAAGAACACAAAACAAAGGGGGTGAGGCCATGTTGAGCTGCTTTAGAGAAGAGGAAGAGTTGTTGTAGTCGAGTGTTGTTTCCATGCCGTCATTTTACGCCGGACTGCTTCACAAACGAGGGTCAATTCAATGCTGGATTTGCACAAAAGATTAACATGACGGCACATGCTTGTCGATGAGTTGAATCAACTCCACAGCAACTACATAAATTTATCCACTAACCATTCAGAAACGTCCAGTTTCATTCTAAAAGTTGTAACTTCTTCCTGAGTCTCTCCATCAGTGTCGACTCCGGTTTGAACAATGTAAGGCTGAACACCGTTACTGACAATCCTCATTTTGGCTGCGTGAGATTCTCCAGCTTTGTTGTTGTTGAGCAACCGAAGCGCGAGCTGTTAAAGATCCGCCCTCTTCTCAAAAGCGGACCGAGAGCAGCAGCTCATTTGCATTTAAAGGGACACACACAAAACGGACTCACAGGAAAAAGCATACATCAGCTACATCATTATCAGTTATTAATATTTTGTTGGTTCTCTCTTGTTTTTGTATGTGTTCATAATTTCTTTGCAAAAATTATGTCTGCACAATTTGGTTTCACTGCGTTATCACAAATACAACAAGTGACTCCAAGCACAGCTATGCAATATTCTTAAAAAAAATCTTTAACAAATGTTTGATAATATTTTAATAAAGGGCAAAGATGTCAATTTTCCTAGGCTGGACATTACTTTTGGCCACTAATTTATGTGTTGTTGGAAGGTTACTTAACCTCGCTTTCCATTTCTCTTCAGTGCATCACAGATCAACTCAGAGCAAGAGGCATCAACTCTTCCACCAACCTGCCAGATGACGTACTTCATTTTGTCCGTCGCCATCCGCTCATGTACAGGCAGATCCTTCCTCAAGGACAACGCCCCCTGCTGTTTAGGAGAAATGTGGACTACACTAAAATCGCTGTACACAGAGTGACTGGTCTAGATGGTCAGCTATACCACATACTCTTCATTGGGACAGGTACTGCAGTGACCTCATCTATCAAAAACCTGGCCGTTTATTTGAGTTTTTTTTTATCAGCAGGGTTGTGCAGGTCTTAATAAAACATATACTATATATTCAGTGCTTTCTATAACAATTTCTATTAATCTGAAAGTGGTGTGACACTGGAATGTATTTCATCTGGTTTTGATGTTGCTCCAGATGAAGGCTGGCTACAGCGGGCTGTAAAGGTTAATGGTCAGCTGCACATCATTGAGGAGCTGCAGCTGTTTGAGGAGCCCCAGCCAGTGGACAGTATAGTCATCTCTGAGAAACAGGTGTGAAATGAGTGTGTCTACATTCTGGAAGTTGTAAATACATTATTATTACCCATTAGAGTGTTTGCAAAACCATTAAATTCTGTTTGAATTTTTATGAGTGTAATTTGATTTTATGCACTGCCATCAATGTGAATCTTACTACCCACTTGAACCTTTCTTTGTCAGATGAGTGTGTATGTGGGTTCGGCCAGCTCAGTGGTGCAGTTGCCCTTGTCCACATGCAGCAGATATTCCTCGTGCTTCGACTGCGTGATGGCACGTGATCCTTTCTGTGCCTGGGATGGACTGGAGTGTGTGGACATTACATCACACAACAGCAGGTATGAAAGCATGGTCATTGATACTAGTACCTCTGCTGTCCTTATTTACTTTTTAATTAACTGAATGAAAATGTGTGATTGTTATTGACATCATATCTCAATGCAAGCACTCTGTTAATAAGGACATAGCCTGATTTTGTTTATGCATGTCATGGAACTTAATGTGTATTGGATAAAGCCAGAGTTGGTGAAATCTGATCATTGAAATATTCATTACGCAGAAATATATCTGTACCATATTGATTGTCAGACAATTTTAGTTTTCTTTTTAAAAATTTCTGCATCAGAATATTTTATATTTGAATATTTAATTGTGCATGGTCATTTCTCCTATATGCTGTCATCTAACGCTCATTTAAATGATACCTGTAGTAAATCAAAATAAATATCATTTTTTTCATACTGTACATTATAATGATGTGATACCTGGATTCACTTGTAGCATTAAAAATTTAAACAGTTTCTAGTTTTAATTTATCAGTTTTCAGCTATTATATGAAAATAATTATTGGTTTATCAGTATCGGTCAGAATTCTAATGTCGGTGCATCCCTAATAATAACCTCTCTCTATCTACAGAGCTAATCTGACACAGGATATTCTGAATGGAAACAAGGGCTGTGAGGAATCCACAGCAGATGGTATGAAACACATTTGTTGTAACAGTCATTGTTAATGTGATGATTCAGTGCTATGTTTGTATTATTTATATGCTATTATAGTATTTATTAATATTTTGAATTAACATTTATTTTTATATTTTCAATTTTCATTTTAATTTTGCTTTTGTCATTTTTATTGTTTTTTAAAAATTTCTTTTTAGTTTTAATTGATTTTTAGTTTTAGTACTTTAACCAACTATTTTTAGTTCAGTTAGCAACATTTGTAATTTTTTATTTAAGTTTTTCATTATTTATGTTTTATTTCAGGTTTATTTCAATTACTATTTTTAATAGTTTTAGTTAACAATAACAACACTGATTGTTGCTTTCTAAATCAGTATGTGCATTTACATGGACCCTAATAATCCAATTGTAATTGGACTAATAGCACAGTCGGAATAAAAAAGTCACATGTAGCCATGTCAATCAGAATGAATTGGCCAAATCCGATTAAAATTTTATTCCGATTGTAAGGGGTGGTTTAAAATTTTTCTAATCCGAACGAGAGGACATGTAAACAATTAATCAGATTGAAATCCAAAACTGGAAAGTAGAGCTCATGTGCAATGATGTAGAAATGACGTAATGATGTATGACGTGTGGAACGAGCTGATGTTATTGAATGATTCTAAAATTCTCCTTCCACTCAACGTCTTTGAAATAACACAGGACAACGTCCCACCAGTTCTTGTTTCGTACTTTTACCTTTTTTTGAGCGTGGGAAGGGGCGCTTTTACTGCTTGATAAATATAAGCAGCACAGCTGCTAATTAGGCCCCGAAATAGATAAATATTAAGTCTGCTCTTTAAAACAAAGAAAAGAAGCAATATAGGCGAGTGGTTAGTATGCGCAAATAGCGGGAAACTATATTCGTGCAGTGTGCGTGTGTCAAAAAATCAATTCCAATTTGAAGCTTGTGACATATAAACACACAAATCAACCCTGCCATTTAGCATTCATGTAAACTCTCCACAGTAAAATTCCCAGAGTTAAATCAACTCATATTGAGTACATATAGTCCCTCTCTAAACAGTGTTAAAGTAACACTGAAGCAGAGTTAAAGTTAATGAGATAATTAAGCAATTAATAAGGCTGTGACTGAAGTCAGTTGTGGTTCTTGTGTTTCTTATTTCTTCAGTGATTCTGCTTGTTAACAGCAGGTGTTCATCACTAATGCACAGTCATTACTTAATTGTTTAATTATCTAATTAACTTTAACTCTGCTTTAGTGTTATTTTAACACTATTTAGAGAGGGACCATATGTACTCTGAGCTGAGTTGATTTAACTCTGGAGATTTTGCTGTGTACATTCGGATTAAAACAAAAGGTGTCCATGTAAATGTAGCTAATGTAGTCTCCTTATTCCTCAATTAGTCAGATAAGGTGGGATGGGATGTAGTGGATATTAGCCAATATCTAAGGTTACAGGTTATTTCTCATTAGAAGTGTCCAATGAATTACCTTTACTGCAGTGATATAATAGAGCTAATTAACCCTACAGGACTCCAATGTCCCTGTAAATGATGTATGTGTGTGTCCTCACTCTATCATAGATCAAGTGTTACACCGCTCTCGCTCTGTGATGGCGGGCGATGACGTGCTGCTTCAGTGTGAGCTCAGCTCCAATCTGGCAACCCCCGAGTGGACGCTGGATGGAAAGAAACTGCAGGGTTACGGACTGGACTCTGGCTACCGCGTCGGCACTGATGGTCTCCTAGTCATCGAAGCACGGTCTTACCAAAGTGGCCACTACTGCTGCTTCGCCCTGGAAAATGGTGTCCATGTTCCTGTGGTGATCTACAGCTTGACAGTTCGCCAGGGGCTTCCTGCACTTCCTCCTGTGGAGCCAACGCAGCCGCACTTGACCACAGCAATCTACTGGACCTCTCAGACTTCCCAAAGTGACTCCCCAGAGGACTTCCATCCAACCCCAATGTCTCCTCGCTTCGAGTTCCTGTCCGTGAGGAACATGGAAGCCATGTACCTATCCCTAATCACAATCCTAGGAGGCCTTTGTTTTGTTCTAACAGTCGTCCTTCTTTACGTGGGATTCTGTTTGCAAGGGCGAAGAGGTAAATACTCTTTGCGGGCCGCTGCTCATGTCGAAAGGAAGCGAGGTGCCCACATGGAGCTCAAGACCATCTCCAGCCACTGCAACGGGAAAGCCGACGCTCATGACGGCTTGCTGCAGATCGTTCCCGGAGAAGCAGCAACGTCACCCAACAAAGAGCTTCCTCCCGCTCCACCTCTCCCACCGCCTCCAGATTCAGAGTACGTCAACGGACTCTCTGCCACCTTACCTAGCGTCTTACGCAAGATGAATGGAAACAGCTATGTGTTACTGAGACAGACCGATGGAGATACCACGTCTCCGCTCTATTACTCCTTCACGGAGGAGCTCAACAGGATCCTGGAGAAGAGGAAGCACACGCAACTGTGTAGTAAACCTGATGAGAGCTCGGTGTGAACCTTACCTACCCTGTGAAGAGGTTTTTCAACTGCTGGTGTCCTCTAAAGTGTTCAAGGGCAGTATCATTGTCTAATATCCCCTTTTCACCCAGACTAACTTTAATGGGATGCCAATAAGTAGCCGCAACAGCAGCTTTTATTGGAAGATAAACAAAACATTGGTGTTCCTCTAAAAGGACAAACTGCCTCTCCGTTTACATTTCAAATGTAGAGCTTTTGACTTTCAACAGACTGAGGAATGCCCACTGGTTACAAAATAGCAAAGAACGAACACATGGAAATTCTACCTCAGCAAATTATATCACACAGCTCTCGGCTTATTTCAGCGTGCTTGTGTTAAAATTCGGGTTGGATTTGGGGATGTATAGTTAGGGACACGCAGCAAGGGTATCTTCAAAGCAAACGAGCCCATCTGGGAGAATCAAGTAAATGATTCCGTTACAGACTGGTTGGAAGAGACGTTTACAAGGCAGCATTGTAAAAAAAGTTACAAGATGAACTGAGATGGAGGTTTGCGCTTGGACGAAGCAAGTCGTGTGAAAACTCTTAGTGCCGTCAAGCACTGAATGTCTTTGCATATCTCCTTTATTTTAGTATTTCTAATTTATGCCAACACTGACCATATCAGTAACAGCTTGTAATACTAATCATGATTAAGAACAGCAGGGATATCAGACTTTAAATACAATGAGAAATGCACTTGATGGTACTAATTGTGTAAATAAGGCTTTTATTAATAGTTTCACAGGGGTGGGAACTAGGGAAGATGACAGTATTAACCACTGAGATGCACTTTATGGACCGGTAGCATTTGTTTTTTCCATGAGGTGCTGCTAATTCTGACAGATCTGGAGAGGATGGAATGGATCACAAGGACGGGAAGATTGCGAATGATTATGAAAGTGACAATACAATAAAATTGAAAATGCTGCGAAAGGGAAGACTACAGTGTGTGGACAGAATGAGTACCTGTATAACCCTGAGAAATGGACCACTGAACACGCTAAGTCGGGATTTGTCTGATTCGGATCTGTATGTTTCTTGCTTATGCACAAGAACTGACATGATTCCTCATTGGATTCCTTCATCAGAATTCCAGAGCCATTGGCTGCTAGGTTTCAAGGGCAACCACAAAGCAGAGGTAAAGCTGATGCAGACCTTTTTAGATTATCCTTTTGACATGACCAATTATTACAGCACCTCTTACAGTCAGGTCTCACAGTCTTAACAGGGATTAGCGAATTAGCTGATCGTCATGAAATCGGGTTTCTGCTGCCAGTAAATAAACTAAATTCAATTCTAGTTGGGACATGATGAACAATGAGCATTGTAACATGGTGATATCGGGAGGTTTAATTATCCTTTCTCTTCCAGTAAGTCCATTAAACTGTTGTGTAAATGTTCGTCCTGGAACTGGTCCAGCTTCAGCTGCCCACACTTGCGTGCAAGAGCGTTTTGGCACATCTCCCACTACTTAAGGAGAGCGTAGCACCTGGTTCTGTCTGTTTAGATCAGAATATGCAGATTGCAACGGAGCCGAGTGGAGAACATTAAGGCCACATGTTCAGAACAGGGCTAAGATGAGCACTGCTGATAGTGTAGTTAGCTTTCTCCCTTATGCTTTGTGTTCAGACTCATTGTTTTTGTCTTGTTAAATGATTCTGTCTTGTTCTGTCTTATATTTTTGCCTTTCTTTTTTTATTCTAAAGTGCTTTGTTTAATTAAAACAATGTCATTATTTAATTATTAGCTTACCTTCATGTCCTGTACAGTATGATGTTAGACTGTGTCCACCAAAGCGTTTTTTTCCAGTGGCTAGCGTACTTTTCCAATTGTTTTCAATGGGAGCGCCAGGAGCGTAACTATAGGCACTGAGCATCTTTTTCACACTCAAGCGCTGAGGGCTCAGCGTTTTTAACCGATCTCCTCGAGTTAATGAATGTTCAACTTTGAGTAAAACGCTGCGCTCATCACTTGTACGCGCAGATCGCATATGCGCATTTAATTTAGGGGTTAGAAAGTACCCTCATTTGTACAACTCTAGCATGAAAGAATATAAAGATGTTTACATGGGTTGTAACTCGTGGCGAGAGATTGCTCAAAACTGCGCATGCATTGAACGCCTCAAAGTCAAATGAAGTATACTTTCCAAGGCTGTGCATTCAACTATGCATGTACACTAGCGTATGCATAAACAACGAAGTATACCCAGGGCTAAAGCTAGCATTTTCAGCTGCCTAACAATGCTTTGGTGGACACGCAGCCTTGCTTTTTCATGGGACACATTTTGACAATATCTTCTCTAACGTCTTTTCATACAGTGACAGTTCATAGTGACCAAAAAGGATAGACTAAAATAAAAAAATACAATAAATATTTCAAATCTTCTGAAGCCAGATTCAAAATGCATCACCTTTGATGCTAAAATGATATTGCTTCTCTTTTAGATCAAAATATTTTCATTTTAAAGCAATGAGAAATGCACTTGATTAATAGTTAGTGACTTCAAATGCGAATATAGCGCATAAGACGTGCACCACTTTTATGATATTTTTATGGTGCTTTGTGATTTTTGGAGCTTGACAGATTATGTTTCCTGCCATTAATATTTCAGATTTTACTCAATCAACTCTCCCTCTCTGAATCCCCCACAATTTCCTTTTGACAAATAGCATTCATGTCCATGCATACACCTCCATCATAGTCTCTAATGAGAGCAGAATAGATCTGCATCCACGTCTGACCTCCACTCTCCCAGAGGGTCACAAGCTGTGATTAGATGCTTGTCGTCATGCAGCTCATATGGTCTGTGCTTGCAATGTTTACATCCTGTGAGACTTATATTCCTGCGAGAGAGGCACTCCTGCAAAATCTTTAAACATGCCAGGACAGGTTTGTGGATGAGAAACATCTTGACTACTGCCCACATTCAAAGTGAATTTAAAGTCCACTAGAGAGAAAACGAGATTGACAGTGAAAGATCAAAAGAGAGTCTGGAGATTCCATTGAAATAGATTGGGAAATGCTCATTAAGCCCTTTTATCCTCATTTAGGGCAACTACACAAAGCACTCAGCGGTGCTCGTTTCTGCTTCCAGATTCAAAATGGCATGTTAATGTTGCTAAAATGCCATTGGCTCTCCTGGGTGTAGTAACTGAACAAGACATGCTACTTTTGAATTCTAGACATGAGCAATTTTGCTCTGTTCATCTCATATTGCATGGCTTCAGAAGAGTTGATATTGCACATGAGACATATCGACCACTTTTATGATGATTTTGTTTTGTCTTTTTTCATTATATAGCTACTGCTGTTTAATGGCAAGAGCTACATAATAATTCCAACTTTAGCAAATAATAGCAGTATACATGTTTGGAATTTGAATTTAAGGAGAGTAAAAAACAAATTCTTGTTTCTGGGTAAAATCAAAGTCTCTGCGGCCATCTTTGAAACGCCTCTCAGATTCGCATTCAAGTGCAGCTCCTGTCTCTTTGAAATGGGAAACATCAAATTCTCCAAAGCTGTTTGCCAATCTTTCGATTAAATTTCATATTTGAAATCACCAATGAAATCTGACAACAACTGTCTCATGAATTTTGTTTCTAAACTCTCGAATCATGACAACAAAAAAAATAAAAATCAGGCTAGCATGCTAATGCGCATGCGCAGTCCTAAATGCACGTCTCGCATCTCATTTCGGAGGCGTGCATCTGACTGTTTCTATATGAACCGGAGCTTCTAACGGAGCTTATACCAATCAGCTATTGGCTCTTATTTAGACTTATTCCGCCATACTGCACGTTACATTTTCTGCCATTCAAAACAATACGAGTTAGTTCTTGTGTTATTCTATAGACATTGGTAAAATATCCCTTTAAACAAAACAGAACCTTTAGGCTCTTAAACATTTTGGGTTTATTTTTTTGACAGATGTCAAGAGAGCAGGACCAGCTTCTGTTTGATGCACAGTCCCAAGAAGTGAAATGAACAGAACAAGACAACAAGAACATGACATTATCAGACATTTCAGTCCTTACAAAACAATAGATCTCTTTGCCGCTTAATCCATAAAGCATAATGGAGTCACTGCTGAGGTATATGGGAGAATTGTTATTGATCGAGTGTGTTATTTTGTTGTTGTACCATTTTAGCCATTTTCAATATGAACTAAATACTTAGTAAATAATTAAAGAGGTTTATGCCCTGTATAGATGACCAGAAAATACTTATATTGAGTTTAATTTGTCCCTTTTCAGTCATACATACTTTCTTCCAGTACATACAATATAATTAAAAAATGTGTCAATGGAAATATTTATTTTATAGCTTTGTACAGTTTTGTGTGTATTTATTTCATGTTTCAAACTAGGATTTTCTAAATTGTAGTTGGTTAATGGTGCATGGCTATGCATTTTTGCAAACATTATTTACAATTTTTGAAAAAACAAAACAAACAACTATAGATATAATAATATAGATGATGCTGATGATAATAATAACAATATAAATGAAATACCCTAATAATTCTAATAAAGCATGTTAAAATTCCTATTATTACAGTATTTTCCAAAATTGTAAAATCTGTTTCCAGTTGTATATGTGCTAAAATGTTACACAACATTCCAAATAAGATTGTATTCTTCCTATTTCTTGTGTTTGGAAAATATTGTTAAATCTCCTGCAGAGCAGACCATGTCTCCGAGTCACTTCAGTACACAGTTGTATGCCTCTTCAGTCGTGGGTAGGTTTGTGTGGGCTGCCTCTGGAACTGCATTTAATGAAGCTGGTTAGACCTATGCCTGTCACCATGGTGAAAAGACCATAGAATTATTATGGATTTGCTTAGTGTTTAATTCTTTACTGCTCTCTCCATGCAAGAAACATCTTGCCCCCCGTGTTTGTTCAGACAGTCAAAGCCCAAGGTATACATTTAATGTGTATATCTTTCCCTTTGTCCAAGGGCAAATTGTTATGTTTTGTGTTTAATTAACAGTAATCCCACAGGGACATGCTTGCAGGGGAGGAGGCTGAGAAGTGTGAATCCATTATGTTCAACATTGGAAACTTGTAAGTCTGACATTTGATTTGTTTACGTAGTAAATTCTTTTAATAAACAGTATTAAAGTTTCTGTTTGTGTCTTTTTGCATTGGTATTAGACATGTGCCATGCAGTATGCGGTAATATGACGAAGTGCGATATTGTTATCGTGGGCACTTGAAAATACCGTAAATAATAATTTATAACAAACGATTTTTAGAATGCATTTTAAGAATACCCACCAACCGTTTAAAATGCACAACACTGCTGTATTTTTGTCAAAGAGCCACGCGCACTGATGTAAACAAGCCCAATGTGCGTGAGCATTGCATGGCGGAACGAGTGAAGGAGATGCGGTGAATGAAATTGCACTTTCAAACTCTGACAGCAGATGGCGCTGATGGAACAGCAGAAATTCAGTGGTTACCCCGGTAAGCTCTGTAAACAAAGCAGCTCCTCTATACTCTTTGCTACTACTACAGTATTTAAAAGTTTTAAAAAGCCATTCAGATTTTTGTATTCACTATTGAGTTAATCACTGTACCAAATACCTAAAGACCTAAAGCTATTTATTTTCAATCTTAAACATTTTTATATTTTAATGTGGACTACAACATGCCCTAGATATTGTTTTAATATGTTCTGATTCTCTATTGTTTAGACACACTTTACAATTAGGCTCCATTATTTAACATTTGTTAATTCATTAGTTAACATAAACTGACAATGAAAAATACTTCTAAAAAATGTATTAATCTTAATTTCAACATTTAATAACACGTTAGAATCAAAAGTTGTAACTGTATTATCGAATAGACCCGAGCTAAAATGAAATGTTTTATTTTTAAACTAACTTTAACAAAGAATAAAACTTCTGTAACAAATTTCTAATTGTTAATGTTAGTTAATGTGTTAACTAATGCTAACTAAAGGTAATACCTATAATTCTTTTCCACTTTAATCTGTTTGAAACATTTGTTGACTTTATTATTTTTTTAATTACTTTATTGTATTTATATGTTCAGAGTTCTTTTTGTTACAAGAAAAAAAGTTATTAAACCTGTTATATTACAAACAGTCAGTCTGCTTTCATGAGTCAGTAATAGGGTATTCAAAATTAGGTTAGCATACATCACCTGTGTTGACGTGTAGGTGCTTTAACACAACAGGTTATTACCACTTGATGGATCAAATACAGCTGGAACAGGTTGTTCTGTGGTCAAGTGGTTTTCAATATGACAGAATGGTTTCTGTTTCATATTGACTTCAAATCTGCTGCAGAGAATGAATTAAAACAAAGGACTCCATCACACGTCAGTCCATATGAAAGGGTTTGAGAGGTGCTTCATTGATGAGGGTAGCCACAAATCACTAGTTCATCCATTAAAAAAAGGAGTAGGCTATTTATTGTCTTATCAGTAATGATTAGTGTGATATAATCTAATATAGTCTACACATCCTGATCCTGCATAATTAATGTCACCATCACATACCATATATTCAAAATGTTTTATTGCTCGAGCAACAGTGAGGCTTGTACCCAGAGCCGAGGAGGGTCATACATACTGTGACTGTAACCTCTAAAAGAGAATGAATCTCCAGACATTCAAACACCTACAGCATCATAGTAAACCATGACGTCACATGACAACAAAAGGGTGCGGGGTTATGCTGGTCATTATGTTAGTTATCGCCCAGTGGAATGATACAGGATAAAAGAAAGGGAGATAAGCAGTGTTTGTACGTGAGGAGGAGTGTGGTTTTGTGTTGTTGGAGTCTCTATGGAAAGTGTGTCATTAAGTCTAAATTGTTCTGTACTGTACCCTACAAAAATGCCCAGCGAAAGCATTCTAGATGGAGACATCCGGTTTTAACTAGGGCTGCACGATTTGGGGAAAACGTCATATTGCGATTACTGAGGTCAATATTGCGATTGCGATATGCGATAGCGATATAATAAACAAATAGTATCGTGAGTCATCTCGCTTGGTTCTCAATGAAAATGCACACACAGATTACTGATAATGCTGAAATGTGTATTTCTCAACTCAAACTAGCAACAACAGCAAACAAATGCACAGCGTTTTCAAATTAAAATATTTGTATGAAATTAAATAACATCTTTGCATTACTGCAAACTTGTTATAATCCCATTTAAGATGTTTATTTCTTTACTAATCTGTGGTTCAACGGATCACAAAACTCACGGTTCGGATCACATCACGGTTATGACGTCACGGATCAGATCATTTTTCGGATCAGCACAAAAAAAAAATTGGGGGATGGGGGTAACTTAACTTTGCATGTATTACTTAGCCCACTTAAACTACTCTGATACCACAGCATAAACTACTAGCCTAAGTAATACATTATTAAAGGCAAGTGAACAGACTGTAAAAAGAACAAATACTGTACACCAATTACAAGCATAGATAAATACAACAAAAAAGTTACAAATAAAGTATAAGGTCTAACTGTATTAATTTTCATGCACAGAAATGTAATAATTCAATGTAAAATGACACTGGTCACTGTATAAATTTAATATAGATTAATCTTTGTTAAAGCTGTGTTTTGTTGTTTGATTTGCATGACAGACAACAGCAGTTATTTATAGGTTGCTGTCACTTTAAGAGTAAGACATGCACGTACACATCAGATAGATACACATCCGAATTCTCACCTCGTTCAATTAAGACATAACCGAATGTGTTTACGAGCATACTTGCTGAGAGGGGTATTTTGACTGACATAATGCGTGTATGTGTCCATCCAAGTACATTGAGGACGCGAAAGAGAAATCAAGTTGGAGTTTGCGAGCTATAACGCGCCTCTCTCTCTCTCTGTGTGCGCGCGAGCCTTGTATGCATGTGCGTCTATGCGCACCGATAACAGCGCTGCGTGCGATACCGAATTAAATCCTCTTTTGCCTCTTCTAGCGCGCTGGTATGGTTTTATATCTATTTCATGTGTAAACTAGCACGACAAAACACGTTCAAATGATAACCTTTCACTCTATTGCGGTTAAAGTTGCAATTGATCCGCGAATCACAATCGTCCCGAACCGTGGGCCCTGGTCCGTACGGATCACAGATCATCAACGATCTAATCTGGGTTTATAATCTTATAGCCAAAATATCGCCATATAACAGAGGTAGCGTTTTTTCTTGCCACCAGTTCACTGACCGTTTGCTCCGCATCCATCTTTACCCGTTCTCTGCGCTGCACACCGGAAAAAGTCTTGACATGACCATGCGCGCCTCACGTGCCACTGCCTAAACTAAAAACTGACTGCTCTTCATTTTATTAGCGGTGTATAAAATGGGCAAACAGCTCTCAGAGAATGGGTTGTCGACTCCACACGTATTTATTTATTTATTTATTTATTTATTTATTAAATTATTATTATTATTATAATATTTTATTTAATTTCATAAAATCGCAGCATTTTGCGTCATATAATCGCACAAGCTTGACATCGCGATTGCGATTGCGATATGATTAATCGTGCAGCTCTAGTTTTAACTGTAGGGTGAATTGAATTTTGAAGAAACGAACAAAATTGGGTTGTCTTAAAAGTAGTCTACCTGTTATCAGCAGCCTACTTGTTACGTTTCAGCTGGGTTTTCAAACGTTTCGGTAACCTCAAAGTTTAGGTTCGGTTAAGTTGCGAAAAGCGAAACCTGCATGGAGACATCTTTCGCGTGGATTCCTGTCGAATTGACTATGTTTTCCCGCGTACATTCGCCAAACAACAGTAAATCTGGCCACGTTTTGTCAGTGCTCAAATTTTTGGCGGTAAATACGCAAACGGAAATCGCATTCGTTTGCAGGGGCAGCTGTAGATAGCTCAAACATTTATCACTGTCAGACAGACCAGAATTGTATTAATATAGGGAGATGAGAGGGTCTGTATCTCTTACCTTTGGAAAAAGCATAATGGCTAACTTCACGTGTGGCACCTCTCAGCATATCGTGTAATGGCTAGTGATGGGAAACCGAGGCTTTCTGAAGCGTTTGAGGCTTTCATCAAATTGTGCCGAAAAACGGATCGTTACTCGAAGCTTTTAACACAGTGCGCATTAGCGACATGGTGGTCAGACTTTTCTCCACCGTATCTATCAAATCATCGCGGAGGCGGAGCAGATCTACGGTTGTGGCCAAAAGCTTCTGAAGTCTGTGACATAGGGAATGACATGTCTTGGATCAGTTCTATCTAATCTGATCTAATCTCATCTAAATTAATTTGTGACAATGAGACCACAACTCGTGTCATGTGTAGCCTGGTCAACGGATTCACATATTGATCAATAATATAAAATATACAATGATGTGATCATAATTGACGTGAGTAGTTGAAAAAATATTTTGGGTGAGCTGTTTAACCCTTATGTTCTGTTCGGGGTTTGTGCATCAGGCGAAGCGCCAATTTTTTCAAACCAGCTGTCCCGACTTTCCGATACTACATGACATTCGAAGCTTCAAACGTCATCAATCACGTGGTATTGTCATTTCGATACAAGCATCGGTACAGTGTGTGATACAATAGTGCTTTGAAAACTGCGTCGGAGCATCGGAACCGTGGTATCAACCGTCCCATCACTAGTAATGGCCTCTGGTCTTCTTCCCTGCGTACCGCCCGGTACCGCAAGAGCGTTAGCATTAGCCGTTACGCTTTTTTGGCTAAAGGTTGCAGGCTTGCCTTCCAGTGGCTTTGGACAGACGGGCAATACAAAAATAGCCTACTCTCATTATACAAGGTCGCTACATAGCATACTTTTGCCAATAATGAGTCGCTGTTCAGATGTAGAACCTAGAAGCGCTGGACGTAAACAGCGTAGTGTAGGTTGAACCACTGCAGTCACGTCGACTATTTTAACAATGTCTTTAGTACTTTTCTGGACCTTGAACGTGGTGGTTACTGAGGAGTCAAGACTAGCTATCGGATTTCATCAAAAACATCTTAATTTGTGTTCCGAAGATGAACAAAGGTCGTATGGGTGTGGAACGACACGAGGGTGAGTAATTAATGACAGGACTTTAATTTTTGGCTGAAATAATCCTTTAATAAATAACCCTAAATTTGACTTAATCTCTGACAAACTGAGTGAATCACTGCCTCTGGAGATTCTGGACAAAAAAACACCAGATAGCTTACCTGCATTTCTGCTCAGTCACTATCCATATTGATTTATGATAAGGCAAGCTAAATGAGTCAAAACAACGTCACTCGTGACTCGTGCCCTTCTGCACTCTTTTCTTTATTTGCTTGATTATTTTTATCCTTATTGTTTATGACTCACTGTTGAGATCTGCAGCTGTGCATAATCTTGTATTTGTCGAGTAAGGCTGAGTGAGTAAACCTCATGTGCGTGCGTGTGTGTTAAAGGTTAAAGTAAATGATCCGTGGTAGAGACTCGAGAACTTTATTCTGCACTTACCACACCCGCTCAGCGATAGAATTACCCATTTAGCTGCACTTCTGGTATCACTGACTAATAAGGTGTTTGAAGGTTCGAGCTGTGCAGGAGAATTCAGGTAACCTCACTGAGACAGGCAAAACATAGGAGGGAACCCAACGTACTGTGCTATACTAGTTACCAAGCAACAAAGGATTGTTTTTAGATTTGTACCGACCGTACACCTTTAGGTACAGCTGTGAACTGTGAGTGGAGATTTGCAGGGAAATACTTTTATAGCCTACTCTATGCTGGTACTGGTAGCTATAGGGCAAAATTAGTTTATAAAGTTTTCTATAGGCCTACCATAACTTTAGGATTTAACTCACCTATTCCGTTCTTTCATGTCTGGTGGTCTGTAAAGGTATTCCCTTTCTGTTACCATAGGCAATAAAGTGACAATAAGAAACTAGAAGATGAAGTTTGTAAACAAACTTTGATGTTGGCTTGGCAAAGCCTTGATGGGCAAGAGCCAACGCACATGTCTGTTCCATGTTCTGGAGGTGGCCCCGCCACAAATAAAGAAATATTTCACTTCTTGTATTTAGAGCTGTAACAAACGATGGATCTATACATTTTTCTATCTATTATTTTTTGGCCCCATTTTATATTAGGTGTCTTAAACTACTAATAAGAAATTATAGATGTATTGTCCTTGACAACATGTTCTTTCCTTCTGTCTCAGATGTGTTTGTTTGTTTTTGGAGGCAACACCCTGAACCAGAGGAACAGGCTATTCACATTGCAGTATACCTATAATTTTTCACCACATGATTTTTATACCATCATTTAGCTGCATGTGCTTGTTCTTCTTTTTCATAAAGTTTGTTTTGACACTGCATGGTGTTTGATAAGAATCTGTTACTCCATGGAATATCATAGACATGCTATCCTTTTAGATGATGCCTGATAATATAAAGGGAAAGTATGAAGGGCTAAATGATTTCAGTAATGTGTCTTTACATTTAGATCTCAAAAACTCTCATGGGCTATACATTTGGTAATACAAATTTGGTCTCTTTCTCTTACAGTCTATTCCCGCTCTCTGATCGTTTGTTGGTCATATTGCGCCACCTAGTGATCAACCATGTAAAATACAAGCACTGCACAACACGAGCTCAGAGGAGGCATCATATCCGAGTAGGGTATACGAGTTTGACATGTGTTTGATTTTATTGACAACAACGAACAGATTATATAACATTATAATTGGAAACATATTAATAACCCAGTGCATTTGTCTTTTAAAACATGTTTTCTGCTATGGTTGAAGGTTAGTGCAAAAATAAATATTGCATTAGCTAGAAAATGTCATTATAGCACAGTAAAATATTACAGTATTCTTGTGATTTGTGCCAACAAATTTTTCTTCCATAATCAAGCTGAACTAGTGAGCCTGCGAGGCCAATATGAGCATAAACATAATGAAATAATAAAAACTTGAACCATATGGTCTCTCACTCAAATGTGATGAAAAGAAGAAAAGAAAAGATCAGAAAGATCAAACTATCATGAAATGATGAATCTATCAAAAAATAAAACACAGTATAACAGGGTTAAACAGAAACTGCATGAACAAAGACTGCATAATCCCAAAATGCTCAAAGCATTTTAGAAAAATTACAGTGAAAATAGAATTCTGTCATATGTGAAAGTGAAAAATTGATTTGATCATTGTATCATTGTAGTTTGCTATTGCTGTGATGTCATGTGAGTGACAGGTCGTGCGCCAGTAAACACATCATCAGAGAATAGATGTCGCTGCAAAAGGGACAAGTTATTTTGATTAAAGATTACGAGGACACATGAATTAAAAAAAAAGGTGCATGGATAAATAATTTATAATAAGTGCTACAATATTCCATAAAAAATAAGAATTGTCCATTTTTATTTCATGGTGACTTTAAATTTAAAGGGTTAGTTCACCCAAATATGAAAATTCTGTCATTTATTACTTACCCTCATATCGTTCCACACCCGTAAGACCTTCGTTCATCTTCAGAACACAAATTAAGATATTTTAGTTGAAATCCGATAGCTCCGTGAGGCCTCCATAGGGAGCAATGACATTTCCTCTCTCAAGATCCATAAAGGTACTAAAAACATATTTAAATCAGTTCATGTGAGTACAGTGGTTCAATATTAATATTATAAAGCGCCGAGAATATTTTTGGAGCGCCAAAAAAAACTAAATAACGACTTATTTAGTGATGGCCGATTTCAAAACAATGCTTCAGGAAGCATCGGAGCATAAATGAATCAGTGTGTCGAATCCGCTGTTCGGAGCGCCAAAGTCACGTGATTTCAGCCGTTGGCAGTTTGACACGTGATCTGAATCATGATTCGATACACTGATTCATTTATGCTCCGATTCATTTATGCTTCATTGTTTTGAAATCGGCCATCACTAAATAAGTCGTTATTTTGTTTTTTTTGGCGTTCCAAAAATATTCTCGTCGCTTTATAATATTAATATTGCACCACTGTACTCACATGAATCGATTTAAATATGTTTTTAGTACCTTTATGGATCTTGAGAGAGGAAGTGTCCACTGCTCCCTATGGAGGCCTCACGGAGCTATCGGATTTCATCTAAAATATCTTAATTTATTTATGTTCTGAAGATTAACGAAGGTCTTACGGGTGTGGAACGGCATGAGGGTAAGTAATAAATGACAGAATTTTCATTTTTGGGTGAACTAACTCTTTAAGAATTTATAAATTGCGATTTATGAGTGATTTGTCTCAGATTATTCAGCTCCCCAGGGCTTATTTAAATTAGATGGACAAATTTTACATCCTTCCATCTGTGTGACTCAATACCCTGAGGCTGAATCCTTGCCTAGACAGCTGAGCAGTTTTCTTGACTTATTTTCTTTGGACTCACTTGCTGTGTGAATTCAATCAAGCATCATAAACAGGAGAGAAAGGAGATTTCAAGTGGACGGTGATCTTTTTGCTTTTTTTTTGTTTTGACACCAAACACAGTGCTTAGAATGTGTTCTGTCTGTGAGGTGAACGTTGAAATCTCTTTTTTTTATTTCAGTATGCCATATATTCCAGATGTGTGCAACACTCTCCTCCTCACTTTATATCCCTGTGATCTATTCAGTGTCATTCTCTTCAAAGAGATCAAACACAGCAGCTTACTCTTTGACTTCTGACCGTAAATGAAGTTAACTTTAATTGAGTTAGATGATCCTGCTGCAAAAAATCCCGGATTAGAGATTTTCTCACAGGGCGTTTATCTCTCAGAGGATGTTCCACAGGGAATTAACCCAGTTAACAATACAGGCGCACTCAGTGTGTACAGTGCCAGTGGACGCAGATGGCAGTGTGTCGCAAACTCTGCTGTATCAACCTGTATCAACAGTGCTGTCCTCAAATAAAGTTCACGCAGGATAGCTAGAGACCAGGTCAGAGTAAAATATACTGACACCTGCTGGCTGGGTGGAGCTTGTATTTAGGTGCTATACCTGCTGTGAAACCTGTAATTGTGTACACCATTGTTCAAAAGTTTTGAGATCAGTAGTTCTTTCTTTTTTTAAAGAAATTAATATTTTTATTAAGCAAGGATGTACTCATTTGATCAAAAGTGACAATAGACATTTATGATGTTACAAAAGATTTATGTTTCAAACAAATGTGGTTCTTTTGAACTTTCTATTCATCAAAGAATCCAGACAAAAAAACGTATCACGGTTTCCACCAAAACATTAAGCAGCGCTACTGTTTTTAACATTGATAATAATAAGAAATGATTCTTGAGCATCAAATCAGCATATTTAGGATCATGTGACTCTGAAGACTGGAGTAATGATGCTGAAAATTCAGCTTTAATTGTAATAATATTCACAGTGTTTTTACTGTATTTTTGCAGCCATAATTAGCATAATGCATTATAAAGGTATGATCAATATGGACATTGCAGTGCATTATATGTTTTCATAAGTGTATACAAAGTTAAAATACATTATAATATTTGCAGATTCGTTGTTACACATGAAATTGGTTGTTCATGGTTTTAATACATTATAATTTCTATCAGTGTACAAATGAAGTATTATAATGTATTATAAGTGTGGTTACAATTATTCATGAGATAATGTAATGCATTGCAAGACATAATGAATGCATTAAGAATATTTTTTTTAATAATGCATTATCTATACAGGCTTGAATTAAAGTTTTACCAAGACTTTTGACCATTTAAAGGTTTAGTTCACTCAAAAATGAATAATTTCATAATTCTTCATAAAAGTCATAATTTACTCAACCCCAAATTTTTCCAAATCTTGAACACAAAGGAAGATGTTTGGAAGAATGTTTGTAACCAGGCTGCTTTGGGGCACCATTGACTTCCATAGTAGAAAAAAAAACAATACTATGGAAGTCAATGGATTCCCACATTCTTCAAAATATCTTCCTTTGTGTTCAACAGAACAAAGAAATTTATACAGGTTTGGAACTACCTGAGGGTGAGTAAATGATGACAGAGTTTTAATTTTTGGGTGAACTAACCCTTTAATAGGCCCACATGCAACTAAATATACATATAGTTGAATGTACACTGGGTTACATTCGTTTCTGTTCCAGTGCTCCAGTTCCAGATCAGATAAACTGGCTGTTGTTATGCACTTTATTCTGTTTCCTCCTGTCCACTCACTGAACCATGTTATCTGAAACATCAGCAGTTTTCAGTAAACAGAGAAACGCTGCTTTGAACATACTAATTTAAAGGTGCAATTAGAAACTATTGCAGCGATGACCTTTGTAAAATGGTAAAGACACATTGACTCTCTGGATGTTTTATTTTCAATGTAAATGTCTGATCTGTGTCTATATCCTTAAGAAATTTGAGAAACTTGTTTTACTTTCTGAGACACATGATCTGTGTCTCCAGCAGAGAGGTTTTCTTTTCTTTGTGTGTCATTCTGAACTGAAGCAGGGCCTCAATAATGACAGTGAGGAATCTGAACCCCACATCTGCTGGAAGCTCAGGCAAAAGACTGGAGCATTGTGAAGAATCGGTAGAATGACTGCATGTTTTGTGTTTGCTCATGGACTGTCAGCAAGACAAAAAGGTTCTTACTCACGAATTTGGGTCTTGTATATCATGATTTAGGCCCATATATCAGAAGATAAATACTGATTTTTTTTTTTTTCAGAAGTTTTCCACAGACTTCCTGTGGACCTTTGAACACTCATCATCTACCTGACAGTTATTTCACTTTACGTTCTTAGAGGTCTGTTTATACTTTTGTGTTTTAGTCATTCACCCATGTCCCAGTTCATTTTGAAATGTACAAATTGCAGAATTTGGTATCTTGGTGTCTCCTCTAGACCTTTTTTCAAAGACCCACATTGTCCAACTTCAGCCAACCAGATCGCCTTATGGAAATACTCTAGTGTAGATGCTAGCCAATTGCGTTCATGCAACACAGGAAAGTAATGTGATTGACTGTTGTCACTATGACAGCACCTAGCTCCTAACCTTTTTTCGTACGGGAAAGTAGCATAAAGTGAAAACAGCAAAGTGCAATGATGTATTTTTAATGCAGCTGTTAAGATCCAGCATGAAGGTGTTTATAGCTCAGTATTTCCACGTCTCGTATCAACTCTGTATTGCGCATAAAAGCTTTTAAGCGAGTGAAGGGAAGGGTTTGTTTTTGTTCCTGAAGAAAGCCCACTGGAGAGAGATGAAGGGGGTGGATAGCAGGAAGAAAAAGACAGAGTGAACAGCTGCATGTACCGAAGTGTTCTTGGAGTTTTCTTCCCATGTGGATGTACAAATGCCAGGGATGACAAACCACAGCTGTTGAGGTGGTTAAACTCAGTTCTCATCCCTGCAGTGAATATATGAATGTGAGCGCAGTCACGCATATGTAAACTCATAAACTCATAAATAACTATGTTAACACATAAGCTCCGGTTGTGTTTTCGGTTCACTGCACATTCCTCTTCAGAAACAGCCCACCCCTCCACATCCTCAGCTATAGACAGGAAACAAATGCAACCAAGCTAAAAGCCGTCTCTGACTATTCCACTGAGATAGGAGCTAAATCAGGAACATAAGAACATTTTGAGTTAACCACTCTGACATTGCTTAACAGCTTTTAATGCTTTTCACTTTGTAGATCCCCTACTGGTAATTACATAAGGATCTAGTGCGAGAAATGTCAGTGAAGATGAGTGTGAGAAAGGTTGAAATGGAGCAGCTAAATCTCGAACCTCCTGGGAATCACCCATTTAAAAAAAACACTGAATAGAGGAGAGTCTGCTAGCAAAACAAGAATGCGACAGAGTTCGTAATAAAACAAGAATCAATATTGGCTTGGCTTTCTGGAGTTGGAGAACTTAGAGATTTGAAATGATGTAAAGGCAATGCAGAGATTACGGTTTTATTTCTCAACAGGCGAGTAAGGTATTTTATTGAACAGATAAATTGATATACAAACCCGATTCCAAAAAAGTTGGGACACTTTACAAATTGTGAATAAAAAAGGAATGCAATAATTTACAAATCTCATAAACTTATATTTTATTCAAAATAGAATATAGATAACATATCAAATGTTGAAAGTAAGACATTTTGAAATGTCATGCCAAATATTGGATCATTTTGGATTTCATGAGAGCTACACATTCCAAAAAAGTTGGGACAGGTAGCAATATAAAAGAAAAAAAAATATATATATCTAAACATGGTCCAGAAGCACAGGCGTTTTCTCAGGGCCAAGGCTCATTTAAAATGAACTGTGGCAAAGTGGAAAACTGTTCTGTGGTCAGACGAAACAAAATTTGAAGTTCTTTTTGGAAAACTGGGACGCCATGTCATCCAGACTAAAGAGGACAAGGACAACCCAAGTTGTTATCAGCGCTCAGTTCAGAAGCCTGCATCTTTGATGGTATGGGGTTGCATGAGTGCGTGTGGCATGGGCAGCTTACACATCTGGAAAGGCACCATCAATGCTGAAAGGTATATCCAAGTTCTAGAACAACATATGCTCCCATCCAGACGTCGTCTCTTTCAGGGAAGACCTTGCATTTTCCAACATGACAATGCCAGACCACATACTCCATCAATTACAACATCATGGCTGCGTAGAAGAAGGATCTGGGTACTGAAATGGCCAGCCTGCAGTCCAGATCTTTCACCCATAGAAAACATTTGGCGCATCATAAAGAGGAAGATGCGACAAAAAAGACCTAAGACAGTTGAGCAACTAGAAGCCTGTAATAGACAAGAATGGGACAACATTCCTATTCCTAAACTTGAGCAACTTGTCTCCTCAGTCCCCAGACGTTTGCAGACTGTTATAAAAAGAAGAGGGGATGCCACACAGTGGTAAACATGGCCTTTTTTGAGATGTGTTGATGCCATGAAATTTAAAATCAACTTATTTTTACCTTAAAATGATTCATTTTCTCAGTTTAAACATTTGATATGTCATCTATGTTGTATTCTGAATAAAATATTGAAATTTGAAACTTCCACATCATTGCATTCTGTTTTTATTCACAATTTGTACAGTGTCCCAACTTTTAGCTTAACTGTTTAATGCGTGGATAGACAGGAGGTGCGTCCCAATTCGCGTACTTATGCACTATTCTATGACGTTTTTAAGTATAAATAGTGCAAGTAGTGCGTTCACACTGAAAATTCCAAAAAGAAAAAGTATTTAAATACCCAGATGATGCACTAAATTAACAGAAAAAACGAAGTGTGGAATGTTGGACACTTCATGCACTCAA
This sequence comes from Megalobrama amblycephala, assembly GCF_018812025.1. NCBI lineage: Eukaryota > Metazoa > Chordata > Actinopteri > Cypriniformes > Xenocyprididae > Megalobrama > Megalobrama amblycephala. The sequence goes on from NC_063053.1 coordinate 7,174,511, forward strand.
CTGTCTCAGCTTTAATTACGTAGTGTAGGGGGAGGGGGGATCAGACTCCGATGTTAAATGACACAATAACCTTATACAATTCGCGCACTACATGGATAGTGAATAAGTACATAGTGTATAAGTGCATAGTGTATAGTGCGTCATTTTGTATTCAACTGGCGCCGTTCGTTCCGTAAGTAGAATAGGGAAGGCGTAGGACATTCAGCGTAAGCGTTGTGAAAAATGCGGAAGGGGAAAGTACGTTCAATGCGATATTTTGTTTATAAAGCATAAACGGTTTTCGAAAATGACCGATCGATTCGCTAGATAAGACCCTTATTACTCATCTGGTATCGTTTAAAGCCTTGAAGCTGCACTGAAACTGTAATTTTAACCTTCAATCTGTTGGTAGCCATTGAAATCCACTGTAAGGAGAAAAATCCTGGAATGTTTTCCTCAAAATCTTCATTTCTTTTCGACTGACGAAAGAAAGACATGAACATCTTGGATGACATGGGGGTGAGTAAGTTTATCAGGAAAAGTGTATTTAAAAGAGGACTAACGTTAATCCTTTAACTTTTGTCTTTACTTTTCCTAACTTTTTCATTCATTGAACTTCCTAGATGAACTTTTATACATTCTGTCATTTTCTCAAGACATTCATTCATTTTGCTTCACAAGGCAATGCTCAAGGAAGGGTCAGTAAGATAGGGAATTAGCTTCAGTTTCTCCATACTCCATTTACACCAATTCTGTTCTTTTTCATCTTTATTACCTTTCATGCTGAATTAATTCTGTAGAATGTCCTTTGTACAATTTGAAAATATGAGTGTGCTGTGCTGATGTGTCTGAACAGTGCTTACAATAGATTAAAGACTGAAATGTGCTCCATAATTTCGTGATTCTACCACAAAGAGTGTAACACGCTGTACTTCTACAATACAATCATTTAATCAACATGTCTTGCAATTATTTTAATTAATCTTAAAAGGGATAGTTCGCCCAAAAATGAAAAATGTCCCATGATAGTTTGCCAGAAGCTAGTTATTATATTTTATAAAGTTTTAAATATGGATATTTTTCTTTCAAAACTGCATCACTTCTGCTTCAGAAGGCCTTTATTAACCCCCTGGAGGCATATGGATTACTTTTATGATGGATGGATGCATTTTTTTCTGGTTCAAAATTATGAGAGCCATTCATTAAAACATGTAAGAGCCAGGATATATTTTTTAATATAACTCCAATTGTGTTCATCTGAAAGAAGAACCTAACCTAGGATGGCTTGAAGGTGAGTAAATCATGGGATACTTTTCATTTTTGGGTGAGCAATCCCTTTAAGTTGATTGGCAGACCTATAAACAACAAATGAAATTGGAAAGCAAAGTCATTGTTAAATTTGCTGATAACTGTATAGTAGCTTGAAAACAGCACATTAGTATATTTAATGTTGTGCTTGATTTGTGTTGTGTCTAATGCGCATATGCGACCGTTTTACAGTTAAGCAATGTTTCTTTAAATGCATAGTGCCTAAAATAGTCTGCTTTTTTTGTTGCTGGATATAGCACACGTGGATGTCCTCCATGGGAGTTTCGGCCGTTCCACATTAAGAGCAGCCCTTCACTTCTATTCCTGTCTTTTGATCATTTGCCATGCAAACTTTCTAAGCAAGTCCAAGCTCATTCTTTATTCATTCATCTATACACCCTTTAGTTACAGAAGAATGGCTTTGCTCTTTTTTGTATTTAGTGTAAAGATGAATTTTAGTAATATTGTATCTTTTTCCCAATTACACTACATATGATGCTTGTAAAATGTTCATCTGAAATATTTAATATCCACTGTAAATAGGCTATATATTAAGCAGTGTAGATGGTTTCTAGTACATACACCATGGACATGTATTGTGTATTATGCAATTTGGTTGTGGAAACAGCATGTTAATACTGTACAATACAATTATATACTATTGTAATCATTAATTTTCATGTATAATACAAGTAACATAGACATTGTAATGTGAAGTATTACCACCTCTTATACATGACTGATAATATCTAACCAGTATCTAACCAAAAACATACTTTGAACAAGTTTTCATTTTAATTGTACTATTTAAGCATAAAAAAATTAACTTTTTGCTTTGCTTTGGAAATAGCCTGATGAATTCTCATTAACTAGTAAGTAACTTAGAATTACATCTAATTAAACAAAAATTAGTTTAATTATATGTAATTCATCTCTAGGACACGCCAGATGTCCAGCTGAAACCTACTTTCTGACACATGAAATTTGTCAGCTGGTTTTTCATTTGTATATAGTTGTTTATAGTCTGATCATTAACCATGTTCACATTGACCAGGTACATCCATCTGCAGTGATGGTTATACTGTATCTTACAATTAAAATGTTTTGCTTTAGCTCAAAGATTGTGCTAAGGTGACTCTCGAGAATGTATGAGCATAACAAATTACATTTTCGATAAACGTAAAATAAACCAAATTAAATTGACCCGTTAGCTTAGTATATATCTTATGCTTTTACATATGTCTAAATGGTTGTTTTTCTTGGAAATGTAATTCATATAGTATTCTCTAAGTGTTCTGTTCTATACTGAAGTATTGCCCAAAGTATTGAAGTACAGAGTACTTTACAGCAGTACTTTATCACACTACAAAATACAGAAATCCTGCTGTTGTTGATACTGTCTGTCCTGAAGCGACTTACAAACTTACTTTAAAACTGTGAGACAGCTTGGGATGGGCCTTCACTGGTCTAAGTACTAAAGTGGAAGGACATGGAGGTGAAACAGAGGGAGGAAACACTAAAAACAGATGCTCCCATGCCTCTAACCCGTCTCCTCTCATCAGTGCATTGAACGATCTGAGCACTTACTCCAGTGCTGCTGTAGGCACTGCACCATCATTTGAAGCTTATATCCTTGAATGAATGACAACCTCCATTGAGTATTCCTAGCATCCTTAAATGGCTTCAATTTACCCTTTACCCTCAATCTCACCCCTGTCTCTGTATTCATGCACTTTATAATTCATTCACTGTTCCTGCTTTTAATACAAGAGAACATTGCATCTTTGTCAGTTTGCTGATCTGCCAGTCATAGCATAATATTTAATTTATTATACATATTATTCAGAATATGTATTTTTTGTGCACCTTTAAACGGGACCTATAATGCCCCTTTTACAAGATGTAATATAGGTTTCTGGTGTCCCCAATGTCTAAATAGCTGGCAAGCCAGCCAGGCCTTCTTGCTAACATCAGTGCCTGACCTCACAAATGCATTTCTAGAAGAATGATCAAAAATTCCCATAAACACACTCCTAAACCTTGTGGAAAGCCTTCCCAGAAGAGTTGAAGCTGTTATAGCTGCAAAGGGTGCGGGCCAACTCCATATTAAACCCTACGGATTAAAGGGTTAGTTCACCCAAAAATGAAAATTATGTAATTAATGACTCACCCTCATGTCGTTCCAAACCCGTAAGACCTCCGTTCATCTTTGGAACACAGTTTAAGATATTTTAGATTTAGTCTGAGAGCTTTCTGTCCCTCCATTGAAAATGTATGTACGGTAGACTGTCCATGTCCAGAAAGGTAATAAACATCATCAAAGTAGTCCATGTGACATCAGTGGGTTAGTTAGAAGTTGTTGAAGCATCGAAAATACATTTTGGTCCAAAAATTACGAAAAACAAAAACTACGACTTTATTCAGCATTGTCTTCTCTTCCGGAATCCTTTCCATTGAATTGATTCCATGTAATCCTTTCATGCACCAAATTTGGTAATCACCATTTGGTAATGCAAAACAAGAAGAAGAAGAAGAAGCTTCGTTTACAGTCTGAGGGAGACGCACGCTGTATTCAAGCTATTCTACATTGTTTGTATTTTGGTATTGCTATATTTTTTAAAATGGTGCGTAAGTGTGCATGTCACGGATGTCCTAATCGCCAAAAACAACCACGGCGACGTAAAAGTGCATTACCAACGCTGACAGATGAAAGGATTCAATGGAATCAATTAAATGGAAAGGATTCCGGAAGAGAAGACAATGCTGAATAAAGTCATATTTTTTGTTATTTTTGGTCCAAAATGTATTTTCGATGCTTCAAAAAAATTCTAACTAACCCACTGATGTCACATGGACTACTTTGATGATGTTTTTATTACCTTTCTGGACATGGACAGTCTACTGTACATACATTTTCAATGGAGGGACAGAAAGCTCTCGGACTAAATCTAAAATATCTTAAACTGTGTTCTGAAGATGAACGGAGGTCTTAGGGGTTTGGAACGACATGAGGGTGAGTCATTAATGACATAATTTTCATTTTTGGGTGAACTAACCCTTTAAGAATGGGATGTCATTAAAGTTCATTTGCAAGTAAAGGCAGGTGTATATATATATACATACACATACATACATACATACACACACATATATATAATGTGTGTACTTTTAATGTAAAGTCTTCCCAGTTTTTAAGTTCACTTCAGTTTCTTGATGGCGCATAGGTAAAAACTGTTCAGGAGTCTGGATGTGCTCATCTTATCTTACCGATAGCGTCCGGATTCCGGAGTGAAGAGATGATTACCAGGGTGGGGAATCTTTTATTATATTTCTGGCCCGCCATAAACATCTGGTTCTATAAATGCCCTCTTGTGAAGGCAGCTGTAAGCCAATGATTGTCTGTGTTGAGTTAATGATTCTCTGCAGTGCTTTTTTTCTGCCACAGTACATCCAGCATGCACACCAATATGCCGTAGGTTAGTATACTTTCAACAGAGCAATAGTAAAAGGACACAAGCAGCTGCTGGGACAAGTTGGTTTTCCTCCTCAGAAAGTACAACCACTGCTGTGCCTTCTTCACCAGAGAAGTTGTACAAACCATGTGAGGTCCTGAGAAATGTATATGCTGAGAAATTTAAAGGTGTTAACTCCTTGTTATTGTATGAAAGCAATGTTACATTCACAATCATGGTATTTTTCAAATACAAACACTGCCGTGATTGATTAGCGGTGACCTTGTGGCTACAGAACAATGACAGACGTGGTGATAATCAGTAGCTGCAGCACAACATCTGCTATATTGTTTAAATATTATGATTAAGTGTCACCAGTCCAAATATGTTGTTAACACAGCAGTAAAATGCTATCCTCAACTGTCCCTTTAGTGGCCACACAAAACCCTGAATCATTTCTCAGTGATTGATGGCACTAGAGAATCTGCCCCATTTAGCTCGATTCTATCACTCCAGATAATGACAGTGCTTTACAGGTCACTCGCCAAAATGCCACTGAGCATTAACTACACTCTCTCTCTCTCTCTGTCTCTCTCTCTCTGTGTGTGTCAGGTTTTACCCAGATTAAACCAAATGTTCCCAAAAGCATAGTAAACCCTGAAATCACCTACACTGTGAAGCCAGCCAGCAGTCCCCATGAGGAAATGACTTGATAAAAATATTAAAGAACTCTCAGACTGTCATACAAAAGATTTATATAATTTGGAAAATATAATTTGCTCAGTATAAAAACAAAAGCAGTTCAAAGCAATTCAAAGTTCCCACCATGATAGAAAGAGTCTCAGTATGTGGGTGGTGTGAAAAAAACACACCCTCTTATGCAATTCCCAACACAAAAATGAACCAAAAAATGTATACATGTGTGAAAATATACCCATCACTCCTGTAGCTTAATGCACCGAAGAAGTGGAAAGCCCATTTTGGTGAACAAAGGCAGTGTTTGAGCAGACATCTATGCATCATCTATGGGAACTTTTGGCTGTTGGTGCTTGTCTCAGCCAAGCATAACATTTCCACAGCTGCTGTGGCAGCTCAGGATCCAGCGTTCATTATTTCCTCTGTTGAGTTTAGGGAGGCCGCGTTCAGCCACTGGCACACTGCAGGCCTGCAGATCACAGGATGGAAGGGGCCAATGCTTAACCCACTTTAGTCCAAGTGTTACATCACTTATTGATGAATCCACCCATGTAATTTAAGCAAAGCTTTCTGTAATGCTGCCTAATGAGCAAAAGAGGAAAAAATCCACTGAACTCCCCCATCCCATCCTCTTTATTTGTGTGTGAATGAGAGAGAGATTCATATCACTCATATCATCATCCAAGTCAATCAGTCTGTAAATCAGAGCTCTCATCCTGCTAACTGAAACAGCTTTCATTTGTCTTGTAATCATTCAAGACGCTGCAATCATGAGTGTTCAACCGATGTGCACTCAATACTAGCACTGTGAGGCAGTTGCTCATTCCAGTCATAATTTTCTAGTATGAGGTGAGAAAATTCCAAGCTATCCTGAATGCAGCATCAAGTAAGTGTAAATTACCTCAGCAAATTAAGTATTACCGGTAATATTACTCTAGTTTATCTATGTTCATCTTGTTACTAGGCTGATTGTTTTTGTACATTTTAGACTATTATTGTCATAGTGGAAGCTTAAAGATAATATACATTAAATAAAAATAATTACTTATTGAAAATAAGTACCTACTCAAGAGATTATGTGACAATGCACAGTAAGCAAGTATGCGCAGCCATGGTTAAATAGCTAACTGAAAACATAATAACAAGGAACACCTGGAACTAATTACAAAGAACAAAATAACTACAAAGGACAGAACTATAAATGAACATGAAAACATGAATGACAAATTTTAGAATAAAGACAGATCACAGGATCCTGACAGATATTTTGCCTTTACGACTGACTAACTTACATGACGTTATTGTTTACACAATGACCACTAAACTATGATTTGATGTCCTTGGCAGTGTTTGGAAAAGTTACTTTTAAAAGTAATGCATTACACTATTGCATTACTTAGTTAATTTTTTTACAGAAAGTAACAAGTTACGTTACTTTTTTTTAAATAACAACAAAAAAAGTTATATTTTTGGCAAATGTAAAAGCCCTTTGACATCAAAGGTGAAATAAATAAGCCTCAGGAAATGCAAATTCATATAGCGCACAGCTCAAACAAACCATTCAGCTGTGCTGCCATTCTGGATTTCAGAAGAATAGAATGCAGGAGAAGAAAGTTAACACTCCTACTTCAGGAAAAAAAAAGGAATACAAATGTGATATTTATCTAAAGTCATTTTTGCTTATTGGTATGGATGAATTGGATCATCGAAGGTCAGCATCAATGACATTGGTTAATAAAGTGAGATTAAATACATAAAGTATATTTGTGTTTTTTAACATATTTAATTTATCCAGGTTTTATTAATATTTAGTTTGCATTTCACTGTTTTTATTCTGCTTGGTGAATCTGTTCTCATGCAAGTGAGATGAGTAAATGCATGTTCATATTTAGTCTAGAACTACAATAACCTTCATGTTTACACAGCGCACACAACACCTCTCCACTTACTCCTGATTTCTCTCAACATGAAGAAGAGGTGTCAGTCAATAAACCTGAAAAAGTAACTCAGATTTTTTGTTGTAAATTTAAAATGAATGCGTTACTTTACTAGTTACTTGTTAAAATTAATCTGATTACTAGGGATGTACCGATTTTAAAATCTCACGATACGATAATATCTCGATATAAAGTCCATGATACGATATTTATTGCAATATTTAAAAAAAAGAAAAGATAAATGAAGACTTTGTAAGTTTGAAACAGGAACTTCCAGTGCAATGTTTAATAAGGAAAAAATATTAAACAACCAATTAAAAATAGAAGGGGGAAAAAATACACAATGAATTCATGAGGTGAGACATCTCTATTAAAGGATACGATCCTCGCACTTCGTTCCGGATAAGAACCGGGTCTCGGTTCCCAACCCTAGTTAACACTTCCCTCCATTGCGCTCCACTGGGCTGAAAAAAACTACACTTTTTGCCCAGAAGACGTATCGTTTCATACAGTCGTGTGACCACGATGATATCGAGACAATTTTGCTATTGCGATACCACGATATTGATAATACTGTTACATTCCTACTGATTATGCAACTCATGTTACATGTAATGCGTTACAACACTCGTCCTTGGCAACTGATTTCCTACACATTCTCTTTTAAATTTCTAAATAAATATTTCATCACATTTTACCATGTTTAAATCTGCAGAATTTAATAGATTACACCTTAAAAATCAGCTTATAACATGCAGAGAAAGTCTGTAGATTCCATCTGGGCCTCAATAAGAGTAACATAAGAGTAAATGCTCTAATGTGAAGTGTTAAAGGTGCCCTAGAACTTTTTTAAAAAAGATGTAATATAAGTCTAAGGTGTCCCCTGAATGTGTCTGTGAAGTTTCAGCTCAAAATACCCCATAGATTTTTTTTAATTCATTTTTTTAACTGCCTATTTTGGGGCATAATTAGAAATCAGCCGATTCAGGGTGTGTGGCCCTTTAAATCTGGTGCTCCACGCCCCAAGAGCTGGCGCTTGCCTTAAACAACATAAAAAAAGTTCAAACAGCTAATATAACCCTCAAAATGGATCTTTACAAAGTGTTCATCATGCAACATGTCAAATCGCATAAGTACATTGTTTATTTTGATGTTTACATTGACTCTGAATGAGTTTGAGGCTATGCTCTGTGGCTAACGGCTAATGCTACACTGTTGGAGAGATTTATAAAGAATGAAGTTGTGTTTATGCATTATACAGACTGCAAGTGTTTAATAATGAAAATAGCGACGGCTCTTGTCTCCGTGAATACAGTAAGAAATGATGGTAACTTTAACCACATTTAACAGTACATTAGCAACATGCTAACGAAACATTTAGAAAGACAATTTACAAATATCACTATAAATATCATGTTATCATGGATCATGTCAGTTATTATTGCTCCATCTGCCATTTTTTGCTATTGTCCTTGCTTGGTTACCTAGTCTGTTGATTCAGCTCTGCACATCCAGACGTTAATACTGGCTGCCCTTGTCTAATCCCTTTCATAATGTTGGGAACATGAGCTGGCATATGCAAATATTGGGGGCGTACACCCCGACTGTTACGTGAGATTCGCCTGTTCTTCAGAGGTCTTTTAAACAAATGAGATTTATATAAGAAGGAGGAAACAATGGAGTTTGAGACTTACTGTATGTCATTTCCATGTACTGAACTCTTGTTATTTAACTATGCCGAGGTAAATTCAATTTTTGAATCTAGGGCACCTTTAACACCTCTTATTGTGGTAATATTATGACAACAAACACTCACCCATCACCGGTTTCTCTACAGCCCACATCATGCCATTCTAAATCCATCGACAGAAAAGAAATGACGATAACAAAGTTTGAAATGGCTTGAGTTTTCCCTGTGGCGGGTTCAAAATGTCACCATAGTCACACAAACAGTTGAAAGTGTGTGTTTACACTCACTTAACAGCTGTTGGTGCCTGTGTGTCCTTGCATTTGTTTGGAGGGTGCTAGCTTAATGTTATCATGGCTAATGCTGACACCTACACTATTAAGAACAACACAAGCAGGAAAAGTGTGTGTGTATGTGTGTGTGTGTTGTGTAGTGGCAGTGTTATGTGAGATGCAGATAGATTGTGCCTCATTCTTTGATAAAGCTCAGTTTTATCTCTGTCTACCCCATGGATTTCAATAACATCACAGAGACGACTCTTTGTGCCCCACTTCCTCAATTTAGATCCTATCACCTTCACTGTAGACGAACATAAACTAGCCTTCCCACTGCGCCATATCTTTATCTCCCCTTTATATGCTTCTTCATTGTATGCCCTACCAATTTCCTGCAGGTTCCACTGAGAATCCTTCTATCAGCATCTTAAGAAAGACAATGAGAGCGTTTTGCCACTGTCTCACCTCAGGTATTTCCTCATCAGCTTTGAGGTGTTTATAGAATTGAAGATGATTTAGTTGATTCACTTGCTGCAGTCTGCAGACGCTAAGCGCACTGTTTTGAAATAATCTGATATAACAGGAGCTGAAGAAATTGTAGTGGTCCAATCCCACAGAGAAAATTCCTAAAACAACCTGTCCTTGACCAGCAGCTTGAATGAAAAATGAGTGCATCATGTCTGGAGGAAACCAGGCACCAGTCATCCCCTGCACAATACCATCCCAACGGTAAAGCATGGTGGAGGCAGCATCGTGTTGTGGGGATGTTTTTTAGAAGCAGGGACTGAGGGACTCATCAGGGCAGAAAGAAAGCTCAATACAGCAAAATATAGAGATATCCTTAATGAAAACCTGGAGCACTCAGATCCTGGGCAAAATGTTCACCTTCCAACAGGACAATGACCCTAACAGCTAACGCCTGTTTCACACTGGTCGCACAAGCAGAGTGGAGGCAGTGCAGAAGCAACACGCGTCCATTGTGCTTTCATACTGGCAGTGTTTGTCACGCACAGCTGGACCGCTTGTGTACTGCAAATACAGACCAGTATTGTCCATTGTGCCACATTTTTCAGGTGTTCTCCGGCAACAACTGTCTATAATGTGATTTGATTTATCATGGGCAGCATACTCTGCTGTGATGAGAGTGTGTTCCTCTCATACACATACTTTATATGCACATAACATGCTGTAGTATATGTGTGGTTTATATGATAAAAGTAATCTTAAAGTTAAAGGTGCCATCGAACGTTTTTTTTACAAGATGCAATATAAGTCTAAGGTGTCCCCTGAATGTGTCTGTGAAGTTTCAGCTCAAAATACCCCATAGAATTTTTTTAAATTAATTTTTTTAACTGCCTATTTTGGGGCATAATTAGAAATGCGCCGATTCAGGCTGCGGCCCCTTTAATTGCTCGCGCTCTCCACCCCCTCCCGAGCTCTCGACTCTATCACTGCATAAACAAAGTTCACACAGCTAATATAACCCTCAAAATGGATCTTTACAAAGTGTTCGTCATGCATGCTGCATGCATACATCGGATTATGTGAGTATTGTATTTATTTGGATGTTTACATTTGATTCTGAATGAATTTGAGGCTGTGATACGTGGCTAACGGCTAATGCTACACTGTTGGAGAGATTTATAAAGAATGAAGTTGTGTTTATGAATTATACACTGTTATGTAACAGTCGGTGTTATGTTGAGATTCGCCTGTTCTTCGGAGGTCTTTTAAACAAATGAGATTTATATAAGGAGGAAACAATGGAGCTTGAGACTCACTGTATGTCATTTCCATGTACTGAACTCTTGTTATTCAACTATGCCAAGATAAATTCAATTTTTAATTCTAGGGCACCTTTAAGATACACCTCTAGTTTTAATAATTTAAACAGGCCTTTGAAATTTGGCCCAAAACTCCTGACAATGATGTGTTTTTCTGTGTTTTATTTTTATTTTTCATGTTAACTAGGGTGTATTTTGACCAAGCACAAGGGTTTATGGCTTTAATTCAGTGTGAGCAGTGCAGCAAAAATGTCATTGAGTGGCCTAGCCAGAGCCCAGACTTGAACCCAATCTAACATCTCTGGAGAAACCTGAAAACGGCTGTTCACTGACGGTTTCCATCTAATCTGACAGAGCTTGAGAGGATCTGCAGAGATGAATGGCATAATATTCTCAAATGCAGAAGTATCATACCCAAAAAGACTTGAGGCTCTAAAGGTGCTTCAGCTAACTGCTGTGTTAAGGGTGTGAATACTTATGCAATGTAATTATTTCAGTTTTTCTGTTTTAATAAATTTGCATGATTTTTTTAATCTCACAATTCTCACTTTTTATCTCACAATTCTGTCTTGTTTTTCTCACAATTGCGACTTTACATCTCTCAATTCTTCTTTTCTCAGAATTGCAAGATATAAACTTGCGAGAAATAAAGTCAGAATTGCGAGTTTATGGCCCGGTTTCACAGACAGGGCTTAGATTAAACCAGGATTAGGCCTTATTTCAATTATGGTATTTAAGTAGGTTTTATAAATGTACCTTTGAAAAAAACATTACTGGTGTGCATCTTGAGACAAAACAATGGCTCTGGCATATTTCAAGATATGTCAGTGCAAGTTTCTTTCAGTTAAAACAGCTCAAACATGCATTTTAGTCTAGGACTAGCTTAAGTCTTGTCTGTGAGATTTAAACTCACAATTACGAGAAATAAAGTCAGAATTACGTGTTATAAACTCACAATTGTGAAAAATAGTCAGAATTGCAAGATATAAAGACAACTACGAGAAATAAAGTCAGAATTGTGAGTTATACACTCACAATTATGTTATAAACTCACAATTGCAAGTTTTAAAGTCAGAATAGCGAGATATAAACTCGCATTTGTGAGTTATAAAGTCCAATTCTGAAAAAAAAAAAAAGACTGAATTTTTTCTCTCAGAATTGCCAGTTTATAACTCACAATTCTGACTTTAAAACTCGCAATTGTGACTTTATATCATGCAATTCTGACGCAATTCTGAGAAAAAAGTCAGATTTGTGAGATGTAAACTCACAGTTGCTAGGAAAATAGTCAGATTTGTGAAAAAAAGTAATTTAAAGCAGTTTAGGAAAAAAGAAGGGTGTGAATACTTTCACAAGGCACTGTACATATATGAAATTGTGACCAAATTTATTTTAGACAAAACAAGACACAATCATGCAACAAATCCACTTGGTTCAAAAATCTGTGGGGACAAACATCCTTGCTCCGCCAAGCACATTTCTGCCATCTTTAAATCTGTTCCTGCAGAATTTCCCTTAAAATCAGTGCAGAAAAAGTCTTGTTTAACAGACATTTCATACAGCGAGCTGCAGCTTTTGGTTTCCACCCCCCTCAGGACAGCAGTGAGCACTTATATAATGGTGGCACACACACAGCACACACATGTGCGCACACAAATGTTTTCTCACATTAAAAAAAATCCCATGTAGATCCACTATGCCACATCCTGTTTTACTTGCACAAACACAGAGATCCAGGACGCTGCGGCGCACACCATTGACAGTAATGGAACACTGCGCTTACAGCTTTGGCACCTAAACAAAGCAGAATTCAGCTGCTTAACACTGCACTCATTCCACATCTACAACTTTGCAAAGTAGAAATGGAGCCTTAGTGTCTGAAATTCTTTCACTGCTGATCTGAGGCTCCACTTGTCCCTCTTTGGGTGTCTCAAATGAAGGCAATTGGACAGCAATGGCATAATCAAGTAGTTCACCATACCATGAAAAGGGCCAGATACTCTTAACTATACGCACAAAGCTCCTCTGTAAGCAAAGACACTTTTGTGGTGCTACTCAGTGGGTCGTTGGGGCTTGGGTGAGGGTTACAGACTGGGTCTTTGAATTGAAAGGGTGCTTAATTTAGCCACACAATGGCTTTGCTTCACAATGAGCGACTCTGAACTAGTCTACTTTGACTAAAACTGCTCACTGTCAAGTTGCTCTGCAGTGCCCGACTGAAGCAAACCCTACTGGGAAACCATCCATTTAAATAAATGTATAATCCTATTTTGTGGCCATGTACAATCACAGGAATGGCAAGAATGTAGGCTATTGGTAAGAGTTCTCCAGAGGAGCTGAAGTAATTAAAGTCCGGCACAGACTCTAGTGTTATTCTGCACTCATTATGTTTGGATTTTCTTTGAAGTCTCTTGATAGAGTAATTATGATATCTCTCGGATATGTACAGTATGCTGCCCAGTATTGGTGTTTGCACTCTTCTCACGTATAGATCGATTTAACTTTATTCTCCATAATTAAATCTTTGACTTCTCTTAGTCTGCAAAGCATTACTGAGATTTTCCATCTGGAAAATCTGTAATAAATTATAAATTAGTACAAGCATGATTCTGTTTATTCCTGGTACTTGTTTGACGAAAGTCATGATGGCGTTCTTTGTTCTGGTTCATTACTGAAGCATTTGTGAAATGGGCAATTGACCAGAAAATATGGCAGGCATCATAAAATGTGGCAATGCTTTTCATCCTCAGAAACCTTAAGGGATTCCTGTAAGCTCTCTCCAACAAAATGACTAAAGATCCTGTCTTTATCAATCAGATCTGATTACGGTCTATTCACATTATTGCATGTGATTGATTATGATGGCCACTTTGTTTACATTTGTTTTGTTTCTGCTCTTTCATTTAAGGGTGGAGTGATGTTTCTGAGAAAATGACTGGCTTAAAAAGCGGTAAACACATTTAGTGAAAACACAAAAAATTGTGTGTTGTGTGTATGTGTTAATTTTTATCCACATAATTATCCATCTATGTATCATGAGCAACTTGGGACAAGAAGTAAATTATGGAAAATGATAACATCATGGTACTGGTCCAAAACTTCACAAGGCCAAGATACTCCTAGCATGGAATAAACACATGGCATAAAAACTGGACTAAATATTGTATTAGTATTAACCATATAGCCAAGGAACAGATGAATCTGCACTAGAATTTGATCAAGATGTGTTTCTTCCTTTTAAAAGGTTGATTTTATGCTATTTTAAAATTAAATTTGCCATTCTATCAATGCTAGTTTTTAGTATTCTGTTCTGTTTTAATAAAATGTGACCCTGGACCACAAAACCAGCCATAAGTTGCACGGGTAAATTTGTAGCAATAGCCAACAATACATTGTATGGGTCAAAATTATCGATTTTTCTTTTATGCCAAAAAACATTAGGATATTAATGAAAAATTATGTTCCATGAAGATATTTTGTAAATTTCCTGCCGTAAATATATATATATATATATATATATATATATATATATATATATATATATATATAAATATTTTTGTAAGTAATATGCATTGCTAAGGACTTCATCTGGACAACTTTCTCAATATATATATTTTTTTGCACCCTTAGATTCCAGATTTTCAAATAGTTACAGTATCTTGGCCAATTATTGCATCAATGGAAAGCTTATTTATTCAGCTTTCAGATTATGTATACATCTTAATTTAAAAAAAAGACCCTTAATGACTGGTTTTGTGGTCCAGGGTCACAAATGATTTTTTTTTTTTACTTTGACTGATTACAATTTTTCCCCTAGCTGCATCAAAACTGCAAAATATGCCCATCTTTATGTATCAAACTTTGAACCTGAAAGACTTTGATAAGTTAACTAAAGCCAGGAAACCATGTAAGCAGCTCATTATCTCTTTCTATCTATCTTTGTCTTCAATATGATGATTGAGAAAATGGCTGGAAAAATGAGATGCCCAGGCTGTCGTTAATAGAATATTTGGAACGAGTCCACAGATTACATTTACACTTTTTGTTACTTTCTAAGACTAAAAATGGATTGCAGAAGAGTTTCTCAAAGTTTCTGTGATGGAAAATAAATTTTCAACTGACTATTACAACAATATGTTAGTGTGAGGACGAGTAAGGTATGTCCTATGATGTCCAGACATGTTAATGTTTGTAACACATATTGAAAGTCTTGAAACTGATTTAAATAATCTTCAATGTGGAGACTACAGTGGACAATTATCTCAAAGCACTTTTGCTGCTGTATAATGTGTGTGACAGTTCTGGAGAGTCTACAGGGTATAATAATAATTCACAGTGATGGTCATCCTCTTTCAACAGCCTGGATCCAATGCGATTTTCCCAAGCGTAAGGGGACAAAAATCAGCTTCAGTTATTATTAATTCAGTTTCTGGTAAAAAATAATGATTTCTCATGTCTAAAAAAGGCAGAATATTTACTGTAATTATAGCTTATTTCAATTATTCAGGAATTTTTAATGTGTGAAATAAACTGACTTGTTACTCATATTTAGCAAACAAGTCTTAAATAATAAAAGGACAACACAACAATTAACAGAGCTTCAAACATGCCGAGGGGAAAAATAGACTGTTTTTGGCCTAGTTATGGGGAAGCTATTGGACAAAGAGATGAGCTTTGTCTGAGAGGTCGTACAGTAAGAGTGTACAGCACATGTGAGAATGTTTATGCTGCAGTGCGCTCTGCTGATTTAACAGGTTTTGAATTATGCAAATATATCCCTTTAGGCTTGCTATGTTGCTCTGAAACTGAATGTCTAATTGAGCCCCATGACATTTTAGTTTAATGAACTCATATGAACTAAGAGCCTTTATTTTTGTTGGCTCTAAACCAGAACTGCAGTTGCATTTTATGAAACTGCAAATGGTAAATAACTTTTCATATTTGGAGCAGTTATAAGAGTCAATCATGATATATTGTGCATTACTTCAGTGTGACTGCTTTTGAATAAATGCATGAGAATCCACAATACATGCAGTGAAATGCATCAGAGATGAATGTACATTGGACCCATCTGCTCTCACACTCCCTACACAGTGCATCATTACACCATTTAACAATATGGCCAGATGAAGTTATAGGGACAACAAAGAAAACATCTATAGAGGCTGAAAAATTTGAGTCTTGTCAACTCGCACAATGAAGTGTTGGCTAGTCACAATTAATATGAACTTGATGTATGTAGGGTCACCGTGATTTTGCCAAGCAAGACATATTCCTGGATCAACATCTTTGTTGATCCTAGAACAACATTCCAATCAACCAATCAGATTTGAGGGACAAGTTTACTGTTTATGTCAAGTTTGGGCTTGCAACCATGGTTAGGTGCTTCTACATCAATGTTCTTCACCTATCTTTCCCCTCTGATTTTATAGGGATAAGTTATGGGTAGGATTAGGTTCAGGGGTAGGAATAGAAATTTTCAGATTGGAATGTTGGCAAAACCACGGTGACCATGTACAAACCCGATTCCAAAAAAGTTGGGACACTGTACAAATTGTGAATAAAAAAGGAATGCAATAATTTACAAATCTCATAAACTTATATTTTATTCACAATAGAATATAGATAATAGTGATCGACCGATGTATCGGTTTACCGATATTTTTCCCGATATTTAAGCATTTTTCCATAATCGGGTATCGGTTTTGTAATATCGGATTCGCCGATTTATGGCGCCATCTTGTGGCCGTTTTGAGATTTCCGCCATTGCAGCCCGGGCGTCTGAGGAGATCAGTCAACAACTCAGTGCACAGGTAAAGTATATGTTCTACTTGGTTTGCTTTAATTAATCAACTTTATTTAACATAACAGACATGCACAAATGAGATCTGAGACATTAATTCCTGATATAGTTAATTTATGCAGCTTGTTTCTAAACAATTGAGACGAACTCATTGAGTCACATAGTGTAATTCGTCATGTCCTGCCCCAATAAAGACGTAACTTTACATGAATTAAATAAAACAGACATGAATGAGTGCATGTTGAAAATAAAAGCGCTGAATTTAATTCTCTATCTGTTGTATTTGCTCACCATTAGTCTAGAAGAAAAAGTTTGTTCATATTGCTTAGCAACTGACGGATGATCAGGAGGCTTAAGCACGGCCACTGAATGAAACTTTTGACAAGATTATCTTGTTTAAACACCCTAGATTATATTATCATTTACTACATAACAATTATTTCGCTAATACACATATAAATATAGCCTACCGCTTTGTGGAAATTAATTATTTATTATCTCCATGCGCGATCGCAGTTGATTAAGTTATAGTCAAACAGCACTTTGTCAGTTGGCATTTCATGATTTAACGTTAGATTAAATTTAGATCATAAAATGCCAACTGACAAGTAATGAGGGAGTGATTTGTTATAAATAAAATGGTTTGTTCAGCTCATTTGTGTTGTAATAATTGTCAAAAACAGAAGTATAACAGTAAATAAATATCGGTTCTGCATATCGGTTATCGGGTAAATAAACATGCAAATAATCGTTAAAAAAAATTGCAAAGTGTTTGAAGTTATCATCATCTACAGTGCATAATATCATCCAAAGATTCAGAGAATCTGGAACAATCTCTGTGCGTAAGGGTCAAGGGCCGGAAAACCATACTGGATGCCTGTGATCTTTGGGCCCTTAGACGGCACTGCATCGCATACAGGAATGCTACTGTAATGGAAATCACAACATGGGCTCAGGAATACTTGTCAGTGAACACAATCCACCATGCCATTCGCTGTTGCCAGCTAAAACTCTATAGGTCAAAAAAGAAGCCATATCTAAACATGATCCAGAAGTGCAGGCGTTTTCTCTGGGCCAAAGCTCATTTAAAATGGACTGTGGCAAAGTGGAAAACTGTTCTGTGGTCAGACGAATCAAAAATTGAAGTTCTTTTTGGAAAACTGGGATGCCATGTCATCCAGACTAAAGAGGACAAGGACAACCCAAGTTGTTATCAGCGCTCAGCTCAGAAGCCTGCATCTCTGATGGTATGGGGTTGCATGAGTGCGTGTGGCATGGGCAGCTTACACATCTGGAAAGGCACCATCAATGCTGAAAGGTATATCCAAGTTCTAGAACAACATATGCTCCCATCCAGACGTCGTCTCTTTCAGGGAAGACCTTGCATTTTCCAACATGACAATGCCAGACCACAAACTGCATCATTTACAACATCATGGCTGCGTAGAAGAAGGATCCGGGTACTGAAATGGCCAGCCTGCAGTCCAGATCTTTCACCCATAGAAAACATTTGGCGCATCATAAAGAGAAAGATACGACAAAGAAGACCTAAGACAGTTGAGCAACTAGAAGCCTGTATTAGACAAGGTTATTTTAGTTTTGCATTTTTCATTAGTTTTTATTTTTATTTCGTTTTGACTTTTTGTTTTCAAATTCAGTTTAGTTTTAATTAGTTTTTAAAGTGGGTTTGCTAGTTTAGTTTAGTTTTTATTTTTTGAAAATGCTTAGTTTTAGTTTAGTTTTTATTAGTTTTAGTGTTAGTTTTAGTCTTGTTTTGTAATTTGGGTTATTTGTCAGGGGCAAGATTCAAAAAGGTCAAAAAAAGTATTGTGTAATAATAACTCAACAAACATCATATCATTTTAGAAAATATTCATTCAAAAATAAAACCAGTACATAAAATGTACATATGGGCACAAATATGTAAACAGTCTCAACACTCCGCAGTAAGTGCAAAATGTGTAAGTGACGTGTGCCAGTAAAAAACCTAAAGAGCCAACAGACTAAAGAAGACATACATGAACCGCATGTATTCAACCCATTTTTGAGCCACAACAAGCCATTTCTGTCAGACTGTCAGGTAGCTCAATCTGAGAAAAGAATATTACAAATAACAAATAATAATTTAAAAAAAACTTTAAATACAGCTTTTCAATTTTTTTAGTGTGTGTGTGACACCTTCACAAAATAGCCCAAAAAAATCTACCAAAAATCTACACATCTTCTATACAGAATTCACACCCTATACAAATACCACAGCTGTACAATTTTCACACCCTATACAAAATTTACAATAGCCTACTCGTCTGGATTGAAGCAGCAAACATTCAGTGTAAAGGCCAATTCACACCGCACCGACAAACGCCAACAAACTCGTCTGTTGGAGTTTGTTGGATCGGTGTGGTACCAATGTTGGCGTTGGTCTGGGTCGGTTTTCACCGGACTGAACATGTTACAAACGGCAACCAACTCTGACGTAATCTGACCTGACTACGAACCGTTGCCATGACGATGAGGCAAATCCACTGCAAAGACAGCCGTTTGATCGCGCCCGCGCCTCACGCACACACAACAAAGCAGCGGAAATGTGACATCGCAGCTTGTTCGTTATAAAAAATAAAATACAGTTAAAAAAAAAATGAAAACATACAAAAGGTACAATAGTCCAAAGTGCAATCCTTGCCATTCAGCAAGGGCACGTTAAGGGAGGTAACCTCCATGAGCAACGCAGGTTTACCTTCAGTGACACTAAAACTCTGTAAACTTGATTTTTTTCTCACATTAATTTTCATTTTGGGTGAACTATGCAAACACATTTGGATTGAAGCAGCAAACATTCAGTGTAAGAGTAAACAAATTATATTATTTAATATTTGAATCACAGCTTATATAGTGTTTTGACATCGACAACCCAAGTGCATTTTACCTCAAACTTGCGACTAGTTAACTTGCTGCAGTAGCAATCGCTTCTCGGGTCGACATTAACACGCTGACAAAGTTATATTCAGAATTAAAAATATTTTTATACCACTTTTTAATGTGTGTTTGTGTAAAGGTGTTCACGAGATACCAACCTTTGGCGAACTTGCGAATACTCGTTCTCATGGAGACGCGGTGTGCACTGAGGGGAGGGGCTGTGTGTGTGTGCGCGCGCGCGTGTATGTGAGAGACGCAGGGAAAGGAAATGCAGCTGAACAATATTTGCTCTATGAAAGACATTGATAAAGACGAAAACTAAGGACATTTAATCTATAATTTTATTTTATTTGAGTTAGTTTTGCCAAACACTCATTACAGTTTTAGTTAGTTATCGTTTTTTTGTAATGCCTCGTTTTTATTTTATTTCAGTTAACGACAATGTTTTTTCCCACCTAGTTTTCGTTTTTTCGTTCGTTTTCGTTTACGATTTTAACCTTGGTATTAGACAAGAATGGGACAACATTCCTATTCCTAAACTTGAGCAACTTGTCTCCTCAGTCCCCAGACGTTTGCAGACTGTTATAAAAAGAAGAGGGGATGCCACACAGTGGTAAACATGGCCTTGTCCCAACTTTTTTGAGATGTGTTGATGCCATGAAATTTAAAATCAACTTATTTTTCCCTTAAAATTATTCATTTTCTCAGTTTAAACATTTGATATGTCATCTATGTTGTATTCTGAATAAAATATTGAAATTTGAAACTTCCACATCATTGCATTCTGTTTTTATTCACAATTTGTACAGTGTCCCAACTTTTTTGGAATCGGGTTTGTATGTGGACATACTGTATATTTTCTATAATCTTTCAAATACTTTTCTGGAATTTACAGATATGTGCATTGTATGATCTATACTCTATAGAGTAGACATATATAGTAAAAAGTTGACCTACAGTAACAGTGTTGTTGATGAAATTAATTTTTAAGATCAAATACAAAGACTGCTTATTCACATGTCATTTGATCTGCTGTGCTCTTTCAATTTTGGTTTTGGTTGTTTAGCATTATTGTTGCCTTCAGTCATGGTTTCTTTAGCGATGTTATTGCCACTGAAGTCAGGTTATAAACAATGAATGATGGTACTTTTGTTGTCTTCCTGAGAACACCGGTGAGCCCACTACAGCCTTTCTTTTTACTAATTTTACCGTTTTACTATGTATATTTACAACATATTTAGACATGTCTATTTTTGATTAATGCAATGGTTGTGACGTGTACTGATCAGTCTTTCTCTGATGACGTGCTGTTAGATATTTATAAATATGTGAAAGGTCAGGCAATTAATGTGTTATAAAAATCTATGTTTTGCCCTGAGCAGAGTTACTGGACAAGAACATGTTGTACCTTAATGATATAACAAATACCACTCCTTTTCTCTTTGTGTCTCACCCTCTATTTAGTCCTTTACCTCAAACAATAACGAATCAGATTTCAAAGACCCTTCCTGGCCAGGGAACTTTTACAGACATTTAGACTGTTACAGAAATCGATAATAAGCAACATGTGGGAAGATGGTTATGTGTTTTGTTTTAAAGGGAAGTCTGGGGATAGTTGTCACACTTTGTAGTCCAGTTAATATTTTTCAGGGTGGATTTGTATTTAATCAAGACAAGCGTTAGTTCACCCAAAAATGAAATCTCTGTCATTTATTACTCGCCCTCTTGTCATTCCACACCCGTAAGACCTTTGTTCATCTTCAGAGCACAAATTAAGAAATTTTTTGATGAAATCCGAGAGGTATATGACTTGTCCATAGACAGCAATATAATCAACACTTTCAAGATCCAGAAAGGTACTAAAGACATTGTTAAAACAGTCGATGTGAATACAATGGTTCGACCTTAATGTTATAAAGTGGCGAGAATACTTTTTGTGTGCGCAAAAACAAAACAAAAATAATGACTTTATTCAAAGTCGACTTTTTTTGACTCTTTCCTGTCCTTATCCTCACACAGGTGACGCAGTAAGCACAGTGCAGCGCTTCCGTGTTTAAGTCTGAATGCCGGCTCAGTATTGGCCAAAGCTGTTCACATGATGTATGCGTGTGATGATGACGCAAGTGCCGGCCAATAAAGAGTCGCATTCTGATGTAGAACCTGATGTAGAACATAAATAACGTATGAGAATGACACAGAAGAGAAGATATTGTTGAATAAAGTAGTTTTTGTTTCGTTTTTGCACACAAAAAGTATTCTCGCTTCATAAAATTAAGGTTCAACCACTGCAGTCACGTCGATGGTTTTAAAGGTGAATATGTAAGAATTTTGCAAATATCCAAAACCAATGTAAAATTATCAAACCAGTAGGCCAGTGTTATATATTTTGTTCACTTGAGTACTTACAACATCTCAAATGTTTGCAACTATTTGTAAATCGTGAGAAAATTTGAAAAAATTGCTATTTTAACCAAGGCTCCGGGACGTGTGAGGAGTCGCCTGTCCATTGCGTCTTACCCTCGGTTTCCGGTTTTATTTTGTAGAAACAACTGTTTTGATATATTTATAGACAGAAAACTAATTATTGTCATATAGCTCAACACATTTAGTCTTGTTGTTTAAATCTAATTTTCTTGATTTTTTGCAAGTACCATGCTTTACCATGCCTCAGAGAAAACACTATTTTGTGACGTAGCTAACATAGATGCAGCGTTATTTTTAGTAACAGTAATACAGAATTTTCTCCATCATACAATACGTTTTAAAAAGAATTGCATGCCATTTATCAACACAAGCCATTCAGCATTTTATATGATAATCTAAAATCTTACTGTAGTGTGTCTCAAACAAGTGTCTCACAGCAGCCGCCGAGCAAACGCACCGAGTAACGTAATAACATTTTCAACACACTCAAATGTATCTAATATGATAAACAGAGCTGCGTTACCTCATACTCATGACCGGAAAAGCGGAAGCGGCGCCGGTGACTGTGGCATAATAAAAGTCCCGCTGCTCGCGGAGTGTGTTGTGCAGTCGCTCCAGCGGCCTCGTTCAGCTCCCACAACACTCGGTCCTGCTCTGCTTCATACTACAGTAACGTTAATAATCTCATCCATGAACATATTTTCTTCCCAAGTCCTATCCCAATTATTTTCCCCCAGCCGTTGAGGTGAAGACCACATCCCAAGATTCCGAGCTCAAACTTGGCGTCATCAAGCTACACCTTTGTTTTGAATAGGCTTCTAGCGACCTCTAGCAGACAGAAAATATTACATATTGCACCTTTAACGATGTCTTTTAGTATCTTTCTGGATCTTGAAAGTGATGGTTAAATTGCTGTCTATGGACGAGTCATATATCTCTCGGATTTCATCAAAAACTTTCTTAATTTGTGTTCCGAAGATGAACGAAGGTCTTACGGGTGTGGAACGACATGAGGGTGAGTAATTAATGGCATAATTTTCATTTCTGGGTGAACCCATTAAATTCTTCATTACAAAAAAGATACTAATGCTGATACTATGCTGTCATACTATATGACCTTGCCAAAACCTTATAGTTATAAAGATAAAACAATTCTGACAAAGTGGATACCAGGACTCCCTCTATTTCAGTTTATCATGACTCATATTTTTATAAACCTACGAAATGATTATAGTCGACTCGACATATTTTAACCTCAGCATTAAATGTGTCCAAAACACACTCTGCAGTGCCTGTTTATGGTTGGTTCGACATTCACCACTAATTACAATACAGTTCAAGTCGCTTCGTGAACTTGAACGTGTCGTCCGTCGCGAGCTCCCGCACGTGGCCACTCTCCCACAGCCTTACAGCTTGTCGCTCCAGATCAGCGGTCGAGACCGAATGTGAGGCATGCTCACTCTCGCGCTCCTGCCAGCGGCGGTCCAGTGCGGAGCGAGGGGGGCAGGGAGGAGCGCGACTCAGCAGCGGGATTCAAGGCAGTTTGCAGCAGTCACTTATTGGAGGATGGACGCAGAGATAAGCAGTAGCTTCGTGTATTAACCTTCAGCAACGGGAGTTTGTATTACTTTAGAGAGGAGTAGAGAAACGGAGGTTCATATCTGCGCGAACTTCACCAGCCTTTGGAAGCACTGAAAATACCAGGACGCTGTTTCTTCAGAAGCGTTGGTTCGCTGGACGGTTTTGCTCAAGCGCTCCTCACGTAGTCAACGGTGAGTGACTTAAATCCGTTTTGAAAAGTTTGAGCGTTTCTGATGCTTTGTCTGTTTTTAAAGTTTTGTTTTAACATGCATTGCTTATAACTAATTATCATCACTATATTTGTATCTTACTGTAGTTTCATTAGTCCGTAGTAGCCTACTTACTGCAATATTGACTTTACAGTGGCAAGTGACTATTGCATTATTGCTGCTTTTTTGGTAATATTTTATTTGGCATTGAATTATAATGGGAATCTGTTGTTTATATCACCTGTTAATTTAAACTACTATTTTTGTCACTTGTTCTTATTGCAGATTTAAAAAGATACTAGACCTATTAATAAATCTCACTAGATACATTTAAAAACAAAATACTATAGTAAGATTAAACTTCTAAGTTAAGATTAAACTAGTAAGTTAAACTTCATTATTGACTTTTTCAGTTTCATTCAAAGTTTAAAATGTTGCATTGATTTATCCTCTTACTGATTTCTAGATTATAAAGTTCAAATCAGTTCACCTTCATTTGTGCTTATGCATGTTGTTTTTGTTGTTTGTTTGGCTGTGAGAGTAAAGTGACTGAGTGCTTTATCTTACAAAGGTCATAATTATGTTAAATGTAGGCAGACACCAATTTATCCCAGCAAAAGTAATTATGGCATCCCAGTGTCTTTTGTAATTACAGCATATGGAGCGTCCCTCCTGGAGACACATTGTCTGAATAGCTTTTGTATTTAACACATTCTCACAACTCCCTATAGTTTATTCTCATTAGGTTCAGATCTTCTCACCTTTGACTAGTGTTATGTACTGTATGATAATTGCAACTTGTTAATTACCCTTAATGTTATCTGAGAATGAATGCAGTGTGTGTTTTTGACAAAACAGTTTGCTTTTTCAGAGGTTTTGCTGGTGTTTGTCTGTAACATTTTCCAAATATTCTCAATTAGATTTGTTAGATTCTCAGTGATATTCTGGAAAGTTTTGTGACATTCACCCACTTACTGTAATGTCACTTCAGTATGCTAGTAACCACTTCTCACAGCCAGCTGTTGTTGTTTAAAACAGCCTTTGTTTTATTGCTGTATGACAAGAGTTATAGTACATGTTGTGTTCATTGTAAAGCAATGTTTTTATTCTTAGTCAAATTGTAAATCAGTAAAACATTCCATTTTGCAAATCATTGGAAGAACTTAAAAGTAAAAACAAGGCATAAAACACTAATTTTAATGTAACGATCCAAGGATTGCCATGTTGGGAGACACTGAAGTGCCTAAACAGTCATATTTTTCCTCTTCTTTAAAAGAATCAGGCTTAACCCTGACCTGTTGTGTTCAACACACTCAGCAAAGAAGTTCTGTTTCTTCTATCAACATAGAGTAGATGTTTTCTGAGATTTTATTAACTGAAAACACAACGTCCCTTAATGTAAGATTCTAGGAACCACCTCCCTTCAGTGGAAGATTAAATATTAGACTCAAAACGATTCTGCTGTTATAAAGACATTCTTCACCCTGTCAGCAAAGCCTCTCTCTGGACTTCCAGTCTTATTATGAGTCATATTTAGCAGTTTATCTGTATTTTTGAGGGATTTAACTTAAAGTTGCCATATGTGAAACAGTAAATGCTGCATTCATGCACCGTTACTACTTGTACTTAAAGCCATTTTTGTGATTTGGAGAGTCTTAAAGGGTTAGTTCACCCAAAAATCCAATGGCTCAGTGAGCTCACCGAACTTCTCAAGATCCAGAAAGGTACTCAAAACATATTTAAAACAGTTCATGTGAGTACAGTGTAATGTTATGAAGCGACAAGAATACTTTTTGTGCGCCAAAAAACCAAAATAACGACTTTGACAATATTTAGTGATGGGCGATTTCAAAATTATGCTTCATGAAGCTTCAAAGCTTTACGAATCTTTTGTTTCGAATCAGTGGTTCGGAGCGCCAGAGTCACGTGATTTCAGCAGTTTGATACACGATCTGAATCACTGATTCGAAACAAAAGATTCGTAAAGCGTTGAAGCAGTGTTTTGAAATCGCCCATCACTAGATATTGTTGAATAAAGTCTTTATTTAGTTTTTTTGGCACACAAAAAGTATTCTTGTTGCTTTATAATCTTAAGGTAGAACCACTGTAGTCACATGAACTGTTTTAAATATGTTTTGAGTACCTTTTTGGATCTTGAGAGGTTCGGTGACATTGCTGGCAATGGAGGCCTCACTGAGCCTTCGGATTTCATCAGGAATATCTTAATTTGTGTTCCAAAGATGAATGAAGGTCTTACGGGTGTAGAATGACATGAGGGTGAGTAATAAATGACATTATTTTCATTTTTGGGTGAACTAACCCTTTAACTGCTCAACTGGCAATGCCTACATACTGACACTCTGAATCCTGGCACCGTACACAGTCCGCCATACCCAGCTGCTTTCAGGCATCCCACTGGAAATATTTAGGATGGAAGTGGGTGGGGGAAAATGTTATAACCGTTTCACCCACCCAGTTCCATCCTAAATATTTCACATAATTATATATCCTTTCAGCTACTCACTATGCCATATATTTGTATGAAATTGCACACTGGATGTTCTATGGGAAACCATTTGTTTATTTACGTTTATCATGTATGTCTTACAGTTGATACACTGTATAGCAATATGTCTGAAATTTGACTAACTGTCCTGGCAGCTGTATTTAATTTCGGGCCTTGAAGTTAAAGGCTTTCAAGTAGAATATATAGCTTCATGAGTCAATTTAAAAGTTAATTTTGGATAATATATACCCTTTCCTCAGAGCACGATGAAGCATAAATTGTAAATATTTGAGATACTTCCCAAGAGAAAACAGTTTTGCTTGCAGTACATTTCTGTAGTTGTATTGCATGTAGTTTTCTAATTTCACAAGTGCAGTCAGTTTAATATCAACAGACTGCTCTTATGAGTCAAGCTGAGGGGAGTCACTCACATGAGCTGTCAGAGTGTTTATAGTGTGAAGAGAGGCAAGTCAATGTGCTGGAAGGCTGGTTACACCATGAATGCCCAGCTGTTGCTGACAGTGTGTGGGAATATGGTGAGCGATCACTGATCACTAGGTCAAATGACATGCATTCCATGTAGCTCATAAAACTTTTAACCAAGTGCATTGATAGCCTCACTGAATCAAGCACTTGAAGGTCCAAACTCCCAGTATGGTGTTTGATTTGACAAATATATAGACTAATAAAATGAACAAACCTCCTGTTTTAATGAATTTGGCATCATACTGTATCAATGGAGATAGAGGTTGTAATTTCATATGACGTTGGATGGCGTTGGCAGGCATCGCTCTATAACCTTGCCTGCCGTTCTTGTCTTGATTGGAAGTGCACGTCAATAAACCAACACGCTACCACCGAATTTACGAGGTTATCTCTGGTATGTTCAGTCTGTGTGAAAAATTCAGTGCTGGCTCAGAGAATACCATAAATCTTTGATTAAGTTGCTCTAACATAGCCATTTATTAAATTCACCAAGACTACACTGTCTATATTGTCAATGAAAAATTGTTTTTTTTACGTGATTGGAGTCCTGACAGTAGATCTAGTGTTCTTAAGGCTGCCCGCTTGCAGACTGGTTTGCTGAGATATGCATAAGTGTATGTGTTTATTTATGGGTCTGTGTGTGTATGGAAGCAGTTGATCTGTATCATGTTGGGGGAGGAGCCATCCATTAATATTCCTGAGAGAAAATCAATGTATGCAGCTCTGTTTTCTTGGTATCGTCTTTCCATTTCTACTAATATGTCACATGGATAACAGTTTCTATCTGCATTGCTCTGGTCAATAGGCCTCTCTGTGGCTGTTGATTTAATCTCTCATTTACAATCTATCACAGTCAGCACTGACCAGTTTTAGTTCAGGTAGAAACGCTGTTCATACAGATTAATTTACACAGAATAAGTGAATCAAATGCAGTGATTGAATGGGTTGTGATAATGAGAGCTGCGAGGGGGCATTATTCTGCTAAATCCAAGATGTCAGTGTAGTGCTGGCTGCTGTGATGTTGAGGACAAGCAAACATGAGCTTCATTTCCTCAGAGAGTGAAGTCAGCACAATGATAGTGACAGTCTGTTAGCTCCTCCCACAGAGATGCCCCCTTCACTTCCTGTGGAGGTCTTTTGAGCAGCAAGACGTGATTCCTAGTGATGTGTCCAGTGTGATGTAGCGTACTTTGGCCATTTGAGTGATGAAAGAAATAGGGATGCACTGCAATTTTAGGGCCATCCTATAATCAGTAGCTTTTTGTGGAAGATACAATAACTGATAGGTTTACTTTTTGTATTTTAACCCTTTCAATTGGAATGGCTATATTTAATTTATAATGTTGCTAATTTACATTTGCAATCCACATATTTGTTAGTGAAATCTGTGTATAAACATTTTCATAAACAATTCATGCAATCTGCAAGCAGTCACAATATTACCGCATGACACAAGCTGATTGGCCTCTGCTGCTCCTGTAGCCAATGAGATTGCTTGCTCAACATTTAAAGTAAGCATGAACCGGAAGTTGCAAATGACTTTTCTCCAGTGCTGTGACGTATTTCCAATTGAAACGGAATATTGAATAGAGGGCAGAGTTTTACTTTAGCGTTCCTCCTCTCCATCTCTCACTCATAGCAGACTAACTGTTGCAGGAGAGTGGTTTAAGCATTTTCAACCCAAGCCGTCAAACTGATGTCATCAGAGAAGGGGCACCGTTGCAGAGGGGAGGAGCATTTTCAGATTTTGATTAAATATTACGAAGCCAAACAATTTTTTTGTGTGGATTGACTTGCACGGATGAATTGTTCACCACAAAACTAGCAATTTGAGCTAACAGAATAAATAAAGTCAATTTTGATTTCATGTGTACTTTAAATAGTCAGTTTGCACTGTAAACCCTAATGCTCAAAATAATTGGTTTGAGTAGGACAAACTTAAATTGAACAAATTAGTTCAGTTAAATTAACTGGTATAACTTTTTCTTCTGAGTTCACAGCACTGATGTATTTCAAGTAAACTGAACAGTTTCATTGTTTTGAGTTGTATGAACTAATTTCTTTTAATTTAGACTAACTTAAGTTTAACTGAAACTGGGCTGGGATTCCTATTTCCCAGCATACTTTGCCCATGGCACTCCAAAAGGTGAGTAAATACATGAGAAGAGTTTCTGTTAATGTGGGTTTTTGGAGAGTTACCATCATGGTGACAAGTTATGCTATACAAAATGTATGAGTTGAAGTTAGGAGCAATTAACATGCATGAGTACTACAAAACTTGACATCATAACTCAAAAAATATGATGTAACTGATTACTTCAATTTTTTTTTTTTTTTGAGTTAGCCCAACTTATTCGGGTTTACAGTGTGTACGCTGGTCCTGCAATGCACTATCATTGCATCATTCAGTTCTTCTGAAACCCTCCACCTCCCCCAGCTCCATCTGCCTAGATCTGCAATGGGATTCATGTGTCTATTCATGAAGCAGCGGCATATCTTACAAGCTCACAGCAGTGTGTCTGTGTATCTAATAGCAGTAGCAAGTCCATATACTTGCACATTCAAGTTACAAATGGCCGCACCCGCTCTTATGTTAAAAATAAGGTGGATACCATACCAGGAAAAATTAATGGAATTGTTAATAAAAAATCCCAGTTCTAGAGAATAATATTTTGGCCACTGATATATGGTGCACCACGGGCTCACTGAAGTAGTACAGCATCATGTGCTTGGGCTGCTTTCTATTAGTCAGGAATCTGCCCTGTCAAAGGGCTCTGCAAATCTGTACACCCCCACACTGAGAGAGAAACATTATGAAAACACTGTCCTTTTTGTACGTCCCCTGATTTATGATCTTTGGCCTGCGAGAGATGTAAAGCATGCAGCACTTTCTCTCCATCTAAGTCTCCAAGCTGATGCAACGCAGGGGTCTTCGGCTCACAACTGTTTTCACTGCACGGTGCGTCCCATAGTGATGTGAGTTATTATAGGAGACAAGCCGCTCGCTCTGCCTGAGGCACGTTCTGACTCTCACCTCTTTCTGCTGTGCTGCTGGCTTGTCCAGTGCATCTCCCACTGACTACAAACAAGCAGACTGTGTGACATGCCAGAGTTTCCTGCTTTACAACTGTTGACCTTGCCTGCATTTTAACCTCTGATCTGTAATTAGGTGTGTAAACATTAGTTCAAGAGCGGAATATGGTAGAGGAATGCAAAGTTTGCAATCCTGTTTAAGCAGTGAAGAGAGGCTGAGATTTGTGTTTGGAGGCAATAAAGCTGTTTAACCAGTATGTCATCAATGTTTATACAGATTGACCCTTTAATTCCTCTCTTGTATGTGTGTGGTCAACACCCACCTCGCACAAGACCAATCCAACAGGGAGGGGATGAGGCTAAATGTACATAATGGGACACATTTTAGTTAACATTCAACATTCATTCATGTTAGTCACATGTATTTTGAATATAAGTCTCTGTACTATATCTGCTTAATAGTGTTAATTAATATAACCATAGTAAAACTGATTTGATGGGTGGATCAGAGATGTGATGCTAATTTTTATGTCCTCTATTAATTCATAAAGTAATGTTTTTTTTTTCAGTATATCCCTATAATGAACATGATTTCAGTTCCTAAACTGAAATTTCTTGTCATACTTTTGTGTAAAATTAAGTAAAATGTAACCATCTTAAAGTGTAATTTAGTCGATTTTCAGCCCGCTTTGTATTGATACAATGTCGGGAGTATATGTAAGTGAACAATGTTTACTCCTTCTTTGTTTTACCTGGACCGAGAAATTCATGTTTATTTGTCGCCGAATGATGCAAAACGGCTTTTGACAGCTCCAGGGCTTTCTTGAAAACTACAGGTTATGGTTCCGCATTTTTCTATCTCTGCCCATGGACAGTTGGATTGACAGACTACCACAGACATTTAACAGAACAGTTATTGTAAGAGTAGGTTTATCACCGAAAATTGTATTATACTTTGTCTTTAAACAGCATTATGGTAGAAATGGAACACTATGGCAACAGCTTTCTTACCTTCTGTTTTCTTCAGACGGAACTGACTAAAGGTCAGTTTCTTTAAGTTTTTCTCCTTTGTTTGGCCGTAAACATTGTTGTTGACTATAAAAATGCGCTGGATCCTTCACTGGAAAGCGAAAGTTACTCACTCCCCCTTAACACTTACTCTTTGAATTCTTGAACCTGGAGACAATGAGTCGACATCATTATAACTAAAAGTTTGCTAAGAAGTATTTCCTACTAAAGCAAAGCAGTATTTGATTCTGGTAAGCGTATATACATAACAGACTGGTGGGAGTGGCCTTGGACGGCAACATGGCCAGTCCATTATGGGTGTTGAAGTTTTCCTACTAGGCAAAAGGGAAGACGACAGCTTTTATAGCAAATCAATTATAGAGATGATGAAATCCTATATTGATGCCTCCTCTCTGAAGGTTTGTACCGGCTATGTAAGATAATCCTGAAATCAATCTTTAGTGGAATTTGTCAGATGTAATTGATGGATGATTTGGAATCCTCTGGTTGCAGATAGTTTGAAATAATGCGTCTCTATCTTTGGCACAGCATGCTACATAAACCAGAGGGCTTATTCTCAGTCCAGTCATGTTGAACCATGACGGCAGTCTCTCAGGCATGTCTAAAGAGCCATGTAGGCTTAGATTCCCCCGTTTTGAGGGGATTATGTCCACACTGCATAGCACAGCAATTTAAACAGCCCTTATTTTGTGTCCTCAACCACCCCCATCTCACATGGTGGACAGAACTACTTATTAGCATCTGCGTTAGAGACCCGAGTCTAGTTGTCGCAGCTATGTGGAGCGCCGTGAAACTACAGCATGTGTTCACACTTAATCTCCAAAAACTCTGAGTGACTGTAGCAATGTTGTTGACCTCTCTCAATGGCCTTGTTAACCTCTCTGTTGTTCCCATGTTGAGAGGTATCTGTTAAGTATACGTGAAGGTAATGAGATGAGGTCAGAGTGTCAGGAGATGGTCCAGCAGACACAATAAAGTTTTAGTGCTGTCCATTACGGCCACTTTGTCCAGACAGCTTACACACTGAGCCAGCAGCATCCATAACAGGGCCAGTAGTCAGCTTGGAATGTGTTGACCGATGGAGTAAACATTTGGCAGGATTGCAGTGTTTAAGAGTAACGAGCAGAACTGAATGCAGAGGTCCCATTAAATGAAGTACACATTTTTCTGACATTCCATTGGCTTTGCACTGATGCATTGTGTAGAAAGACTTATCTGGGAAGTCCTGAGTTGGCACACAATCAAAGCTTGAAGTCTTGATTTGCTCGTTCTTCAGTTTGTTTTTTGAAGTAGATTTATATGAGATTCTGCAAGTGACAAATAATTTTTGGAATCTGCATTTGACTGTATAGTGTTTATAATTTTATCACTTTATAAATCCATATATGCATGCTATCTCCCGTTACTCAACTAATAACTAAACTTGTTTGCAGTGATTTATTAGCCAGGCTGATTAATCTGCAAATATTTGTCATTGTTTATTGGCATTAGCCATACCCACATTATTTTAACAGAAGCATTAGCCCTTTGTCAGCATATAATTAACCATTTTTGTCTTTAACATTTTTACTAAATATTGCGTAAAATAGTTTTTAATAAATTCATTTGCCATTTATTAAAGGTATACCACAAGCACTTAACCACGCCACAACCTTAAACCAATGCACGCACACACACACACACACACACACACACACACACACACACACACACACACACACACACACACACACACACACACTTTCTAATAAACCTGGCAATGTATATTACAAATATTATTGGTTCTTTGACGAATTGCTTATGTTTCCTTATTGTAAGTCGCTTTAGATACATGTCTGCTAAATGCATAAATGTAAATGTGAAAATGAAAATTTGGTCAGAATTTACTCACCTTCATGTCATCATTAATTTCTCTGTGTTTTTTATACATATATTGAAAGTCAATGAGATCTGATGATGTTTCTTCAAAAGGTTTAAGCACTGTGATTGTACTCTCTAGATGTCGGAATTGGACAATTCACATTCACACAGTAACTTTTAGTTCAGTGTGACATTCTTGAACACAATATTAGTCAGTTTTTGAAAGAGCATAGGCCATAGACCGAGTAATGTTTTTGTTCTTACCTTTGCAATAGTGTTGTCAAAATTACCGACCGTGATACCAAGTCGGTTCTGAAATTTTAAAAATATAACACTTTAATTGCTGATGAGAGGATTCGTAAACACCTCTGATTGGCCATTGTGTTCATGCACTCAACATATATGTCTGTGATTGGCTACAATGATCAACACGCAAGAGTGTTTGAAAGCACACGGAAGTGTTTGAATTTGAAAGTGTTTTGAAAGCTGGAGCATTCGGTGTATCGGTGTTCAGCGCTCCCGTGTGTAAGTGCTCGGTGAAGAGCGTCATTGATGTCTATTTACAACAAGTTTTTCAGAGGTGTTAAGAATCCGCTCATAAACTTTGTCACAGAGCTTATTTTCTGCAATTACCCCAAAGCCGATGTAAAAGTCCTATTGGGTTTTTGTCGAAGGAACCAGGGTGATGGTCTACAAAATGACATCATCTCTGTGGCACTCTATACACAACTCTCCATCTTTAGTCCTAAATTGCAGCAAATTCAGGACCTTGTGGTTCATTAGATCCATTTCCCAAAGGTAAAGTTCCTCATAGCCCGTAAAATCAAATGAACTTTAACAGCATCGCCATATAAAGAATTTATGTGTGTGTGTTTGTGTGTGTGTGTGTGAAATTTTGCACTTATTGTAATTGTGGGAAGTGGAGTTAGCTCCATGTGGATGGAGTTTAGTGAATGACTCTGCCAGATTGCCTGTGGTGTTGTTCCCTCTTCAGCCCACTCCATCAGCTGACTCTCGTGTGTTTTCCAATTCCAAAATGAAAAGAAAATAGGGGTGTACCATAAATTGCCTCTATGAATGCTGCCGCTATTAACATTTTACCATAAGTGCAGACAGTTGGAAAAAGAAGAGAAATAGTTGTTTTTCCTCTCTCTGTGGTGTGGTGTCCACCCTCTGGCTCTGTCTTCCCACCCGTTCGCTGGAGCCAGGAGATGAGGAATGGTCTTTTTGGCTGCTGATGTTTTCGCAGCTCCGCCTGTGAGCTCTGGGGTTCAGTTCAAGCCCCACGGTAATTTTATTACCCCTCTCCTCAACAACACAAACACTAAACCTCTCCTCCCACCCCATAACTCTTGATTTATGTCACTACAACCACCTTGTCCAAAAACTTCCCTGACATTTCCAGGAGACTTTCTGAATCACAGCATTCATAGCTGAGACAAGCTGTCATATAAAGCTGTGATGGGGGCAGACAGATTTCCACTGAATACTCTTGATTTAAACAGAGGTGGGTAGAGTATCCAAAAACTGTACTCAAGTAAAAGTACAATTACTTATAGAAATATTTACTCAAAGTAAAAGTGAAAGTAATAATCCTAATAGTTACTTGAGTAAGAGTAAAAAAGTATCCAATAAAAATCTTACTCAAGTAGCTCGTTACTAGTTACTTTTATTATATATAGCTATATATATATATATATATATATATATATATACACACACACACACACACACACACACACACACACAATAGCATGTTATTATTTAATGTTTATTATTTAAATAGATATTTAATTTATTAATAGATATCTTTGCAACAAACAAACATAGAAGAGACAAGCATTATTTCTAGCATCTGTAACCCGAATGTATCGTTACTATATTAATAACGTATACAGCTAACGTTACATTTTAAAGAAGAGAGAAAACTCTTTACATGTGCTCGCGCTCATATCTGAACTTGACACAAACAATGATCAAATACACATTGACGGATCTTCTTCGGTCTGTTCTCCAAAATGTAATCAAATGTATATTTCAACTGTGTCAACGCAAAGCGTTCATTTTCAAGACGAACAGGTCGCTGGCGCCGCCATTGCGCAATAGTATATGTATAAATTAATGTATAAATTAAGATATATGCCCATAAAAACGGTAAAGAAATACTACATACTTTTGTTATAGTGACGTAATAATCTACGGTGGCCCAGTAGTGCACAACACAACGAAATTAAAAAAGCAAACATAAGTTCACAACACAACGAAATCGAGACACAACACAACAGAATCGAGCCACAACACAACGGAATAAAGCCACAACACAACGGAATCAAGCCACAACACAACGGAAATGCTCCCGACCACTAGGGGGCTCTCAGAGCTCGGTAAAGTTAGGTAAAGTTAGGCTCGGTAAAGTTGTTCTATAGAGTCGGCAGTAATATCAATACCACGATTAGTTTAAACAGTATGTAACCACTGCATATCGACATGAAATATTAATTCAATATCACCTACGTGCAAAATACCTTCATATTTAGGCCTATACTTGTGAATGATTTGACGCGCTACCACGGCGCATGATGAAGGGAACGTCTGCCAATCCCACTAAGTGGTTAAAACGTATAATTTGTATTCATTAAAATTACTTTTAACATTTAAAAACAGACATATTCAAATTCCAAAGCTTGTCAGTCTTACCAACAGGAACTAACAACCTTTGGAATTTGAACATGTCTGTTTTTAAATGTTAAAAGTAATTTTAATGAATACAAATTATACGTTTTAACCACTTGGTGGAATTGGTGGATGTTCCCTTTATCATGCGCCGTGGTATCGCGTCAAATCATTCACAAGTATAAATATGAAGCTATTGTGAACGTAGTTGATTTTTAATTAATATACCATGTCGATATACAATGCTTACATACTTAAAACTAATCATGGTATTGATATCTTTGTAAAACTGTTGACTTTATAGAACGGTGGCAAGGAATAGTAATATTACCTAGCTCTGAGAGCCCCCAAGTGGTCGGGAGCATTTCCGTTGTGTTGTGGCTTGATTCCGTTGTGTTGTGGCTTATTCCGTTGTGTTGTGGTTTGATTCCGTTGTGTTGTGGTTTGATTCCGTTGTGTTGTGGCTTGATTCCGTTGTGTTGTGGCTTATTCCGTTGTGTTGTGGTTTAATTCCGTTGTGTTGTGGTTTAATTCCGTTGTGTTGTGGCTTATTCCGTTGTGTTGTGGCTTTATTTCGTTGTGTTGTGGCTTGTTTCCGTTGTGTTGTGAACTTATGTTTGCTTTTTTAATTTCGTTGTGTTGTGCACTACTGGGCCACCGTAATAATCTGTTTGGTTGTAAAATGTCGGCTATTGGCTCGGCTGTATCATGAAGTAAAATCAAATGAAATCGATAGGCCTAACGTTACCTGTGGAATTGTTCACAGACAGCATACGCAGCTCAACTAATAAAGATCTTCATCGCTGGCAAACAACTGTATGCATTTGCAGATTTGCTTTTAATTGACTGTAGGTCCACTGCCACTTCATCCGCTCCGAGTGAGAAACCGCTTCAAACGATTCAGCGCGTGCAGGAACTGAACAAATCATTCAAACTGATTCGCGAATCAATTTAGACAGCTTTACCAACTTGTTTGATCAAGTCTTTGAACAGAATCGACTCAAAAGAGTGATTCATTTGTGAATGGGGCATCGTTCATGAAAAAAGAGACAGCGCGCATGGAATAAACTACGCATTTCTTAACATTTACAGTATTGAATTAAAATAAAGTAACGAGATGAACGTTGCCCATTGTAGCGAAGTAAAAGTACAGATTTTTCATTACAAATTTACTCAAGTTAAAGTAAAAGTACCCACATTTTAATCTACTCTAAAAAGTACAACTTTTCCAAAAAACTACTCAAGTAAATGTAACGAAGTAAATGTACTTCGTTACTACCCACCTCTGGATTTAAATGCATGGTTGATATATATATATATATATTTTTCCCTCATGCTGTTTGGGTGCTCTGTCATCTTCTTAACTTATTTTTAGGGACAGATCTGATGCTGGAATCAGTAATGTGTGTGGATTTGTTTTTAGAGCCGAACAGTCTCTCGTTTAGTACTCAACTTCACAAGAAAACATATATAGCAGTAGTAATATATAATTCATTGACCAGTAATGATATTTTGTAGGGTTTCATATTTTAAAAAAGTTTTGAAAAAGTCTCTTATGCTCACCAAGGCTGATCAAAATACAGCAAACACCATAATATTGTGAAATGTTATTACAACTTAAAATAGCTTTTTTAAAATGTCATATCACATTAAATTATTCTATGTAATCTATACTGTATTTGAAAATTAAATTTATTCCTGTTACAGAAAAAGATGAATTTCCAGCATCATTACTCCAGTCTTCAGTGTCACATGATCTTTCAAAAATCATTCTCATTTGCTGATTTGCTGTTCAAGAAACAAGAAGATTTGTGGCTGTCAGTTTATGAAGCTATAAGATATTATCTGAATTGGACAATTTGAGTTATCTATGGAAGCTTGTTTCCGCCATGAGGTAAAAAATAAAATGGGTAATTTGGACTTTTAATCTCATTTAATCTCATTTTGTGATATAAAGTCAGAATAGTGTGATATAAAGTCAGAATTTGGAGTTATAAAGTCATAATTGTGAGATATAAACTCACACCTGCTTGTTGTAATGTGCAATTGTGAGTGGAAAAAAGACTGACGTTTTTTCTCAGAATTGCGAGTTTATATCTCACAATTCTGACTTTATAACTCGCAAATTGCATAAAGTCAGAATTGCGATATATAAACTTACAATTCTGAGAAAAAAGTCAGAATTGTGAGATATAAAGTTAGAATTGCGTGATTAAAAACTCGCAGTTGCGAGAAAAGGTCAGAATTGTGACTTTATATCAGGCAATTCTGACTTTATAACTTACAATTGTGAGTTTAAATCTCGCAATTCTGAGAAAAAAAAGTCAGAATTGTGAGATAAGAAGTTGCAATTACCGTTTTTATTTTTTTTATTTAGTGGTGGAAACAAGCTTCCATAGTCATCTGACTGTGTGTGTAGTTTATTTCATCCATCAACATTTTTTGGTACTGTTGTGCACTTATCATATGTCCTAAGAGAGCAGTATGGATTTCCTGTGGTCCATAGAAAGAAATATGAGTCTACCTTATGGATTACATAAATATTTTGAGACATATAATTTTCTCAACAGTCAGCTAACACTTTAGTGTTGCACTACAACTATTTATCAATGTCATGATC
This sequence comes from Megalobrama amblycephala, assembly GCF_018812025.1. NCBI lineage: Eukaryota > Metazoa > Chordata > Actinopteri > Cypriniformes > Xenocyprididae > Megalobrama > Megalobrama amblycephala. Next base: position 7,212,769 of record NC_063053.1, read on the forward strand.
ACATTGGGCAGATTAATGCAAGGCTTTTTTCTCATTTTGGTAGTGGCACCTAATAAACAAAGCCCCACAAAAGGTGAGGTGATATCTGTTCATCATATAAAGCGATCGTGTCTGTTAAGAAGGCTTGGACTAAACCACTCGGTTCATGTGGGTTTCTTTTATAATGACTTTATAAATTGATTTTTGTGGTATGCACTTTCAATGGAGGGACAGAAATCTCTCGGCTTTCATTAAAATAAATCTTTATTTGTGATGAACAAAGGTCTTCTAGGTTTGGTAAATAATCACAGAATTTTCATTTTTGGGTGAATTATCCCTTTAAATAGCTGTTTTTGAAGACAAATGTATTTTGCGTTCGACCATTATCAGCATTCATTGAAAAATTGTTATCAGAACCTAATGATAGTCAAAGCAATAAATTGGTTGACCTTTGAGTATGACCTCCTTTTCATGTAGGTCAGATGCCTAAACTGGAAGTCTGTCCCAAATGTGTGAACTTTAACCTGTCTGAACCTCAAGGTGGGGACTTGAGAAAGCGAGTCAGGTTTAATTGAGCATCACATTGCTTGTCATTGAGGCAGCAGCAGCATGGAGAGGTGAACAAAACCAGGACAGCACAGCTGGGAGACCAGCCAGTGAGAATGTGCTTGATGTTCACCAGCCACTACAGGCCACGTTGTGATTTGCTGCCAGATTAGTGCAGAATACCGAAGCTGTGTGTCAGTATTGATTTGAGAGGACTTCGGTTTATTTGGTGACTCAGCATTTCCCTTCTGAACCTAAGCACAAAAAGAATATAGATCCCGATATCACAGTACTGAGATCAGCTCATTTGCTTGACATTTTATGTAAGGTGTAGTTCTGATTTTTTGTTTTATGTGGTAAATAGAATATATTACTAAAAACATCATGTTGTATATTTTTCAGAGCTATGGAAGGTTGTTTTCACCACAGAAAAAAACAGTAATTGTGAGTTTATATTTCACAATTCTGGCTTTTTTTCCCATGCAATTATGCATTTATATTTCAAAATTCTGACTTTTTTCAGAATTGCGAGTTTATATTTAACAATTGTGGCTTTTTTCATGGAATTATGCATTTATATTTCAAAATTCTGTCTTTTTTCTCACAATTACTAGTTTATATTTCACAGTTCTGGCTTTTTTTTTTTCAGAATTGCAAGTTTATATTTCACAATTCTGGCATTTTTTTCATGCAATTATCATTTATATTTCAAAATTCTGACTTTTTTCAGAATTGCGAGTTTATATTTCACAATTCTGAGAGAAACAGTCATAAAGTCAGAATTGCAAGATATAAACTCGTAATTGCAAGTAAAAAAAAAGTCAGAATATAAAAAAAGCAAGATATAAACTCACAATTGTGAGAAAAAAGTCAGAATTGCGAGATATAAACTTGCAATTCTGAGAAAAAAAATTAAGAATTGTGAGATATAAACTCGCAATTACCCTTTTATTTTGACGGAAACAAGCTTCCATACAGAGCTGTACAATTCTAAGCAAAAATAATAAAGCAATTTTGTTAGGCTATAAAATGTTAGGCTACCTATCATTAACATTTTATCTGTATTACTCAAAATGTTAAAAATGCAGTTTCCGAGCAGTAATTTGAGATGGATAGAAGCTGTCCTGACTCTTTTTATGGTGAAGCCGCTTCTGTTTTTGTGCCACATAGCAAAAAGGATTAGAGTCAGTTACGTAACTCCCCCCAGAGCCTCTCCTCATGCATGGCCGTCTGGAACAGAATCTCTAAATAATGATTTTTAGGTTTATTTATGCTTAATTTGCACAATCCCTTTTGTTTATTAATGCATCTGCCTTCTTTTCATGTTTGATGAGCTAAAATGAGAGAAGTCTCAGAGAAAGAGGCAGTGATGGGGTATTTATAGAGTGTCCTGCTGTGGGGCTGGCCGATCTGTCTCTCTGAGGCATCGCGTCCTGTCAGACCCCATCAGATCTCCATATGGACTCGAGCTCACACACACACAGATTACTACAACTATATCACTCCCAATTAGACATTCAGCATTTTTACAATCAAAAAAACCTGTTTTGACCGTTATTTTGTTTGGATGTACTACTGTAGATTTTTTTTGTTGTTGTTCCAAAGGATAATGTCACGGTGGGTCAGGCAAAAACAAGAAGGGGATATAATTGCAGAATTTGATTTTAAACAAAAACAAAGAAGATAATCCAAACTGAAGATCACAGAAAAAACGTGTGGCAGCATAAACAACAAAAGAAAATGAACTGAACAAACTAAGGGGAACATTTACATGACAACGATGTACTAAACACTGAAAAGTTTTTCCTTTGCGTTTTTGTTGTCAAAATGACTAAAAACACTGTATTATGCTTCCAGGCCAGTAGTTGGCGATGTCACTTGTGCATGACGACACCGTTTTCTCAAATTCGCATTTTTGTAGTTTACACAGAGACAATAACGATATTGTATTCAAAAACTTTTTGTGTTTTCAGGCCATCAAAATGCCATTGTCGTGTAAATGAATGCCCAAAACGCATACGTTTTCCATTTTTAGTTGAAAACGGTGTAGTGTAAGTGCCCCCTCAGACCCATATTCAAGGGAAAACAAGGAAACTAATTAAACACAGGTGTGACGAGGGAAATCAAAAACCACTAAAACCACCAGCTAACAGGATAATAACTCAAACAATGAACAATGACAGAGACAAACCAACTCAAAGTCCTACAGAAACACAGACCAAACTAAACCTAATTTAAACTAAACATTTAATAGTTTTAGTTAACAATAACAAGATTGTTCTCAAGTTGATTGATCTTGTTTAAAGGATTTTTACTGAAAAACAAAATAGTAAATACTGAATAAGAATTTTTTTTTTTTCTGCACTGTATATTGTAGGGTAAAATGTAAATACAAACAAATGTTGTTGCCTGAGGTTCATACACACATACAAACACTTCCTTATTTAATACAATAAGCTTCCTTGTGTTATGAATGTAGATGATATCATGAAACAAAAGCTCTTTAACACAAACTCATCCTTCTATAAATGACACTAAACACACATGTGTAATCCATCTATCTTGTCTGAGTTAACAAATTCTTATCATGCAACCTTGCACAGGGTCCCAGAGGGATTAGATAGCAATATATGCTCTTTGGCCCATCTATTTCTCCAGGTTGTCCATTTCTCACCACATTTAAAGCTTTCTGAAGGGTGCTTTTGCTTCATTTCTGTTGTTTTTTCCTAAGATCTTCTCATATGTAAGTCAAGAAGCCATTACACTCGAGTCTGTGATCATTTCAGATGGCTGCACATCGTTGCATGTTTATACATATGTCAGATCCTGTGTTTGACAGCAGTAACATAGCAATGTCACCATAGCTTTGATCTCGCACAGCTCCCCATCTGTTACAGAGATTATGCGCTGAGGGAGAAAAAGCTGACATCAATGTTTCATGCCTTCAGCTGAGCTGCATCATGCATCCTGTATGTCTCTGAAGTTTCATCAGTGGTGCTCCTACATTCATGTAGTTAAGACACGGACTCTTGTCCTGTAATGCCTACTAGAGCAGTCCGTTTTAGCCTTTGGCCCTTGAGTGGCTCACTCTCTCAAACACACATGCATAAAAACGCACGTGTTCCTGCTGCCCTGCTCTGTCAGGGAAACTTAAGGCCTCCCTTAGGGCACTCAGGCTGATGACTTCATTGGCCTTGTTTGTTTTCTGCCCTTGGGGCTGAAGCGGAGAGGGAAGAGAGCGCTGGCTCATCCTGACACTCCAGCACAGGAAACAGTCTAGTCCGGGCTGGAAACAGACGCTGAAAGAGCCCTTTGGAAGTGGCATTCCTCTGCTGTCTGCCTTTCCAAACATCTGGTTTCATGTGGGTAAGCGTACTGTCACCCTCTGTGCCATCACAACACTGGAAGTGTAAATGCCTCTTTTATATGGAAGCCAAAAAAAGGTTCTCAAAAACATGACAAATAAGGCCCATTCACACAAGTGAAACGAAACATCTTTAGTGAATACCTCCAGATTCCCCAGATCTCAATCTATTTGAGCATCTGTGGGATGTGCTGGACCAACAAGATCGATCTACATCAACCTACAGGGTCTGCTGCTAACATCTTGGTGCCAGATACCACAGAACATCTTCAGCGGTCTAGTAGAGTCATTATTTGGCGAGTTGGTGCTGGTTTGGCAGCATGCGTAGGACCAACAGCATATTAGGCAGGTGGTCATAATGTTTTGGCTCATATTGCTTTATGTGAGTATATTGTATGTACTCAAGTACTGTAAAGTTGCAGGTACTATATATCACTGAGCGATAATTCAGTTTACATTTTTTGATGATGTAGCATTCAGCCGTAGATCACTGACATGCTACGCAATATCGCGTTCATTATCGCAGATGAATCGCATTCGATGATGAACGTGATATTGCGTGGCTTGTCAGTGAACTACGGCTCTGTCTATTAAATGCCGCTCCATTTGAAAGCAGGTGATGGCGATTTAGCGGTAATCAGGGAAACGGCTTTACTGACAAAATGCGTGTGACAATCGCATGCGATATATCACCCAGCCCTACGAGATGCAAAAGCTATTATCTTATTGGTCAGAGAGTTTTATTCACCAGACAAATTATTTTTGTTTGCAGTGTTTTGTTTGTAGAATCTATTCAGAGGAATGCATTGTTTTGAATATTCACAGCATATTTTTGTTAATAAAGAATATATTTTAATGAAAGCTAATACACGTTTTTGTTTTAATTTCTTTTTTAGTTTGTTTACCTTAAACATGTTTGAAAAATGAGTGTTAATAACATGCACTCATGCTGTTTGTGTCTTTGTGTTTACGGACTGAATGTTTGGATTCCATTTTTTTTCTACATTGTCTGCACAGTGTGTTTCATCATGGTCCAATGGCAGTCATTTTTCAGGAGTACGCCCACAGGGACTCGGTTGAGGATTTACTGAGGTTATGTGTTATATATTGCTTTTACAGTTATTTGAAAAAGCTTATATTTTCCTCCCCATTGAGTTTGTGGGATAAAATCTCTGTAATGTACTGTAATCTTGTTTCAGTTTTGGCTGCTGTGTGGTTCCGCTTTCTGGTAGGAGGATGTGATGCTTATTTGGCTCTTAGAGGCACTTGGATCTAGAATGTGTTATTCAGTCGAAGACTAAGGTCACTAAGCGAGAGGTCTGATAGACTGCATTTTAAATAAAATGTCTAATTATAAGATACTTGCCTGCCAAAACTGCCAAATTGTGGTCACTCCAATCAAATGTCCATTAATACTGTGAACTGAGTCAGTTGGGCGGTTATGAAGTCTTGGACGACTCATTAAATTAAAAGTTGATTATACTGTACAAGGCTATGATTGTTCAGTTTTGGAAGGAAAAACTAGAATAACAAACCCACTGTAGTACTGTACAAAGCCCAAACAACTGAGAGCCCAGTTAAAATCAGCAGTCCTGTCCTATCTGTTCTTCCACTTTGTGCCTAGACAAATACTTCTCATTTTCTGCTCTAGATGAGAAATCAAGACTAAGACTAATGCCTGCTCTTAATGTCCTCTCTGGTGTGATCTCGGTGGAAACTAGAGCTGCACGATTAATTGTTAAAAGATCGCAATCTCAATTCAAAAACACACGTGATCTTATACCTAATTGACAACGATTTGGCTATGTCTATTAAATCTTTGACAAGTACGATCATATGGAACATTAAAATCTGCATTGGTGCCGCCGCTGATCCATAGAGAGCAGTTGTCATGTATAGTTATGAAACAGCTTCACAAACAGACTTTTCAACCACACAGTATCATTATTTCTGTTACAATATTTCAAAATAAATGAGGAAAAAGTTTATAGTTCAGATATAAACACTGATGTCTATGGTAGTGATCAAATTGGAGCAAATCCCCTTTTGAAAGTAAACTGACGCTTCAAACAAAGATGTCAATTACATCGTTATACCAATAGGTGGCGACAAGCGACTGTTAAAATGTATTTGTCATTGAATCATTCAAGAGATTCATTCAAAAACACTGGTTCATCCAATACATTCAAATCGATTTAAAAAAAAAACTAATTAATTAAATTCTTTATAAAGAATGCAGTATTTTACATTTTGTCAGAACCTCTAGTAAATTAAACTTTTTTTGTTGATGTTGTTGTTTTTAGTTGTCTATTCAGAATCGTGGGAAAATTGTGATGTCTATTTTATGTGATTGTCAATTTATCCAGAATCGTGCAGCTCTAATGGAAACCAAGGGTGATCCAGAAAGAGAATATGAATAAAAGTGTTTTATTATTGTACGCTTAAAGAGTGAAAAACAATTTGGTGTAGGATTTACTTTCCCCTAAAAATGCTAGTAAATTTCATAATTACAAAAAATGGTAAGTAACACATTGAATTAGATGTGAAATTTTGAAGAAAGACTCAAATAGCATTTTCTTTGAAAGTGTACTCCAATGATCTTTCTTTTATTTGCAACTTTGAAAAAGCATTTAATCTAATTACAAACCCGATTCCAAAAATTTGGGACACTGTACAAATTGTGAATAAAAAAGGAATGCAATAATTTACAAATCTCATAAACTTATATTTTATTCACAATAGAATATAGATAACATATCAAATGTTGAAAGTGAGACATTTTGAAATGTCATGCCAAATATTGGCTCATTTTGGATTTCATGAGAGCTACACATTTCAAAAAAGTTGGGACAGGTAGCAATAAGAGGCCGGAAAAGGTAAATGTACATATAAGGAACAGCTGGAGGACCAATTTGCAACTTATTAGGTCAATTGGCAACATGATTGGGTATAAAAAGAGCCTCTCAGAGTGGCAGTGTCTCTCAGAAGTCAAGATGGGCAGAGGATCACCAATTCCCCCAATTCTGCGGCGAAAAATAGTGGAGCAATATCAGAAAGGAGTTTCTCAGAGAAAAATTGCAAATAGTTTGAAGTTATGCCGGCTAAAACTCTATAGGTCAAAAAAGAAGCCATATCTAAACATGATCCAGAAGCGCAGGCGTTTTCTCTGGGCCAAGGCTCATTTAAAATGAACTGTGGCAAAGTGGAAAACTGTTCTGTGGTCAGACGAATCAAAATTTGAAGTTCTTTTTGGAAAACTGGGACGCCATGTCATCCGGACTAAAGAGGACAAGGACAACCCAAGTTGTTATCAGCGCTCAGTTTAGAAGCCTGCATCTTTGATGGTATGGGGTTGCATGAGTGCGTGTGGCATGGGCAGCTTACACATCTGGAAAGGCACCATCAATGCTGAAAGGTATATCCAAGTTCTAGAACAACATATGCTCCCATCCAGACGTCGTCTCTTTCAGGGAAGACCTTGCATTTTCCAACATGACAATGCCAGACCACATACTGCATCAATTACAACATCATGGCTGCGTAGAAGAAGGATCCGGGTACTGAAATGGCCAGCCTGCAGTCCAGATCTTTCACCCATAGAAAACATTTGGCGCATCATAAAGAGGAAGATGCGACAAAGAAGACCTAAGACAGTTGAGCAACTAGAAGCCTGTATTAGACAAGAATGGGACAACATTCTTATTCCTAAACTTGAGCAACTTGTCTCCTCAGTCCCCAGACATTTGCAGACTGTTATAAAAAGAAGAGGGGATGCCACACAGTGGTAAAAATGGCCTTGTCCCAACTTTTTTGAGATGTGTTGATGCCATGAAATTTAAAAGCAACTTATTTTTCCCTTAAAATTATTCATTTTCTCAGTTTAAACATTTGATATGTCATCTATGTTGTATTCTGAATAAAATATTGAAACTTGAAACTTACACATCATTGCATTCTGTTTTTATTCACAATTTGTACAGTGTCCCAACTTTTTTGGAATCGGGTTTGTAGAAATTGACTGTTTTTTCTAATATGTGTGTTTGCCTTATACTTTTTGCTTATTACGCTACCATGCTGTGAGCAATGGCAAGTTGAAATCAACTGTGGGTCGGGTTTCCTGTGAATTTCATGGGAGTACTAGTCCAATAATTTGGCATTTTAAACCCAATTTTAATGGGCCAACTCAAGAATGAGATGCTAAACAGTGTGGCTGATTTGACTTCTGGTTCAGATGTCACATTATAAGGTCATGTTGAGCATTATGTTATATACAGTATTCTGTTGTATAATGCACATTTTGGTAAAAAAGTAGAAGGCCATCCAGGTATTCTGTGCATACAGAGAATGTGTGAACTGTTTATATATGTACTGCAGTCTGCAGGCTGTCCTCACCTGTCCCTCTTTGTTTCTGTGACTCAGCAAATTGTATTCCAGACTTCGGTTTTAGCAAACTATTAAATGGCTGTGCAAATATCAAATAAAAGATAACTGTGATGGGTTTGGACCTGTTTGCTCACTCCCTCTGCCTTTCAGCAAATTGAGTTGAGAAAAAGAAGGAATTGGAGAGTGCTGGATGGAGAGAGTAAGAATGGGGAGGCAGATGGAATTTGTGAGAAATTCATCCTAGGGTTATGCGACAGTCAGAGACGCTGTGAGAAACTGCTCTCTTATGAGTTTTTTTTAAAAAAACATTTTTGAGTTTTTCTGCCTCATCAAGAATGATGTTGAAGGCTAACTGAAGAATTTCTGGAGTAGTGTAGAGGGAAAAAATCCTCCTAGACCCTTTATACTTTTTCCACACAGTTGTTTTAAAACTTTATTTGCTTTCTCATGTCCTTCCTTTAGACCTTTCAGGAGAAACCTTCTTACAGTGGAGTTGGCCCTTATTTGGCCTTTTGTCACATGATGGTATGATGCAGCTAGTATTAATTAAACTTTACTACCACTAATAAAACCAATCTGTACTGAGATCCCTCTACATTTATAGTCTCTCATTCCCAGCTGTGCTCCCTCTGGTGGTCTGAGGCTGAACTGCTATTTTTACTACTACTTCAGAAACTGAATCCTTTGGAAGATTTAGCTGTGCTGACTGAGTAATTGTCAAAATACTATTTGTTGGAATTTGAACTTACCTGATAATTATATTATTACTATATTACATTTTAAATAATGTTTTAAAAATTATATATTTTCAAATAATCCCTTTGCAGGGATCGTGCATTAAATTTACTTTAATGAGCAAAGTCTTTGTCTTTTCTGGTTTATTAAGCTTATTTTTTAGTACAATTAAATGTGAAAACTATATTTTGTTTCAGCCAGGGTTATTATGTTTAACTAAAAGTAAGTATAAAAAAACTTTTTTCGTTATGTAAAATAAAATAAACCAACTGAAATATAATAAAATAAAATATAAAACAGCAACAAAAAAGCAAGGCAAAATTTCACATTTTAATTTAGTTTAACTTGATTTACTGAAATAACAAAAACTAAAATTGAAATAAAAATAATAAAAACTTTATAGACCAAAAAATAATAAAACTTAACAAATTAAAATGAAAAAACAAAAAATAATAATATTAATAAAAACTATAATTTTATCTCAATGATACTAAAATAATGGGTAAATGCTTTGATTTGTAACTAAAATTTTGACATCGTACAAATACATAAAACAAAAGCATATTTTCTTATACTTTATAGTATGATTATATTATATTTGACAATATAATAATTTGTAAACATCAATAATATTAATGTTTTCTGTTCTTTTGTGTCCTGTTCTCTTGTCTAGGTATTTGCCTTTTGCTGTTTGTAAAAATGAGCACTTCAAGATGCATAAAACATAATCACTTAGCGGTTTTTTTTTTTCTCTTGCTGTTACATATTTGATCTGTACCATCCTTTCACAGTCTCTTAACTCACATTGCGAATGCTGAACCGTGTCCTCTCTGGGGTTGCTCTAGCTCAAGTGTTGTCTGCCACCAAATCAAACTGAAAAAGGCATAAATTATCATCATCATATTGTGCTTGCACAATAAACATAGTGGAAACTGGGACAGTCAGCAGAGCATTAGGACAACAAAGCTGCTTTTGCTTTCCTGGAAAACAATGCTGACAGAAAATGGAGAGATTTACTGCTTTTACTTATCAAACAGGATAAAGGGTTAGAATTGCATTACGAATTACTGAGATATTTTTATTCTAGTTGTTTTGAGACTACAAATAGTTCTGAGTGAACAGGACTGACATGAGAAATCTCTCGGTTGGTGTTATAAGACTCTGTTATGTAACTCTCTCTCAGGCAGCTGCGTCCTTCATGCTTAAATCGCAGTTGTCTTGGGACTTAATGTGAGGCGTCTCTGCAGTGATGATGTTGAATATGAAAGGACTGAGAGAGTTATGCTGGTGGATGCTTCCATGTTCACAATACTACACCCAGTCCATTAGGAAGGGTAACAGCAGATGAACAGCAGTGAGAAAAAGTGTGTGCAGTTGTCAGGATCCTGACATTGAGAGTCATGTTGGAGGTTTGTAAGCATCTTAAACATAGAAACGGCAGATGTGCGCTTGAGCGATGAGCATCACTCACATCAGAGCTGAGCTCTCGTGTCCTTGAGTCGTCTCTGAGATGATTGAAGACGCCGTGTGACTTTGACATCACTGCGCTGCTGTTAGACCATTACACCCGCCTAATGACAGCGTCGTGGAGATTAACGACATTAATCAGCTGCAGAGGGGCGTTTGGCTACTGACACAGACGATCTAAAGTACGTCTGTGGAAAAGAGTACAGCTTGCTGCTGTCATACTCCAGAGTTTCAGTTGAGAAATGTACATTTTTTCACCCTTTAAAAAAGCTTTAAAGGGTTAGTTCACCCAAAAATGAAATTACTCACCCTCATGTCGTACCAAACCCATAAGACCTTTGTTCATCTTCGGAACTCAAATTCAAATATTTTTGATGAAATCCGAGCAATAATCCATATAAAGCAACACAATTACCACATTCAAGGTCCAGAAAAGTAGTAAAGACATGGTTAAAATAGTATAATGTGACTACAGTGGTTCAACGTTAAAGGATTAGTTCACTTTCGAATTAAAATTTCCTGATAATTTACTCACCCCCATGTCATCCAAGATGTTCATGTCATTCTCTCTTCAGTCGAAAAGAAATGAAATTTTTTGATGAAAACATTCCAGGATTTTTCTCCATATAGTGGACAACAAGTATACAATAAGTATATAACAGTTAGTTCAAGCTTTGACCTGTGGAGGGCAGTAATACACTTAGCAGTGTCTACACTGCCGGAATTCTAATAGAGAAGAAGAAGAAGAGAGCTAGTTCAAGATGAGCATTTATGGTTAAAAGTATATAATTTTTAATTTTTTTTTAGAAAATGAGCGATGGTTTCTCCCCTTATTCCTTGTCTGGGATCGCGTAGAACGCTTTGAAGCTGCACTGAAACTGTAATTTTGACTTTTGACCGTTTGGAGGCCATTGAAGTCCACTATATGGAGAAAAATCCTGGAATGTTTTCATCAAAAACCTTAATTTCTTATAAAAAGAAGCATTTATTAAGTATATAAAATGCGTCAAAACTCCTAGAAACAACAAGCATATCGCTGAGAAAAAAAGAAGAAAAAAAAAATTGCTGAGAACACTGCAGTGTGCACAGTCTCGAGCCTTTGATAGCGTTTGCGAACGCTATGAGTGCATAAACCATTCAATGTGCGCATGCAAAGCGCCTTCAGTCTACATTGCTCTTTGCTGTTAGAAAAACTGTTAGAAAAACTGTGCTGCACGTGTACACGCGTTCTGTGCTGATGATTACAGCGTCACGGCAGTGTACACCTACTCTAGTGTACGTGTAAAAAAATGAAGTAATATTCACCCTAATTTTGAACGCAAACTATAATAAAAATACATTTACATGTAGCATGATGCGGGCCACAAATTTAATGCTGATGGGCCTGTTGAGTACCCCTGGTTTAAATGAATAAACAAATCACCCATGTGATTTCCATGCTCCACTTTTAAGTTATGTGTCGCCTAGCCACAACCTACAGATCCCAGCATAAATGGTGATACATTATAATATTTGTTATTAAAGTATCAACAACATTCAGAAACAAAAGCAAGTACAGGCAGTGCTGCGTGCATGATTGGCATGGCAGAATGTGCGCAACAAGCGCTTCCTTTATAATCACTAAAAAGATGAAAGTTTGTCTCGATCTCACAACGCTTCAATGATTGCACAATGATTATTTAATAATATTGTCTACACTTTGTTTTAATCGGAGGATTTGCCAGCATGCAAAGCATTCAGCACTGAACAAAAACTGGGTTTTGAGCGGTGAGTGGATCCCAACATCTCATTGCGTTCCAGAAATCAACAGATTTGTCTGTGATTGGCTACAACGCTGCGAAAACATGTTATTAGAAACTCTGCCTATGCTTGAGCCCGTAAAGCATTTTTGATTGATCTTAGTTGTTCTTTAAAGGTGCCCTAGAATTAAAAATTGAATTTATCTTGGCATAGTTGAATAACAAGAGTTCAGTACATGGAAATGACATACAGTGAGTCTCAAACATCATTGTTTCCTCCTTCTTATATAAATCTCATTTGTTTAAAAGACCTCTGAAGAACAGGCGAATCTCAACATAACACCGACTGTTATGTAACAGTCGGGATCATTAATATGTACGCCCCCAATATTTGCATATGCCAGCCATTCAAAACATTACACAAGCCAGTATTAACGTCTGGATCTGTTAGGGCTGGACAATAATTCAATATCAATATATATCGCGATATATTTTTTTTCGATAACGGTGATATGATTTTTAAACACATTTCCGGTATTTCGATATATACATTACAGCATCTTGAGGCGCAGCTGTTAGAAAGAGCAGAACGCGATTGGCTATTTGCGTGATGACGTAACGTTACACCACAGAGACATGCAGCCACCAGCCAGTGCTCAGCAGTTGTACGCTAAGATCAAACGCGAACGCGGCAAGTTTTACAAAATGAGTGCACCTGATGCAAACGCGACGGAACAAGCTTCCACAACTTGATGAAAGTATGTGTACATAACTACACCGTGCTGGTTAATGTTTGGTGCAGGAGAATGTGTGAAATAAAAACTTTAAACACGGATACTTTATTCTGTATGAGCTATGTGTCACGTGGCTAGTGTTATTAAACTCATCGCGGAGCTCCGCGCTGAAACCGAGCATATGCGCGCTCCGCCTGTATATCATAAAAACAATCGTATTTTTCATGTGTTCGTATTCAAACTCCAGTTCTGATCGCATCGCGAGCAAAATACAAACACACGTGCTGTGCTGAGGTAAACAGCCTACGGCTTGGGTATTTGAACGCAGCTAGAGCAGGCAGAGGTGAATGAGCAGCACTTTTGTGTTATTTGAATTCTCCGCTGTAATGCGAGAGAATGTGAACATATTTTCCATTTGGGCTGGTAGATTACAGCAAAACAATCCACTTCCGAGAGAAGTGATGCTTCCTCATTCATAATACTGCAATTATAATCTTATGCATACTACAGCGCAGTGATTGGATTAAATGAGCTTTATGTCATGAATATATATGTCGAGATTCGCTCGAACCGGTCTATGTCAGCATGTTCGACCATGCCCATACTTGGGCCGAAAGTACACGATTACGTCAGATTTTGTGACGTTGCTCCGACTCAGCTTTTCAAACAGGAAGACAGAAATCGCTATGAAAAATGCAAAAATAACTATTTTTCACTTATGAATAACATTGAGTAGGCTACCTTTAGTGTTTTCAATGATGTGCAGCCTATACATATCTGTTTACATCTCAAAAAAAGTGTTTTGGGGTTTCATGACCCTTTAAGAATAATAAAATCAGCCTACGTTATAGTTTAATGTTAAAAATGTTAATATTACTAAAGTGAGTGAGTCTTATGTTTATTTTTATGTTTGTATGAAGGCTAAATACAAATAAAAGCTGAACATAAATTTATTTGTACAGTTTTTATTTCTAAAATCCTATATAGTTTTATAGGAAGAGATTTCATAGATTTGGCAAATTAATTTTTCAGACGTTTGTAGGTACAGATATCCGTTGTGGCCGTTCTTGGCAGTTTTTCTGAGGCTATTATATAGTTCATATCGATATCGGAATTATATCGTATCGACCGAAATTAAGAATTATATCGTGATATAAATTTTGGCCATATCGTCCAGCCCTAGGATCTGTGCACTGCTGAATAATCAGACTAGGTAAGAAAGCAAGGACAACAGCGAAAAATGGCAGATGGTGCAATAATAACTGATATGATCCATGATATCATGATATTTTTAGTGATATTTGTAAATTGTCTTTCTAAATGTTTCGTTAGCATGTTGCTAATGTACTGTTAAATGTGGTTAAAGTTACCATTGTTTCTTACTGTATTCATGGAGACAAGAGCCGTCGCTATTTTCATTTTTAAACACTTGCAGTCTGTATAATTCATAAACACAACTTCATTCTTTATAAATCTCTCCAACAGTGTGTAATGTTAGTTTTAGCCACGGAGCACTATCAAACTCATTCAGAATCAAATGTAAACATCCAAATAAATACCATACTCATGCGATTAGACATGTTGCACGACGAACACTTGTAAAGATCCATTTTGAGGGTTATATTAGCTGTGTGAACTTTATGCTGTTAAAGGCAAGTGCGAGCTCAGTTGGCGGGGAGCGTGAGGAATTAAAGGGGCCACAGCCTGAATCGGCGCATAGTTAATGATGCCCCAAAATAGGCAGTTAAAAAATGTATTTAAAAAAATCTAAGGGGTATTTTGAGCTGAAACTTCACAGACACATTCAGGGGACACCTTAGACTTACATTACATCTTGTAAAAAAAACGTTTGATGGCACCTTTAAAAACAACAACATTTTTATAGCCCATTTAAAGTGTTTATTACAAACAAATTATTGATAGAAAATGAATAAATGTAACTGAACAAAAATTTGCGTTGCATTTACTGTCCTGTAAAAACAGCACCCCCACTTCCCGCGCCTATGTCCTCATGTCACACTGTGGGATCTCAGCTGTCCTATACGTCAGACTGTACAACAGTCAAGACGCGTTAAAAACGGACTTGTGCTTGAAAACTTGTCCGGAGTTTTACATCATCAACCCACACACATTCGGTGACAGTGAACTGTATGACACGCGGGACTGAAATAGTGGCTAACAAAGAAATCTCTAGCGTTAATTTTGTTCATGGCTTATCTTGAAAAACGAAGACAATTTGACGTTTGTCACAGGAGAAGTCACACTGCAAGACTGCTGCAAATCTTCTGACACCGCCAATTAAAATTTGATCGCAACGGTCATTAATCGGCTGTCGGTGAACATATCAAACTAGCGATTAAAGACTACAGATTTTTCCCTAGGATTATAGGAATCTTTTAGGACTCTCAAAATTTGTCTCAGACGACCAAATCGTGGCCAAAATCGCACAGTGTTCACCCGCCTTAAGGGTTTGTTTACATGACAATGATGTACTAAAAACGGAAAACATTTTTTACGTACAGACAAACGATCCCTGTTCACATGGATCCGCAAAAAAACTGCTAAAAACGCTGTATTCTGCTGCCAGGCCACTAGATGGCGATGTCACTTTGTAAAGAACCTACGCGCCTATAGACTGAACCTGCAATACAAATGCGCAAGACGTCATCGTTTTCACAAATTCGTGTTTTTGTAGTTTACACAGACATGATAACAGTATTGTTTTCAAAAACTTGCACTTTGAAACCAGTTTTCGAAAGTTTGTGTTTTCAGGCTCCCAAACCGTGTTGTCGACGAAATGAACGACGAAAACGCATACAAAATTTTAATTTTTTTATTTGTGTCATGTAAACGGCCCCTAAAACCAAAGCTGTATTTATTTAATCAAATATATAGTAAATTGAAATATTATTACAATTCAAAACAACTATTTTATTCTTGAATATATTTTAAGGTATTTCTGTGATGGCATAACTAAATCTTCAGCAGTCATTACTCCGGTCTTCAATGTCACATGATCCATCAGAAATCATTCTAATATGCTTGTGAAACACTTCTTCTTATTATCAATGTTGAATACAGCCAGGACTCAAACTCAGGTCACCCAAAACGCTACCGCACTCAGTGTTGTTGTCAAATTGTTGTAACCTATTGGGTTTCCAGACAAACCTTCCTGCTGCTGTGCATTTACACATTTTTCAGTTGCTTTTATCCAAAGTGAATCAAACCCATGACCTTGGATCACTAGTACTACTGATACACTGAACCTCAGACTGACCTGTGTTCAGATCAGAAGAGGGTTCTTATGAAAGGACGTTGAGATGAGGTCTTGATTAGAGAATATAGGACGATACAGACAGAAAGCAAAGCAGGTGAATTATGATGAGTTCAGGCTCTTTTAAGCCCATGAGAGTATCCTGTCTCTGAACCAAATCGCAAGGCTGCAGTCAGAGGTCAGCAAATGTGGCTCAGTTGTTAGTTTTATGAAAATTAAAATGCTAATGCCATCCCAAATCTCAAAAGCAGTGCGAGTTGGATAGTAATCCGATTCTCCATGACAGAAATAAATAACAACATAAATCCACAGTCCAGTTTTTGCTAATACCTGAAACTGGTCAGACTTTTCTTTCAGACTTTCTATAAACATTTTATTTCCATCCACATTTCTTTCAGTATCTATATCATAGTTGCACCCAAAAGTCTAAAATCCCTAGTAAAAATGCTTGTTTTGCAGTCTTTTCCAATTTACCTCAACAAAATGATCACATTCTCATGAGTTATTAATACCTTGCTGTTTATCATGTTTTTCTATACTCTTTATCTGCTTTTCTTGTTTTCATATCCTATAACCAAAGACATAGAATTGAAGGTTATAACTAGTAGCAGTCAGGACTCATTAAAGTTCAAAACCCTCAGTTCACCATTAATTGAGGCCAGTCTGTGACCCCGCAGGCCGCTTCTCTCCATGTGTGGGTGCCTCATAACTCCCAGTCCATGTATTACAAGTTCAGAGGGAGTCAGTCAGCGTCTGTATTGTGGTGCGCGGCTGGTATTGTATTGTCCTGCTGTGTATCCATACGCGTGGTTCTCAGGGATGGGAAAATGATGAGACATTGAGCTGCGTCCCCGTCTGGAAGGAGGAATGATGGGGTCAGAGAGGAGGTGGAGGTGGAGGAGAGAAGTGGATTGATGCCGCTCCGTCCTCGAGTCCCTGACGCTTGGCCCTCACCATCTGCCACCCTGCAGGCTCTGTCTTTTTCTTGCTGAGCCCAGAATAGGTCAGATACACATTTACCTCATCTAACAGTACTGTTGCCTACGGGAGCAGGTGAGGAACAGGAAGGTTAATGGGGAGAATGTTAATAGTCTTTACAGTATAGTTTGAGTACAAGTGAAAATTGTCATCATTTACTCACCTCATAGAGAAACATTTATTTATTTGCTTAGAACTCGCAAATTCTCTACTGAAGCAAAATTTCCACTCTTTTACATATAATGAAAGCGGATGGTGACCAGTAGCTGTCAAGCTCCAAAAAGGACAGAAATGCCCCATTCAAATATACCATCTGCTATAGCAGTCCTGGTGCATTTGCAATGTGTTAACAGTATTTGCATAAAGCAGGAAGTGTAGAACACTTAATATTCAGTACTGAAGAAAATGGACATCTGCATCTTGAATGTGTTAGAAGAACTAGGGCAGAAGGCACGATTTTTAGTGAATAATATCCCAAATATCTTAAAATTCTTTTCATGGCATAGGAAAATATATTAAATCATATAAATTCAGAAGTGCTAGAATTTAGTTGTTTTACTTTTATATTTTTTGTCCTTTTTGGAGCCTGACTGCTTTATTGAAAAGTTTTTATTACGGAAATAATATATTTATATAGTGTGAAATGAATGTATGGTTTTCTCTGACAAATTATTGCATGGTAATTGCAATTAAATAATGTATTGTTGTTTATTTTGCCTTTGAAGTATATATATAAAGTGTACTGCCGAATGTACTGACAAGCATTTATGATTATCTAAAATATACTTTAATGTTAAGTTTATTGAAACTTGTATTTGAATATATTTGTAATTACAGATTTGTAATGATGAAGTTGCACTTTAGTACATTAATATATTAACTTTAAATTTAATAACGAATAACACACTAGAGTTAAAATTATAATCAAGTACTTTACATGTGGTTTAGTATGTTAGTTAACACTTTAAAATAAGTGTTCTTCTGTAAAGTATGACAAAATTGCACTTAAAGGGATAGTTCACCCAAAAATGAAAATTGTGTCATCATATACACACGCTCATGTTGTTCCAAACCTGTATGAATTTCTTTCTTATGTTGAACACAAAGGAAGATATTTTGAAGAATGTTGGTATCCAAACAGTTGTTGGACCCCATTGACTTCCATAGTAGGAAAAATAATACTACAATACTACAACTTTTTGGATACCAACATTCTTCAAAATATCTTTTTCCCTTTGACTTCCATAGTATTATTTTTCCTACTATGGAAGACAATAGGGTCCAAAAACTGTTTGGTTACCAACATTCTTCAAAATATCTACCTTTGTGTTCAACAGAACAAAGAAACTCATACAGGTTTGGAACAACTTGAGGGTGAGTAAATGATGACTGAAATTTCATTTTTAGGTGAACTATCCCTTTAAGTCTGTCAAGGAACAGTCGTGAAGCTATACTCTCTTCCTACACTTAAGTGGCCTTTTATTTCATTAATATTGTATTATTAGCAAGTACAGCTTTTTTTGAAGTACACTACAAGTGCACATTCACTATAATCAAACACACTTTTTTTTCACAAGGGTTGAACACCATGGCACATTGTAACAGTCGCACCACAGCTCTGATGAGAGTCTGACCTCTTAAACTGTCTCCAGTCAGGTCAGGCAGATGTTCCACTGTCTGATCCTCTGTATCTTGTATCGAATGTCATTGAGTTCAGGAAGTAATCAGCACTTTTATTGTCAAGAACTAGAGACTGTTTTTCAGACGGAAATGAAAGATATATCAGCTTGAATGGTAGTACAGCAACTTGAAACCAAAGAGCTGTGCCAATTAACAGGCTTACGTTTATCTCCGACAGGCCAGTTGAGGTCATGGCAAAATCAATGGGCCATATTGTATCAGTTTGCAGACAGTGGCTTAGTGATTAATTACTGCACAATGTGTTTATGTTTTTGTGTGGCCGATAAGGGAGAGGAGGAGCATATGAGTCAGAATGAAACATATTATTAATCCATTGTACATGAGAATGTGCTGTTCAGTGTAGGCTAGTAACTAAATAGAAGTAATGGTGCTACTAAATTTTCAGTAGCATGACAGTAGTTTTCAAAAGTCTCAATGGGGTGTGCTTAGGTCTTCTTTTTTATAGTAAAATATTTAGTTATTGCTATTCAATAATATTTTTAAGATAATTATATAACTTATAGGTATACACTACTGTTTGAAAAGTTTGGGGAGTTTTTAAATTTATTTTTAATTTTTATACTTTCTATTCATCAAAGAATCCTGAAAAAAAAAGTATCACTTTTCCCACAAAAATATTAACTGTTTTCTATGGAAGCTTATTTCAGCCACTGAATAAAAAATAAAAAATGTATAATTGCCACTTTTTATCTCGCTGACTTTTTTCTCAGAATTGTGTGCTATAAACTCACAATTGCAAGTTATAAAGTCAGAATTGTGAGATATAATCTTGCAATTCTGAGAAAAAAAAGTATTTTTAAAATAGTCACAATTGCGAGTTATAAAGTCAGAATTGCAAGATATAAACTCACATTTCTGACTTATTTTCTCAGAATTGTGAGATATAAACTCACAATGGCGAGGTATAAAAACCAATTCTGAGAAAAGAAGTCAGAATTGTGAGTTTATATCTTGCAATTCTGACTTTATAACTCGCAATTGTGACTATTTCTCGCAATTGTAAGTTTGAGATGTAAACTGTAAAAAAAGTAAGTTGTGAGATAAAAAGTCGCAATTACCTTTTTTTTTATTTTGTGGCGGAAACAAGCTTCCATAGTTTTCAACATTTAATAATAATAATTAATGTTTCTTGCACAGCAAATCAGCACATTATAATGATTTATGAATGATCATGTGACACTTACGGAAGAGGATTAGGGCCAAGCAATAATAAAAAATAAAACCATCTCGAGATTAAAGTTGTTAAATTTCGATAAAAAACTTGTTAAATTTCAAGAAAAAGGTCGAGATAAAATGTTGAGAATAAAGTCATTAAATTACGAGAAAAAACTCGTTAAATTTCAAGAAAAAGGTCGAGATAAAATGTTGAGAATAAACTCATTAAATGACGAGAAAAAAACTCGTTAAATTTCGAGAAAAAAGTCGAGATAAAATGTTGAGAATAAAGTCATTAAATTACGAGAAAAAAGTTGTTAAATTACGAGAACAAATTCGTTAAATTATGAGAAAAATGTAGTTAAATTTCGAGAAAAAAGTCGAGATAAAATGTTGAGAATAAACTCATTAAATTATGAGAAAAAAGTTGTTAAATTACGAAAACAAAATCGTTAAATTACGAGAGCAAATTCGTTAAAATATGAGATATATATGAAAATATGAGAAAAAAGTCGTTAAATTACCAGAACAAATATGTTAAATTATGAGAACAAATTCATGAAATTACGAGAATTTGTCTTATCTCGACTTTTTTCTTGAAATTTAACGAATTTTTTCACGTAATTTAACGAGTTTATTCTCAACATTTTATTTCTACTTTTTTCTCGAAATTTAATGAGTTTTTTCTTGAAATTTAACAAGTTTAATCTTGAGATGGTTTCATTTTTTTATTATTGCTTGGCCCTAATCCTCTTCCGTAGACACTGAAGACTGAGTAATGATGCCATCACAGGAATAAATTACATTTTAAAATATATTAAAATGTTATTTTTAACTGTAATCATATTTCACGGTATTACTGTTTACTAAATGCAGCCTCAGTAAGCATTAGAGAAATTTAAAAAATCGTACTAATTCAAACTTTTGAACTGTAGTGATTTTTTTTGTTTTTGTTTTTGTATTTAGTATGCAATATGGCTATTGCCACAAGTCCACAGTTTTTTCAGATTTTGCCCACTTCAGTAGCTTAATATAGCTATTTTTGTTAGAAACTTGTACTTTCTCAAATTATGAGAAACATGTAGCTCAGAAAGAGTTTCCACAACAACACTAGTGGTGTGTGCGTTATGTTTAACTGTCTTAGACCTCCATTCACCCCCTTTATTTTCCCAGTCGTTCCCCCTTTCTGTGAAGCAGACAAGATCAGGCACGTGTGAACCTCCGTTCCCCCTCTCCTCCCCACGTGTTTGAGTGTGTGTGTGTGTGTGTGTGGCTGGCAGCCCATGTAGATGTGACCCAATTTAGAATTGGTAGCACACACTAGATGAGACTGATAACTGAAGAGAAGAGATAACCACATTCCTCTCTAATCTCCTCTTCATTCTTCACTGGTTTTATTAAAAGCAGAGTAAATAGTAACTATAGCATTCCTGACTGTGTATAAGGTGTATGGAGTTTTTCATGTCCCTATGAATTATGAGCAGGTATTGTTCTTTTAAGTGGTTTTGTTTATTTGTACATGAGTGCACAACAGGTTTGAGGAGCTTTTCTCACCATGTATTGAGTTTTCAAACTGCCATAAAAAAGTTTGAGGTTGGTAAGATCTTTTGTTTTTTAATGAAATCGCTTATGCTCACTAAAGCTGCATTTATTTGATCAAAATACAGTAAAAACCGTAATATTGTGAAACATTATTACAATTTAAAATAACTTTTCTAATTTTTTCTCTTCATTTTTTTCTATTTTATTTGAAATATATTTTTAAATGTCATTTATTCTTGTGATGCCATTACCCCGGTCTTCAGTGTTACATGATCCTTCAGAAATCATTCTAATATGCTGATTTGCTACTCAAGAAACATTTCTTATTATTATCATTTTTGCTTAATATTTTTGTATAAGCTGTGGTAAAATTTTTTCAGGATTCTTTGATTAATTTTAAATGGCAGGCTACAATGGTCTTTCAAATTTTGCACACTTTAAAAAGGTTACATTAAACTTTGTGTTTCATTCATGCACTTATGAACATGGCAGAGTGGAAACGTAAGGATATGCATATTGTCACATATCATACACACAGACACTGAAACTGACTCATTCATTTACTTTCAAATTCAGGATATGTACTGAGTCAAAATGGCTGTTAATTTTTATATTTGTTTTTTATGGTTACTCACACTCAGGTAATGTTGGTTGGTATCCAGTAGGGGGCAGTGTGCTCTTTCACTCGTCTCAGAAATGACATGTGCTGAGCAGATATTTTAGCTTGAATTATGCTGTACCTGACAAAATGTGATTTTTCTTGCTCTATGTCCATCGAGACCCATGTGAACTCACTGTCTGAGGGCCAAAAAGAGAGAAAGAAAAACTTCTGGCCCCTCAGAAAGCCATGACCTTATCATGCTTTCATGGTATCATAATAACAGGCTTTTCACCTCAACACCCTGCAACTAATACTACATAGCAGGTGTGTGACGTACAGTATGCATACTTGAACCCTTTCTTCTTTGAGATAGTAGAGGCTCTCTAGTCATTCTCTTGTTGTTTTTAACAGACGTTTGGAACTTTTTAACAATAATTGTGAATTTTTCATCAGTTAAATGTGTTTTGCATGTTTCCGAACTTCTTGTAACCCCAGTACGTGTGGTTATCACTGCAGGTGTGTGTGAGAGCGGAGCTGGATGCTGCGGCGGGACTCTGGGGATGTGTAAAGTCTCCATCAGTCCTGGATCTCTCAGCTTTTAGGAGCTGCTCTCTGGGCCTCTTTGCAAGGTAAGACATGTGATGAGTCCCTTTACATCTCTCTATCCTCCCTGTCAGCACTGGAGAAACAGACATGACATATGGAATTGATTTCCATAATTCATTTAGCCTAGGCATACAGAACAAGCAGGCTTTAATGGACTCTGCCATCAGTGTCATAACTTTTACCCCTCACTGTGTTAGTTTTAATTAGGCTCAGTTAATTAAAGACACTAAAAGCTAATGATCTGTAAAGCATGATGAAAATGCACTCAGATTTTCTTAATCAAAGCTGAAGGATCTGAAAAGTAAAAGGAATGCATTGTAAACCTTATCAGCCTTGCTCATGAATATTAATTAGGGAATGTAGCATTTGACAGTAGTCATACTAGGTAGCCCTGCCCACACAGAATTCTCCTCCTCGTGTATATTAAATAGCACTCATGTTCATTCCTTTCTCGGTTTGTTCCCTTGTTTTGGTTAAATTGTGGCCATGTTAAAACAAGGGAATGAATTAGTTCAATGTAGCCCACAATTTCTTCTCTTGTTTTAGTTAAGTTGTGGCCACGATTTAACTACATTTTGGTTTGCAGATTTTCAAACCTCTTTGTATTGTTATAATGTCAGTACTACAATGTAGTATATGTAATTGATTAATGTTTACTCATTCTCTGTGATACCTGGACTGAGTAATTCATGTTTATTTGTCAGAAAAAGCAAAACGCGTCATCCGGCAGACTTTTGACAGCTCCAGGGCTTTCATGAAAACTACAGATAGTACTTCCACATTTTTGTATCCCCACCCATGGACGGTCAGATCAGCAGAGGGTTATTAACAGAACAGTTATTGTAAGGGTAGGTTTATCACTGAAAATTGTACTTTGTCTGCCCTTTCTTTCAGTTTTTCCCCTCCGTTTGTCATAAAATACTGTGTTCGTAGCCATCCAGTTTGAAAAGTTGACTACAAACACGGAGGTTTTTCAGATTTTCCATCGCGCCGTTCTCTCCATATTAATGATTCATTGCAGCCTTTGGCCACTGTGCTGGATCCTTCACTGGAAACCGAAAGTAACTCACTCAAGCTAAACGTTTACTCTTTGAATTCTTGCACCAGAAACAATACAATTCAACACCTTTATGGCTAAAAGTTTGCTTAGAAGTGTTTCCTACTAAAGCAAGGTGGTATTGAGTGGCCTTGGACGGCAACATGCCCGGCAACATGCCCTGTGCATTATGGGTGTTGAAGTTTTCCCACCTATTTGGCAAAAGGGAAGGCCTTTATTTCTGTTTTCTCTTGCCAGGTGGCACTGATTTAATCTGTCATGTTTTGTTGAAAGCCCATTTTGCCAGCTGTGAAGTACCACTTTAACAAGTACCTGAAAATTTTTTTCTTTCATGTTTTTCGCATACATCAAAATGATCCCTGTTTACACGGATCCGCAAAAACTACTAAAAACGCTGTGTTGTGCATGCCAGGCCAGTAGTTGGCGATGTCACTTTGTAAAGAAACACTACATGCCTAAAAAAAGACAACTTTCTCACAAAATATTTTTGTCACAACAATTGCAATTGAGTTTTTATTTAAGTGATGTTAGTAAATTCCATTAAATATTTAGGCATTTCGAAACAATATGTAAGGAAGCCTCGTTTGCTGAAATCACATGATTTTGTCAGTTTGATATGTACTCTGAATCACTGATTCGAAACAAGGGATTTGTAAAGGTGTCAAAGCTTCACAAAGTGGTGTTTTGAACACGCTCGTCATTAGTGTTTTGTGACGGATGGTTCTCACAGCTTTTCAGTGTGTACAGAAAAAATGCTGCTTGTTGGGATCTTGTCAGAAACAGCAAATCTGCAGTATGGAAAAATGAGTGACTGCTTTAAATCTGGTGAAAGCAACTAAGATAAACATAATAAAAACTTGCAGTTGTGTTGGTGAAAATTTATAAGCATCAGCAGAGTTATACTCGGTGGGAACAAGCATTTCCTCGCTGTCACAGCTGATTATCGCTTCTGCAGGAGTCTGGACATTGATTAATGGTGTGAATATGTGTCTGGCTGAGTTTTTACCCCACGGGGAAATTTCAATAAAGGTCCCATCCAGCACTTTGAAGTGTATTTTGTAAGGGGGTCAGGTTCATGATGGATGACCAATGCGGAGTGTGACAGTGGCATGGATACTGGCCGACCTGAGTCTAGATGGGAGGGGCTGTAGGGGTCAGAGGACAGGGTTTATAGGATGGGAATTATGGAAAAACTGAACTTAATGAACACGTTAACAAAAATTACCATTTTTTTTAAAAAACATGGTAATACCATGTTTTTGACATGGTACCATGGTAGTGGTGGTTAAAATTGTTAAAATCTGATTACCCTTTACATACTAGACATCATTTGTGCAGGGTGCTGTTCATTTGATTACAGATTTGGGCCCTTTGGCTCAACTCCTCTGGTTAGTTTGCAGTTAGAGCTAGAGCACATGACTGGGAGTTCTTCAAGACTTTGTTTCGTGTGTGTGTGTGTGTGTGTGTGTGTGTGTGTGTGTGTGTGGTCTAAGCAGCTGCTCCGACCCTGCAGCTCTCAATCTATGCTCACACTCATCTTAGCAGCTGTCTGTTTCCTTCAGGAGATCGACCCCAGCTCTATCTCTTCCTCTCTGTGGTGTAATGGCATCTGAGGCCTAATTAATGAACAGACTGTGTTTTTACTGTATCTTTTTATATTTTGTAAGGGTTATATCCTGAGATATAACAAGGGTTTCTTATTGGCGTAGAGGTGGTTGATTCTAACGATAAAAAAGAGAAAAGATAAGATTCTTTATATTGTATTATGACATGATTTCCATGTCAGTAAGATTTTAAAATGTTTTTAAAATAAGTGTCTTGTACAGAAGCTTGTTTACGACATGAAATAAAAAATAAAAAAGGTAATGGCAACCTTTTATCTCACAATTCTGACTTTTTTTCTCGATTTATGTCGAGTTTATGTCGCACAATTCTGACTTTTTTTCTCAGAATTGAGAGATATAAAGTCAGAATTGCAAGTTATAAAGTCAGAATTGCGAGTTATAAAGACAATTGTGTGGGGAAAAAAGACGTTTTTTCTCAGAATTGTGAGTTTATATCTCACAATTCTGACATCAAAAGACGTAATTGCAAGTTTATATCATGCAATTCTGACTTTATAACTCGCAATTGTGAGTTTATATCTCGCATTTCTGAGAAAAAAAGTCAGAATTGTTAGATAAAAAGTTGCAATTACCTTTTTTTAATTTTTTTTATTTAATGGTGGAAACAAGCTTCAATACTCTTGCCCAAGGCTGCATTTATTTGATTAACAATATAGTAAAAACAGTAATATTCTGAAATATTATTACAATTTATAATAACTGTTTTCTAATTGAATATATTTCCAAATGTAATTTATTCCTTTGATGCCAATATTTATCAGATATTACTCCAGTCTTCGGTGTCACATGATCCTTCAGAAATCATTCTAATATGCTGATTTGGTGCTCAATAAACATTTCTTATTATTATCAATGTTGAAAAGAGTTGTGCTGCTTCATATTTCAGTGGAAATAGTAATCTATAAGACATGACTATAAATATAGCAAAATATTTCCAGTAATGAGAATTTGTGAAGGGAAAGTACTTTTCTGTCAATAATGTTTAATGAAAATAATCTTAATGGTCCATATTTTTGTAAGTTATTTAATTACATTTTTGGGTGAAATGTTACATGGACATATTCCCTAAAGGTTTTCTCAGACAAGCTGTTATTTGTGTTCATGAATCTCATCAAACCATGTTGTTCTCATGGCATTCACATGGATGTGTAGGCAGAGGGAACTGATCTGACCCTCTCTTCAGGCCATTGGAACATAAACAGCGAGCATGCTGGGAGTTAATGGGAAATGAATGAGAAGATAGGCAGAGTAGAGAGTCTCTGACACATTGCCGGCTCCCACCTCTCTCCTGCTAAGATTTACTGTGGAAGAGTAGGGCAGCCCTGAGATTTGTGTTTACAGTTTAACAGACGCCACACGTTACCCCCTTTTCCTCTGTCCTATTGAACCAGTGCAGTGATTGTGTCCCTCTGTGATTTGTAACCTTTTTTCCTAAATGGTGCAAAGAATTCTTCAGATGTCTCTCTGCCCTCTGACCACCGCTCCCCCTTCTCTCTCTCCACAGACTGATGAATCACTTTTGTTTAGTTATGGGAAATAACTATCTGTGTAAAACATCTTTCAATGCTTATGTAAGCAATTCTCCCATAGCAAAAACAACTAACGCTGTTATATTCTTTTATAGAAATCTATTATTCTTTCCATTCTCTGTTAAAATGTGCTGAGGCATGTCTAACCTCAAGTTGACTTGGACTCTCACAGCACTGATCATCAGATCAAAGCTCATGACACTCTGTAAAAATGTTTTCATTTGGCTATGGCCACTGATTTGAAGACATTATCTTTTGTCTAAATGTGATCTTTGCTAATTGCAATGTTAAATTTGGTGTTTCCACCTGAGTTCACGTCGTGACTGAGACCACAAACCCTGCGCTATTTTAAAACACTGGTCTTTCGACCTTTAACCTCACTCGACCCTTTACGCTCATAAAACACCATTAATAGCTCTTGTATTTCACGGCTGGTGTTGGGAACAGCAGGTGTGTTTCAGATATCTCTCTTAATTTTTCGCTTATTATTTCATTTTCTTTGATGCCAGTGGCCAAAATATATTTTATATATATATATATATATATATATATATATATATATATATATATATATATATATATACACACACATTTAAGCAACTCTGAGGTTGCTCTTTCATACCTAAGGAGACTTAATGGAGTTCTCAGTTATGTATCATTTACAAATCAAATTTGTGCAATAATAAAAAAGTAATGATAATATTAAAGATAATAATAATGCATGAACTTTAATAATAATAATAATAAAAACAATAAAAATAATAATAATTCTTATTGTTATTTAAATTAAATTACACACACACACACACACACACACACACATATATATATATATATATATATATATATATATATATATATTATTAGTATTAGTATTAGTATTATTCAATCTTCCAGAAGATTTTGATGAGAAATATTTGAATTCTTATTGAAATCTTTGAATTTTTACTTTAGGATAAAATAATAATGTGCATATTATTATTATTATTATTATTATTATTATTATAAGTTTAAATTATATAAAAAATGTTTTATTTAAATAATCACTGTATTTAAATAATAATAGTAATAATTATAATAATAATAATTATTATTATTATAAAGTTTAAATAAAATTAAAAAATGTTTTATTTAAATAATACTCATATTTAAATAATAATAGTAATAATAATTATTATTATTTTGGTTTAAATAAAATAAAAATGTTTTATTTAAATAATAATTCTATTTAAATAAGAATAACAATAATAATAATAATTATTATTATTATTTATTATAAAGTTTAAATGAAATGAAATGTTGTTTTCAAATAATTGTATTTACATAATAATAATGATAATAATTATTATTATTATAACAATTATTATTATTATTATTATTATTATTTTAAAGTTTAAATAAAATAAAAAATGTTTAATCTAAAAGGGAACTATTATGCAAAATTCACTTTTGCATGGTGTTTGGACATAAATGTGTGTTGGCAGTGATAAAAAAAACCACCCACTCATTTTTTTTTAATCCCCATAAATCATAAGCAGCATCTCCCAACGACCTGTTTTCAGCCATGGTGTTAATGTGATGTCACATTAGCCACAGGCCCCGCCCACAACCGCTGACTGACAGTCCTGTATTACCATAGTTTCCACCCTCAGCGAGCTGTATGCTGTCTCCCTCAGTTTCTCATCCTTCTCCCCTTCCCACATCACCTCAATGCTCTTATTGCTTTTCCATGGCAGGGAGCAGAGCAGTAAAAGTAGATTGGTTTGCAATGCTCAAACTTGCTGGCAGCTTCACACATACAGTTTCATTACACACCATTCATTACAGCGCTCAGGCCAGGGCTCTGTATATGTTTATGAAGTCTCTTTGTGTGTCTGCTACATTTGTAGCACTTTAAGTGTTGATGTACTATATATGCAGTGCTGGTAAATTACTTACAAATTGTAGTCCATTACTGAATACAAATTACATGATGATAAACATAGTAACTTAATCTCTTGTAATCTAATGTAATCTGACTACTTTTAGATTACTTTTGACCTTACTTTTAGCCTTAACTTGTATATCACACAGATTTGAATAGGATAATCTTGTATGATAGTGATATAAAAATACAAAAAGAACAATATAGCTATGAGCAGCAGTTATTGGGGTTCAAGTGCTTTAGGGTATTAAAAGATATTACATTTAATTTAGCAAGCCTGTAACCATCTCAAAAATAGTTTGAAAAGACCATTTATAGCCAATACAGGCAGTTTACGGTTTTTAAAGCTTTTCAACAGTTATAGCGCCACCTGTGTCTGATCTCCATAAAAGTTGGCATGCTTCTTAAGAGTCATGTGCCGCATATGCTCACCTATTTTTGTGAAGTTCTGAGTTTTCGTTTCGGAGTTATAGGCTTTTGCAATTACTTGGCCATGGCCATTTTCTAAATAACCCTGTTATAGCTATGCAAAGGGTAAAGTTCAACATTTTTTGATAATTATTGACCTGGAGAGTCCCGAGAATTGTGCCGCAGTGGGTTTATTCCGTTCAGGAGTTATAGACATTTTAGTATAAGTGGCTCCACCCACCTCAAACGTTTTGGCAGCCCTTAAGTACCATGAACCAGAATCGTGCTTGACCCCCTAAAAAACGTATATGAAAATTTGTCATCAACAAAATACTTTAAACATTATAGTATGTTGGGGTTTCCCAAACTGTGGTTTGCAAAGGAACTGCAGGGGGTTTGATGAAAAGGTAATAAATAATTAAACCATAAAAATGTAACATTTTAAAATAAAAACTATTAATAGAAAGCACAAATAAGATGAAATGCTATTTAAAATACTGACTTGTGTAATTCCACAAAACTAAAAGACTTTCTGTACATACATAAGCAATAGGCTGTTTTAGAAAAGACAATTTAAAAGATGAAAAATAAGAATTAGTGAGAATAAATAAATAAAGAATAATTTACTGCCATTTTGTGAACATTAAATAATCATGTAATCATATGTTATGTAATCTAATTACATGTATATAATTTTTGGAATCTGATTACATAATCCAGATTATATATGATCAGTTACTACCCAGCACTGACTATGAATGTGTTTCTGTCACTGATGGTGTGTGCATGTGCTGTTATGGAGAGTGTATGGGATGTGTTATGACAGCAGATGTGTTTGGCATTAGCTCAATGCTTTGTGATCCTGGGGGGTCTGAGTTCAGAGCTGGAGGTCTATATACACAATCCCAGATTTGATGTACTTCTCTGAACCCATGATTTTCTTATGTAATCTGCCTCCAGCAGCAGGTTAATCAAAGATTAGTGTGCATTCCACACTGCAGTCTTTGATCATTTAGATGGTAAAACACATTTTGCCTCTACTTAAAAGAGTTGATGGTGTCAGCATGCCATCAGAGTCTTAGGCCTCATCAGGAGGAGCAAAAATTCATGGACATTTTGTGATTTGTTCCTCATTAGGAGGCCCAGATGCAGTCTGAAATGGAACATTTTTATGCTGATTTTCAAAAATCTGTAGGATTACGAACGTGAAAATGCATTGAAACTGCAATTTGCTTCCAAAAGTAACGCATATTAGAAAAAATATGCAGACCTCACTATAGTTTGATAATAAACAAACTTACTGTGAGTCTTCGGCCCCTACTCTGGAAATTTGATAGGATTGTGAAACATGTTTTAAATGTGACAAACAGGAGTGGTCGGGTTTAAAAACTAATGCCAACTATGGTTTAGAGGTGAAGAATGTTATTACATCATGATCAAAGATTACAAAGACAGACTTTTTTTAGGAATAAAGTGCACTGACTGATGAATCATGCCCAATAAATGCATTTGGAAAGTAAACAGGTTCAAGCTGACTTTAAACGTTGTAAATGTGTTAAACAAAGCAGTATTATCGCAACTGAAAACAATTAAAAAATGAACTATTTATTAAATAATTTGCAGATATCAGTGGAGTTCTACTCATTTTAGCAATGAAACTCTCACAGAGCCCCCACCGCGACCCCCATGTCTGGCACTCAACAGTTGTTTTGCGTTTTTGCCCCTTCTTTCCTCTATGTCTCTCCCTCTCTTAGTAGATGAGGGGTCAAGTGTTTTGTTGGAGGTTTTGAGGACCTCTCATTTTGTGTGTCCATCTGCGTGTGTGTGAGCATGCTTGATCAAATCAATGTGTGTGTGTGTATGTGGGGGATGGAAAGGGGATTAGGTTCATGTTCAGTCTTTTGTCCTTCACTATCATTAATTTTCTCTCCCTTTCCTAACCAACTCCATTCCGTTCCAGTTCTTCCCCTCTGAATTGAAAAGAGACAGCGGGACTGGGAAGTTTGGGGGATTGAGAATTCCCCTTGCTCCCATTCATACTTAATCAAAGCTGTTCATTACCCTGCTAACAACAGCTTTAACCAGTACAGTACTGGAAGAAACAAAGTTTACTCCCTATAGTTCATGTCCAGTGTTTTGTAAGCAGTGCTGGGTAGATTATTTACAAATTGTAGTCCAAATTACATGATGATAATTTTAGTTCGTAATAATCTTTCACATTTCAGCTAATATACTGTAATCAGACTACTTTTAGATTACTTTTAGATTACATTTACCTAACTTTTATCACATTGATTTGAATAGGATAATTGTCCCATATTGATATAATAATACAAATAATAATGTATGGCCTCTCAGTCTCTTTTCTTAAACTTTTGGCTGGTCTGTGTGTGCAATTCCTTTCCAGACATATATAAGCAATAGAACTTTTTTAGAAAGAAATACAAACCCGATTCCAAAAAAGTTGGGAAAAGCTTCTAGTTGCTCAACTGTCTTAGGTCTTCTTTGTCGCATCTTCCTCTTTATGATGCGCCAAATGTTTTCTATGGGTGAAAGATCTGGACTGCAGGCTGGCCATTTCAGTACCCGGATCCTTCTTCTACGCAGCCATGATGTTGTAATTGATGCAATATGTGGTCTGGCATTGTCATGTTGGAAAATACAAGGTCTTCCCTGAAAGAGACGACATCTGGATGGGAGCATATGTTGTTCTAGAACTTCGATATACCTTTCAGCATTGATGGTGCCTTTCCAGATGTGTAAGCTGCCCATGCCACATGCACTCATGCAACCCCATACCATCAGAGATGCAGGCTTCTGAACTGAGCACTGATAACAACTTGGGTTGTCCTTGTCCTCTTTAGTCCGGATGACATGGCGTCCCAGTTTTCCAAAAAGAACTTCAAATTTTGATTCGTCTGACCACAGAACAGTTTTCCACTTTGCCACAGTCCATTTTAAATGAGCTTTGGCCCAGAGAAAATGCCTGCGCTTCTGGATCATGTTTAGATTTGGCTTCTTTTTTGACCTATAGAATTTTAGCCGGCAACAGCAAATGGCACAGTGGATTGTGTTCACCGACAATGTTTTCTGGAAGTATTCTTGAGCCCATGTTGTGATTTCCATTACAGTAGCATTCCTGTATGTGATGCAGTGCCGTCTAAGGGCCCGAAGATCACGGGCATCCATTATGGTTTTCCGGCCTTGACCCTTACGCACAGAGATTGTTCCAGATTCTCTGAATCTTTGGATGATATTTTGCACTGTAGATGATGATAACTTCAAACTCTTTGCAATTTTTCTCTGAGAAACTCCTTTCTGATATTGCTCCACTATTTTTCACCGCAGCATTGGGGGAATTGGTATAATAAGAAGATTTCCACCTGACAGCGACGAAATAATTAGTTACTACACCAAGCAAGGTCCATAAGCATTCGTGCATGTGCTGTCGCTCCAGTAAGGAGAATACAGTTGACCGGATGTACTTTGAGATATGTGTGTGCACTGTGGTTGGGAGTATCATGTTAAGCCTCCCCAGTGAGTATATGTGGAGTGTATGTTCATATGATAACTCCCCTGGAGGGCAAGTGTCCATTAATCACTCGGATGCTCATCTGTTCCTAACGCTTCATTAGCTCTCCTTCCTCCCTGCATGCCTCTCTCTGTCTTTTTCTCTCCCTCTCTCATTCCCCCTTTTCTCCTTTTCACTTCACTTGGAGTCCCACACTACTCTTTGTCCCTGTATTTACTGTTCTTTGAGCATGCAGGTTAGGAGTAACACGTCATGCTTCCTTGCTTTTGTTTGGGAATGGCCAGTAAATGAGGGAGTGAAGTGGTAAACGATTGAAAGGGAAGAACAAGTGAATAGGTTTTGTTGAAGGGCAACCCTTTAGACAAATGGCTGATTCTTCAAATACAGCACTTCTGTGTCCCAGGGATTGATTTGCATTCAAATGTTTTTACTTTTTGTTATATGAAGGTCACATTTAAACTATTTTGGATATTTTCGCTAATTTTCAGATGTCTTTTATGTACAGTATATGTACACTACAGTAAAAGTTTGGGGTCGTTAAGATTTTTTAATGTTTTTGAAAGTATTTAATGCTCACTAAAACAGTAATATTGTGAAATATTACAATTTACTGCTTTCTATTTTAATTTATTTTAAAATGTAATTTATTCCTGTGATGGAAAACCAAACCATCAAAGCAACAAGAAGAACGGACAACCAAGAACTGAAACTGAGGGCTAAAACAGGGAACAGGTGTTACGGATCCCTTGTTTCCCTGGACTCCATTTCCCAGAATCCTCCTGTTTCTTCACCTGCACTCACTTCCCTCGTCAGCTCCCCATCGTCACTCATCACCAGCACCTGGACTCTATTGTTAGCACTCCCTTTATATTGCACTCACTCCCTTCACTCCTCGTCCGTCTTGAATGTTGTATAGAGCGTATGTTTGGTTCTCCTTGCCTTTTGTTCAGTAAAGATTACGTGTGATTGTGGAAATCCGTATCTGCCTCTTCTCTACACCAGCATACCATAACAGAAAGACGGACCCAAAAACGACCGGATTTTCCACAAGGAAAAAAAAAAAAAAATAATAATAATGGAGACTTACACCGGCTCCCTGGATCCAGCTCCTCCAACGCCTCTCACCCTGACAGCCAGCGATCGCCTTATCGGGCTCCTGCAGGTAGGTCGTTCGCTGGAGAGGTATGTGGAGGAGTTCGTTGAGCTCGCTTATTTGTCTGACTGGCCTGAAGCAGTTTTGATCTCCCTGTTTCTGGATGGACTAGATGATGACACCATCCATTTTAGTGAACCCGATTATCGTTTCTCCTTAAGCGAAACCATAAATTCCATGTTATGGTTAAATGATTCCAAATTTATCGTGGATTGGGTTCAGGATGGGTGTCTGTCTCTAGTCCATCCAGAGACACGGTTGGCCGGGCCAGTCAGTCAACCTC
Organism: Megalobrama amblycephala; assembly: GCF_018812025.1. NCBI lineage: Eukaryota > Metazoa > Chordata > Actinopteri > Cypriniformes > Xenocyprididae > Megalobrama > Megalobrama amblycephala. The sequence continues at coordinate 7,247,084 of NC_063053.1, forward strand.
CGGCTTCCTCCGCATACCTTTCCTGCGAACTCCCTGCCTGCCCCATGCTGGACCCACAGTCCTCTACTGGGCCCAGTAAGCGGAGGAGGAGGAAGAAAGCGGCTCCAGTCTCTTCAGAGCCCGCTCCAGTATCTCCAGAGCACGCTCCAGTATCTCCAGAGCCCGCTCCAGTATCTCCAGAGCCCGCTCCAGTATCCCCAGAGCCAGCTCCAGTATCTCCAGAGCCCGCTCCAGTCTCTCCAGAGCCTGCCGCTCCATCCCTGTGCGAGCTGCCAGATGATGCGGCCTGGCTAATAGACTTTTTCTCTGAGCCAAGTTCTCCAGTCTCCGCCGAGCCAAGTTCTCCAGTCTCCGCCGAGCCAAGTTCTCCAGTCTCCGCCGAGCCGAGTTCTCCAGTCTCCGCCGAGCCGAGTTCTCCAGTCTCCGCCGAGCCGAGTTCTCCAGTCTCCGCCGAGCCGAGTTCTCCAGTCTCCGCAGAGCCGAGTTCTCCAGTCTCCGCAGAGCCAAGTTCTCCAGTCTCCGCAGAGCCAAGTTCTCCAGTCTCCGCAGAGCCAAGTTCTCCAGTCTCCGCCGCCGAGCAAGCAGCGCCAGTCTCCGCCGCCGAGCAAGCAGCGCCAGTCTCCGCCGCCGAGCAAGCAGCGCCAGTCTCCGCCGCCGAGCAAGCAGCGCCAGTCTCCGCCGCCGAGCAAGCAGCGCCAGTCTCCGCCTCCGAGCCCTCAGCTCCAGCCGCCGCCGAGCCCTCAGCTCCAGCCGCCGCCGAGCCCTCAGCTCCAGCCGCCGCCGAGCCAGCCGCTCCTACTATGAACTGTGTGTTTGTATCCTCCAACCCAAAGACTGTTTTCCCTCCCTGCCTCCCTCTCCCGCCTCCTTCCATTTGTCTCTACACGTCACCTCCACCTCAAGCCCCCTCGCCCAGATCTCCACCTCGGACCTCTGGGCGATTACCTACACCCTGGCTCCAACCTCCCTCGTCTCCACCGTTGCCCATCAGTCCTCCAGCCTCACAAGTCTCCATCCTGCCCCCGTTCACACCTTGGTCCCTCGTCAGCCTGCCCTCCCCTCTGGACTGCACTCCTCCGTCTCCGCTCCGTCCCTCCGTCCCTCGTTTCCAGTTGGCTTCCTCACTCCCCCTGGTGTTCACTCTGTTGTCTGTCGTCTGTATTCAACTGCGGCCTTCTGGAGCCCCGGCTGCGCTTCGGTCGGTGGAGCCGCTGGTTCCGCCATCTCCCGCCGGTCCTTCAGCGCCGCCTGGGCTCGGCGACAATTCGGCTTCGGCTCCTGACCCGCAATGGCCGCCCTCGGCTCCTGACCCGCCATGGCTGCCCACGGCTCCTGACCCGCCATGGCTGCCCACGGCTCCTGACCCGCCATGGCTGCCCACGGCTCCTGACCCGCCATGGCTGCCCACGGCTCCTGACCCGCCATGGCTGCCCACGGCTCCTGACCCGCCATGGCTGCCCACGGCTCCTGACCCGCCATGGCTGCCCACGGCTCCTGACCCGCCATGGCTGCCCACGGCTCCTGACCCGCCATGGCTGCCCACGGCTCCTGACCCGCCATGGCTGCCCACGGCTCCTGACCCGCCATGGCTGCCCACGGCTCCTGACCCGCCATGGCTGCCCACGGCTCCTGACCCGCCATGGCTGCCCACGGCTCCTGACCCGCCATGGTTCTTGGACCTGCCCTGGAGACCTCCACTCCAGTCTACTCCTCCCCCTGCTCCGGTTTGAGGTCTCCAGGGCGCCCGCCCCCCGGTTGTTACATCTACGGCGCGAGGACGCGCCTACCGGGAGGGGGAGGTACTGTTACGGATCCCTTGTTTCCCTGGACTCCATTTCCCAGAATCCTCCTGTTTCTTCACCTGCACTCACTTCCCTCGTCAGCTCCCCATCGTCACTCATCACCAGCACCTGGACTCTATTGTTAGCACTCCCTTTATATTGCACTCACTCCCTTCACTCCTCGTCCGTCTTGAATGTTGTATAGAGCGTATGTTTGGTTCTCCTTGCCTTTTTGTTCAGTAAAGATTACGTGTGATTGTGGAAATCCGTATCTGCCTCTTCTCTACACCAGCATACCATAACAACAGGTGATACTAATTAATGAACCAATTAGTAACAAAGGTAACAAATAAACTAAGACTAAACAAGCATGTTGTTTCCATCACTGTCATTTGGTTCGTACATTTTTTTTAATTAAAAAATGTTTAAAAATGAAGCATGATTGGCCACTGATGGACATCAATAGACAAATTAAAGTAGTAAAAATGTGAAAAGTACATTTATATAAAAGTCCACAGGGCCAGACATGCCCATAGTTAAACAAAAAACAAAACTAAACAACAAAACATGCTCTCTTTACAAAGTTTGCCTTGGATCACTTTGCATGAACGTTTCATTGTGATGTCATGGCACAACAGACCCTTTGTGGTGCTTTTGATGTGTGTGTTTGCGGTGACGGAGTGTATTTACTATGCTCTTTCGTATGTTAAAGCATTAACAAGGCATGTGGGCATGTCAATGTTTAGAGTGAGTCATGCATTGAAGTCCCAGCATGCCTTGAGATTAACATATATCCCAGGAAAATCCACTAAACAGACGAAGAGATTGACTTGATTGGAGAGGTTTTACTTTAATCCAGTTAGTGAACAACAAATTCTTTACACACAGCATTTACCTGTGTGCGTGCGTATGTGTGTGTGGTTCAGGTATACCCTACGTTATGTAGATGATGGCAATATCCCAAATACTTGTTGGATGTGTCAATTTTTTTTTTTTTTTTTTTTTTTTTGCAGAAAGTTTTCTGTTATGGTAGGTTTAGGGTTAGGGGATAGAATTTCCCCATAAAACATGAAACCCAATGTGTGTGTCAGTCCTATTAAAGCCTAACATGTATGAAACAGTAGTTAGACAAAATTTGAACTTTTTGGAATGGAAGAAGTATTGAACCAAAATAATAATAAAAAATCTTTAAAAAATTTTTTGCATGTGTTTTAGTAGAGTATCATATTTGATACGTCAGGCTTTTATGGCTCATATAGTAGGAGAATATGGAGCAATTTGCTGCAGTATCTGATATGCACATGGCCAAAACTGCTTCATGAAGCTTCGAAGCTTTACAAATCTTTTGTATCAAATCAGTCGTTCGGAGCATGTATCAAACTGCCAAAGTGACACCCCCCAGTGGTGAACCATTGCAATTTTGAAACACTTGTGACGTAACAAAGCCTCGTTTACTGAAATCACGTGACTTTGGCAGTTTGATACATGCTCCGAACCACTGATTCGAAACAAAAGATTTGTAAAGCTTCGAAGCTTCATGAAGCAGTGTTTTGAAATCGCCCATCACTAGATATTGTTGTATAAAGTCATTATTTTGTTTTTTTGGCCAACAAAAAGTATTCTCATTGCTTTATTACATTAAGGTTGTAGTCACATGAACTGTTTTAAATATGTCTTTAGTAGCTTTCTGAGCATCTGAAAGTGTTGATTATCTTGCTGTCAATGGAGGCCTCACTGAGCCATTGGATTTTATCAAAAATATCTTAATTTGTGTTCCAAAGATGAACGAAGGTCTTACAGGTGTGAAATGACATGAGGGTGAGTAATAAATGACAGAATTTTCATTTTTGTGTGAACTAACCCTTTAACATGATTTTTCTAAAAAATTACGTAATCAACTAAACTTAAGTAGCTTCAGTCTGGTAAGTGTCCATCTTGAAATATTACTAACAATATATTCTTATGTTATGTTAAGAATATATTTTATATACAACTACATATTCTATAAGCGAACAATATATTCTTAGTCATTCTTACGTTTACTTCATAAAAATCATTTAAGATTTTACAGCAAAAAGAAGTGTATTACAACCTGAAGGGGGACTTTATAGAATTACTTAAAGGCTTTTTACATACTAAAAGAATATGAAGGATCAATCAGATGCCAGAAGGCATGCAGGAGATTGTGTACAACTGGTTTTACAGCAAAGTTTTGATCATGTTGATAATTTAGAGGCCTTAGAAATTTGCTTATCAAATATGATACAGTAGGCTTCATAGGGTTAAAGCAGCTGCTGAGGGTCAGTTTAAAAAATAAAATGACAGTCCTTCCATTTTCCACAGATATTATAGTTGACATAGATGAAGAAAAGGAAAAGGTAGAGGAAAGAGAAGGAAAAAGAGAGGGAGTGAGCATGAGGAGGGATTAAATGTGTGTGAGGATGGGGGTGGTGGAGGAGGAAGGGGCCACAGACAAAGTGAGAGAGGGAGGAGGGTTGCAGGAGAAGGGGGCGGTGCTGTGGCGGCAAACAGCAGGGAAAGAGAGGACAGGACAGGACAGAGAAAAAGGGGGTTTCTACCAGAGAAAAGAGAGGAAACTTTGGCATGAGCTGGAGGAGCAGAGAGAAAGAAAGATAAAGAGGGAGAAGAAGCAACTCAAGAACTGTGAGCAGACTGGGATTGTACCTCCAGAACAGACTGGGGAGACGCGAGGAGGCAGCCATGCAGAGCACTATGGGTATGTCAGCAACTCGACTGTATTTATTACACCCTCCCAATGCACGAGAGTTCAGATTACCACTGCAGCTCACAAGAGCTTTGAAGTGATGTGAAATGAATGATTAACTTTCTTAAAGCTGATCACACTGGGGTGAGAAGAAGCTCTTTGAAGTTTAGGAGCAGTGTTAGTGGTTTCCTCTGAAGAGAGATCTGTGTGAAAACGACTGCATGGTACAAAGTTAATGATAATGTGTTGTTTTGAGGATAGAGCAAGTTGGCTCTGCTACCCGAAGGGATTTTTATTGTTCTATCAGAGTTCAAAAGGCACAGTAGAGATCTCAGTTATGTTTCATTTAAGCGTGAACCTTTTCTATTTATGTTTCTCCTGAAATTCCAACTCTTTGGCGAAATAAAAATAGACAAAATGAAATGATTGTCGATATACAGTAAGACTAAAGAGCTGTAAGTTGTGGACAACAAAAGCTTACAACATGATCCTGGAAGAATTTAATGACAGATGTTTGAGTTTATATTGAGAATTCTAACTATTGCAGACTTTATTATCTTTTCGAATTAGACTTTTTAATGAGTTTATTGAGATCTTTTCTGGCACTTAAGAGGAGACACGTGAGATTGCTTTTCCCACAGGAGAAATATCTAAGCATGAGGCTTAAACAAAAGTCTCCATTCACACTCATTTTAATGTCTTTCTTGTCTAGAAGACATAAGTGAGATATCTTTTGTGGTTTTTGTTTCCTATAGGTATTTTTATCTGTTGTAATGAGTGTTTGTTTGTAGCTGGTTTGTGTGTGTGTGTGAGAGAGAGCAGGGCCTTGTGAATATAGTGATTTACAGAACTGAGTTAAGCTGTTTTATTTTTGTTTTGTGGAGATTATGCTGTTTAAAAGCAGTGTTTTTGGAAGTGTACCCTTAAACATAAAGGTTCTTCATTAGCATATATTTTTCCATGAAGAACCATCAATTGCACAAAAGGGTCTTTAGTGAGAAAAATTGCAAAAAGGTTCTTTACACTAAGAAAAAATGGTTCTTTTAACCCTTGGTCTTTAGTGACCCGGGACGTCATTCACTACCCTCCTCCTCATTCATTTTTAAAGTTAGACATCAACCTTCTTAGTATTCCTCAATCAATTCATTATAAACAATATAACAAGAAAAAAATAATAAAATTCTAAAAGAATGCCTGTTTTTCCATTAATTTTTTTTTGTAAAAATTATATAGGGTCGCTAACGACCCGAGGTTTGTAACAGTGTAAGTATATATATATTTTTTGCACAACAATAACTGAACATTTGATGACTGAATAAGTGCAATTCACCTTTATTCCACAAGGTGGCAATGTCTGATACACAATGATGAAGTTACGTTTCACTAGAAACAAAAGAATAGGAAGAAGTATCATCAGCAAATCTTGAAAGTGCCCTGCAGAGCAAGTACTGAACGCAATCAAATATTAGTGTCACTGTCACTCGATGGTGGATCTGGTGAAGAAACTGTTTTAAGAATATGTTTGAGATCGCAAATATGCAGCAGATACTGAATGTACTGGGAAATGAGCTCTGAGGAGGACAGTGATGATGGTATAAAACAACTGCTCAAACTGATCCCTTCCAAGCTCCGAAAGGTAACAAATATTCCTCTGTTATTGTTACTCTAATATCAGGAGAGTTTTATATTATCGCGACAGTTAGAGATTCATCTGTTTTAGATATAGATCCGGGTCGCTAAAGACCCGAATATGTAATAATGATTGGCGAAACATTTATGCATTTAAGGATTAAGAACTGTGCATTGAAAGGTTATTTGGGGTTCTTCTTTGGAGTAATGGTTGTTTTTGTTTGCTTTATTGTGAATGTAAAGTAAAAAGTTGGTAACATTTTAGTATAGTGAACACATATAAACTATTAACTATGACTTTTCCCTTAATAAACTCCTAATTTACTGCTTATTAATAGTTAGTAAGGTAGTTGTTAAGTTTAGGTATTGGGTAAGATTAAGAATGTAGAATAAGGTCATGAAGACAAAGGCATTAATATGTGCTTAATAAGTACTAATGAATATCCAATATTCTTGTAATACGCATGCTAATAAGCAGCTAGTTAAAAGACCCTAAAATAAAGTGTTACCAAAAAGTCGATGTATGAACAACTGGCCTAGATCGGAATGTCCGACATACACGCATACGCTCCAATCACTCCTCGCCGAGTGCTTACACAAAGCTTCTTCAAACTAGTCAAACACCACTAAGCTTCTTGCACAGCTTGAGGCCTGATCTATTGACATTTCGTTTTCGAATGGGATGAAGTTTAGATTGAAGCGCCCCCAAGTATATTGAGATTGCCGTTTGTGTTTAAATTGGATGTGACTCAGCTCGTGGCACATTCTTATACAGTAAAAGCCTGAAATAGAGCGGCCCGTTCCTGCGTGTCAGCAGCGTCCATGACTCCACTCCAGATGAGATCACCTAGGGGGGTGGAAAGGTGCTTGCGTCAGTGAGTCGGAAAATAATAGATGAGTTAAATCACTCTCATATGTTACAAGGCTCTGAAATACAGCCTTAGTAAATGCGGTCAGCTCACTGTCTCTGTAAGGACAGAATGTGCCTCACTGTCTAGCTATGCCTCACAGGTTTAGGTTCTCCAAAACACCTCGTACCATCTCCTCTCATCACTTTACTGTTTCCATTTATGAGATGCTTTTATGTGCCAAGTATTTATGTAAGGCTTTAGCTTCCTGCAGACGTATATACAGAGGGAGAGCTCATTAACGTCGAGTCAGTCTCAGCTGACTGCACTGAATCACAACTTTCCATGCCACTCTTTTCCTCTCCGTCTGAGCTTGGCTGGAATCTGTTGGGACAGTGTCTGTATGTCCACATCCTCTTGCGGCTGGCCTCGCTGCGGCGTGTTTGCAAGTTTCACGACCAGCTCCAAGGTTGTCTTTTTTCTGTTTGCGGCTCCTGCGTGGTTCACCATCTCTGCACTTTTGAGATGAATTACATATTCATGCTGGCATAGTTTGTCTGAGGCCACGCTGGTTATGTAAGCGCTGGTGTGGAATTAATTTACCGGTATGTGCGCTGTGCCACTTTTCCCTCCGACTGCAGTGCATATCTGCACTGTGATTTCAGTTTGATCATGAGACGGATGATTATGGCTTGTCAGAAACACCACAAGATTGTTTATTTGCCTCTTTCTGCTGATGTTTGGTTCAGAGAGCTTTGAGAGGAGGCAGAGAAGCCATTTTGAGAAGATCAATGGCCACAGTCAGTAAAGAAATACTTTGATTTGAAGAACTCAGATCATTCCTTCATGAAACGGGGGCAAAACACAACTTTCTATCTCTAGCATTGTTAATTTTCATTTATTTTCCTTCACTGTAAGAAATGTCTTGTTAAATATATGGTAAAAAGTGGCAGCTGTGATTGACTCACTGTAAAATATATGGGATTAGTATTTCTGGTATTACAGGATGGCATATCGGTGCCTGTATATTTTACAGGTTATAACTGAAGTAATATAATGCTAATATTGAAATACATTTGACCTTAAAATGAACCGATAACCACCATAATAATGTAGATGGTAAAAAATGTCACAACATGACTTCATCGTAAGTGGCCTGTCCATAAAAACATGGTCAATATTCATATATAGACAGGGCACAGGTTCATATTCACAAAGATGACCAGCACCACCAAGGTAAAAACACATGACAATAAAATAATGCAATAATAAGTCACTAAATAATAGAAAATGTAACACAAATCAGCCTAATGTATATTAACAACAAAAACAATGAAAACAAAACTATTTAAATAAAATGTTTAATATAATTTATAATATAAATCTGACAGTGTTTTATAGTAAAATTAGATTTAATGTGATGTTAAACCATTTTTTTTTCTGTATGATAAAGTATTGTACAGCTATTTAAGAGGATTTTTTACTGTAGCATTTTTACAGTCGTAAAATTTTACAGTGTATGTTTTGTTTTCAGCATTATCAGATAAAAGGTACCATGGTATTTCAATAGATTTTTGGACACTGATTTATTTGGAAGTACCATGTAAAGAATATGGTAATGAGAAAGGGTTAGTTTGACCCCATATGAAATTTCTGTCATTAATTTCTCACCCATGTCATTGAAAGACTTTTGTTCATCTTCTGAACAAAATTAAGATATTTTTGATGACAGAATGCTGTTAGATTTCCTTCCATAGACTGTCTTCGCAACTGAAACGTTGACGCTTCAAAAAGTTCATAAAGATATCTGAAAACTAATCCATATGAATCGAGTGGTTTAATCCACATTTTCTGAAGAGACTTGATCACTTGTTATGATGAACAGATTTATTTTAGGCTTTTACTCGCATATATTTACTTGCATATTTCAGTTGCGAAGACAGTCTATGGAAGGAAATCTGACAGCATTCTGTCATCAAAAAGATCTATATTTGTGTTCTGAAGATGAACGAAAGTCTTATGAGTTTGGAACGACGTGAGGGTGAGTTAATGGCAGAATTTTTATTTTGGGGTGAACTAACCCTATAAGTGCTTTTTGAAAGGGATTTACACTAAAAATTTTATTTTGAAGCTTTGTAAAACACAAATGGGCTACAATATATACTGTGATTATTCAACTAATCTGGATAAGTATTTGGGATTATATTTTTATATATCAAAAACTTTTTGAAGAATTTGAAGAAACATTAGCTCATAGTCATTTCTGCTGGGCAGTAGCTTGTCCTTATGTGCTCTTCAATAAAAACCAAACCTCTCTTTCCTCTCCCCTGTTCATAACTGAAGGTCTGGATTTCATATTGGTTTTTTGTTTTTTGTTTTTTCAGACCGCATTTTAAAAACTCCATCACTTTATTACCTTCCTATCAGTGGCATCTCCTCAAAATGACCACTCTCACAGTAATAACAGTGAGGTGGAGCCACAGCTCCTCTCCGTTCTGCTGTTATTCCAAGTGTCTGTTTCTGACCACTGGATTGAACTGAATAATCATTAGTGGTTGGAAATTCCTACCGTGGCAAAGAGCAGCTGACTCAGAAACAACTGGCTCCTGGATGTTACATGGCCATTCCCACGCTGGACGCTTTTCTACTGCTTGCAAATGCCTAGAATTGCAGTCGGTCTGATTGACCAAGTATTGTTGACAAGAGCAGTAGTCTGACTAGTCTTGCGTAGCCAGACTTTCAACCTAATGCCTGATCTATTCTGATGCTCATTTTGCATACTTACAGAGGAAGAAGCTGTTTGACTGCGATGTAAAGCAGCTAATCACAGTTCATTGTTTTCATGTTCGTGGTCGGAACTGATATCACTATACAAAAACCAGCTTAGACAAATTTGGCACAATGGTGTAAGACCATAAATGGCTGTAAAGAACACACCAAAAATAGTATAAAATGTGCATACATCAGATTCTAAAAAGTAATAAGTGCTTATTATCTCACAGTCTCAAAGTAGAATATACAATTTTGCTTGTGGTTAACTAGTTTACCTTCTACAAAGTGCCTCAACTCTGAGAAGATTTTGTGTCACTAACATGGCAAGTCCAGTGATGAGTTCTTCTTTAAAAACTCTTGTTGTATACATATATTTATAAAACGGTTCCTATCCTTGATTCTGATTGGTCAATAGCTGTGTTTTATTCACGATAAAACACGGCTATGACCGCTTCACCCAACGGTTCTGTGTATCACTACACAACACCCTTAGCAACCACTCAATGTAAACGTTTGTTCTCAATTTATTTTGTTCATTGAAGCTTACTGTATTATGTAGAAGAGTATTGCGAGAAAGAGTAAGCAAATTTATTACCTGCGTTCAGATTTAGCATTTTCCTTCAGGTCAGTCCTATGTTCATAATACAAAATCTGTTTGAATGTCCGATGTATTATCTTGTCCTTTTAACAGTTAAGGGGTTTTCCCGTGACTGACAGCTCTAGTCAAAGCATTTGTCAGTTGCGTCTTGTTCCGTGTTCACAACAATTCAGTCTTTTCAATGTAAAAGTCTTCGCTACTGACTGACACACTCATAAAGACAGTCTTTGCCGCCATCTAATGGCGTAATAATGTAACTTCTGTTGCTGTTCACAGTCAGGGACTATTTTTTCTGGCAGAAGGAAGGTTTTTAGTAAAAGTTTACTTTATGAAAGTTGCATTGATGCATATTTTTGGCTTTAAAATTTGTATTGTGTGGTAACCGTTAAATAAAAGCAATAAGGTATGAGAGGCTAGTGCTGTATCGTGAATAAGTCACGGCTTTGCGTTGTGCCTAAAAATGCCCTTCAGCGGTGACCTATTCGCAATACAGCACAGCCTCTTGTACCTTATTGCTTACGTATCACAACCCTGATAACCTGCAGTCGTAGCCTGAATTTGTTCGCTTTACTAGTAAATTGCCTTTAAGTGCTCCTATTATGTTTTTTTAAACCTTCATAATTTTGTTTTGGAGGTCCCCTACAATGGGTTTATCCCCTACAACCTTGGATGCGTATCCAAGGTCAAAAATATACATTGAAGCATTACCTCTTGTCTCACAGTGCTTGAAAGAGTTTGATAAAAGATTTGGTTTCTCTAAGCCCCACCTTTTTTAGAGCCTACTCTGCTCTGATTGGTCTCCTCATCCTTTGGAAGTGCATTCAAAGGGGATTTGCTTTCGCAGCACAGCAAACAGCGTTTTTTTCGATATGTCAACAACACAAACCAAACTCTTCCAGGCCTCAGCTACAACTACAGTGTTTGAGGGCAGGTCAAATTAGACATTGTTCATGGGCAGCCAATGAAGGCCATGGATGGGCATTATGCAAATTTATCACAAACCTAGGTAGGTTTGTGCAGGAAGTTAGACTGGAATTACTGACGGCAAACTTTAAATCATTTAAGTGATTAAAGAAGTAATTTAAGAGGAGTTGTATTAACGTAGAACCTTATTTAGATGCAGTGGAGTAGACAATTCAAGTTATACTGCACTCTGAACCAAAAACAACTATTTAATAACTTGAAATACTTTCATATTTACATCACAATTGCATATTCTTTGTGAACTTGGTGTAAAAATGAAGGTGATTTTTAATTTATTTAAAAAAAATTACTTTGTCCAGATCACTCGGCTCCTGAGGTGCTTGCACTCAATCTACTTTATACCAGTCAGGCCATGGGAGGTTGTTCCCGCTGGCAGATGCTTAGTAATGGGCACCACGGCTGGCGTCTGGGCCTGTGCCAGTGAGTCTAGCACTGCACACTGGGTGAAACAAAATGTCCACTGTTGATTGGCAGGTAGTGTCAGTCCAGATGGCAGCAGCTCCTGTGTGGTATTGTGCAAATAACGTCGCCTGCTGCATCTCATTCTGGAGTTTGAGGCAGCCGGCTTTTTTCTGAAAGGCTCGCTGGATGGGATGCCCAGGGAGGCTCGGACAGTGAGACAGGAGAGATTGTCTTCGGGAGGTTTGTGAGGCGGCTCGGGCCCCTGTTTAAGGGGGCCTTTAATAGAGCCCATATGCTTTGAGATGCTAAAGAGCCGACCAGCCCCCTATCTTAAACTTTGAGTTTCCCTCTCTTACTGATTCTTTTATGAATTCCTCTACTTCACTCAGGCCTTTCCCTTAATGCGACTTACTTATGCATGTTCACTAACACTCCACCTGCTCGGGTTTTAATTTGTCTTTCTTTTATGGTCTATCTATCATTCATTGTCTCTCTTTCCTCTCTTCTCGGTGGAGTTCTCCCTTTGTTTTTGTTACAAACTCTGGCTCCCTCCCCCTCTCGCTCTCTTTCACCCCAGGCAGTGCACATGTAGGCCTCAAGTGTCATGGCAACAGCCCTAAACAGAGCCAAAAGCCAAAAGCCTGTAACAGCAACAGGTTGGCAGTGAAACTAGCAGGGCCAATAATGCTTGTTCTACAGGCAGTGTTTCCCTTCCGCTTTTAATTCGTTCCAGCATTTCAACAAAGAAACATACCATTAATTGATTCGAGAAGGAGAGCTACAGCGATTTAACATGAAAAAATGAGTTGCTTTACACAGAATTTAACAGCAGCCATGTGGTCTCTGGGAATCGTTGTTGTAGTGTCATTGTAAGTGCAAATTCACTATTGCCAAAATCAATTCTCAAACTTTGAAACTCTTAAGGCCCATTCACACCAAGAACGATGTATTTTCATTTATTATAATCGCACTCTGCAGTTTTGTTTTCTGCTGCTTTAAATGTTCAAAATCTTCTGTGCAGTTATCGTTATAGTTGTGGTGTGGACTCTGCTATTCTTTAAAGGGGACCTATAATGCCCCTTTTACAAGATGTAATAAAAGTCTCTGGTGTCCCCAGAATGTGTCTGTGAAGTTTCAGCTCAAAATACCCCACCGATCATTTATTATAGCTTGACAAAATTGCCCCTATTTGGGTGTGAGCAACAACACACCGTTTTTGTGTGTGTCCCTTTAAATGCAAATGAGCTGCTGCTCCCGAACCACTTTTCAGAAGAGGGCGGAGCTTTAACAGCTCATGCTTCGGTTGCTCAACAACAACAAAGCTGGAGAATCTCACGCAGACAAAATGACAATTGTCAGTAACGGTGTTCAGCCTTACATTGTTCAAACCGGAGTCGACACTGATGGAGAGACTCAGGAAGAAGTTACAGCTTTTAGAATGAAACTGGACGATTCTGAATGGTTAGTGGATAAATTTATGTAGTTGCTGTGGAGTTGATTCAACTCATTGACTAGCATGTTAATCTTTTGTGCAAATCCAGCGTTGAATTGACCCTTGTTTGTGAAGCAGTCCGGCATTAAATTGACGGCATGGCAACAACACTCTACTACAACAACTCTTCCTCTTCTCTAAAGAACTATAGCTTTATCATTATAGTTATCATCCTTGGTGTGAATGGGCCTTTAATATGTTGTGTTTTGTTTTATCATTCTAGTCATATTTTTTTTACTGTTTCTTCTATAAAACTAAAACTCTATGCTTTGGTAGTTGATAAATAAAATAGGCATGAACCTTTTGTGAGTTTGCATATAGCGTGGGACTTGAAGATTGGATTTATATTTGTTTTGTGGAGACACATTTATGTGGCCAAGTGTAAATGGAACAGTTTTAACAAATCGGACAACTGTCTGATCAGTAAAACGCATGAGGTGACCAGGTGTATCTTTATTTCTGTTACCACGAGAGCCCTGACACATCCAAACAAGTCTTGTATAGACATCATAAAGGAGTTAAGAAGACTCTCATCTTCCTTATCAATAAATCATACACACACTCCCTGTGTTCTCATTCTGCTTTGTTTTCCTGACACAGAGAATTTTACACGCATAATTAATGACAACACACTCAGTGCTTTTGTATGTGTGCCAGAAAGAATAATCCTTATTCGCAGACAGCAAGGCTGTGAAAGTGTGATCAGTGACTCATTGTCATCTTTCAGAACAAAACTCCTGACTGAGAAATGAAGGGATGAAAAAAGATACTGCATCTGTTTTTTTCAATCCATCAGAGCATTTTAGTACACACTGAGGAGGATATTTGGGTCCTCTGACGGCAATGACTCCCTCTCTCTTGCTCCATTGACTCTATTATTGCAAATGCGTCATTCATGACTAAACTCTGTTTCTCCAGACTTGGGCGCCGGTGGACTTTTCAGACTGGCCAACAGCGTAATTCAATTTATCAAGTCTTTAGCTAATTCATTTGAGCTAGTCTTGCACATTAGCTGATAAGGACAATGAAGGATTTATGTAAAAAGTGACTGACATTCACATTCCTGAAGCTGTATCCTGCACTAAAAGTATGTACTTTGCTGGTGATGGGAAAGTACATACTTTTGAGTATGCAGAAACACAGCATTGTGTAGACAAGTGTTCATTTTAGTGTTGTCAATCGATTAAAAAAAATTTACTAATCACACATTTTTCTGTAATTAATCACAATTAATTGCATATTAATATAACAATGTAAAAATTTCACACTGAATCTCTAAATAAATATAGAATATTTTAAATATTTGTACTATAGCTAAATGAAAGCTAATATGACCAATACCAATACTGCTACTGATGACTTTTTTTTTCAATTTTAGCCATTATTTATAGCCATTCAACATTACAGTATAATTGAAAGCCATAATTTAGGACATAACATTTAAAAGCTTTAAAAGTTTAAAAAATATAACAACTTTTAATTTAAGTGAACTTAAAATGATCTTCACATAAACTATAAACTGAATATGCATAATCTGTAAATTGAATATAGATTAATCCTTATTAAAGTTATTCGGTCAAGAGCAGTTCGTGATTTTCTTTTCTTTTGTTCTATGATTAACATTAATGACACAGACCGCAGCAGGTTTATTAGGCTGCTGTCACTTTAAGACTTGATGGCATTTTTTTTTTTTGCATTTTGCATTTTGCATTTTGCATTTTGGCATTATTTTGTTTTGTTTTTTTTTCCATTCAAGCATGAAAGAGAACTCAATGTGGTACTGGCACACTGTCTGAAGCGGTTTTCTGCGCAAGCATTTAGAGTGAGTGAACACTTGGGGTATTCGATTCCAGGTTTTTCCGAGTCGACTCTGACTCCAGACTCCCACAGTAGGGGTCAAAGGAATCAATGATACAACCCCATTTACTTTACTTCAAAATTAACTTTTTCCCCTGACACAAAGCCTTAAACTCCTCTTATTTAAACAACACACTTTTGGCCTGACTGTCCAAATTATTTCAATTTAGCGATGACCTTGAAATGAAGAGTAGCTATCAACATTGTTACCTGGTTGTTGCCACTACCTAATTTTACAGAGGTAAATCTCACGAGGAACAGCCGTGGTCGAATATTATGTCAGGATTAAATAAACAAGAAGGAAGGTAATGTATTCTTTAATGAATTCATCACTTCATTTTGTTCACTCTTTACTGATATAGTGAATTAAACTGCCATGATCTATATAGGAAATTCAGAGAATGAGTGAACAAGTGAGTGATATCGGACACAGCAACAGAGTAGGGCTGCATGATTTATCGCGATAAAATCGCACGCGATGTGGCAAAGGCTGCGATTATTTAATGCGTGGCTTGTCAGAGCTTTACGGCTCTGTGATCAGTAGTAAATGCTTCTCCATCTGAAAGCCAGAGGGCGATCTTGTGCAGAAAATCAAAATATGCCCTGCAGCAGAAGAAGATAACATGCGCTGTAGCTGAATAAACAGAAGATTGAAATGCTTTGATTGATTAAACATTACTAATAAACACACGACTGCCTTATTCTGTGTAAGAAGCCACATCATCTCACAGAAGGATGCTCAACTGTCTTTATGAAGTGAGTTTGGAGTAAAAACATGTTATTAAATGTCTTTTGTTAAACAAGATGTTAATAAATGCTTCTTGTGTCTGAAAGGATGTTTGACGCGTGATGCTTTTTCAAATGTACGTTATAAGCGACTCAAACTCGCAGTGCTTTCAGATGGATTAGCATTTAGAGCCATACTTCATTGACAAGCTGCGCAAAAAAAATAATCGCAGCCTTTGCGATTTCATAATCGCACTAAGAATTGCATTTAAGCGATAATCGCGTTCAAGTTCAATGTTATTTTTCATATCGTGCGATATATCGTGCAGCCCTACAGCAGAGTCAACAATGAGGTTCGTTTCCTGTGCTGGAGTCAACACCAACTCTAGGACTATTGGGAGTTGAAAAATCTAGTGAACACACAGAGCTGCTTCATACAGCACGCCAGTACCAAATTGAGTTCTCTTTTGCGTCTTAAGGCCATGACACACCAAGCCGACATCAGACAACTAGCAGTGACGAAAGCCGATTGTGTTGTCACCTCACGTTGGCTTTGTCTGGGCCAAAAAGCTGCACCTGAACACACCACAAAGACTACAGCTGACTGCCAACTAGCATGTGTTTTCTGTGCCTGCATGTAAGGAAATAACAGTCTATATTAGCAGGTATCAATAGTCTATTTTCGTCATACAAAAACGGAAACCAAAACAAGGACTGCAGATATATATAATACCTAAACATAGCTGCGTTTGCTTACCATTTTGAAAGTCAATCATGTTCATCAGTTTCTTCATTCCTGGCATCTCATTTTGTTATGAAAACATTTGTGTATTGGAAAGCTCAAGAAGCATGACGAAAAATCAGAACAGCCTTAAAAGGGGCCATTCACACAGAACACGTTTTTCCATTCCACTTCGCTACTTTGCCATTATTTTTCTATGTAAACATGCGCTAGACAGATGTGTTTGACCGTTGCACTCACGCCTTGTGTCTTTTTTCGGTGTTAAACTGGAAAAAAAGCGTTAATTTTGACAGCCCTAGTTCATTTAGCTATTTGTCATTTTCGCATCTGTTCCCTACAGCTGAAAATGTAAAAGAGATCTGTCGCAAACTCTTCAGTGGGGTTGTGGATGTTAAAAGTATGGATCCACACTTAAAAAATACACCGTAAAAGAAATGCCATCCAGGGTCCTTTGACATACTGTTTCATTTTTATTATTCTTTGGGACACACTAATCCTAATCCAGAAAACTGTATACGATGAATAGTATGGAAATTTAGATTTAGCACTAGTAACACTATACTAGCATAAAGGGCAATGAAATTTATGATGATTTATAAACTTCTGAATTCCTATAAT
The DNA here is from genome assembly GCF_018812025.1 of Megalobrama amblycephala. Taxonomy (NCBI): domain Eukaryota; kingdom Metazoa; phylum Chordata; class Actinopteri; order Cypriniformes; family Xenocyprididae; genus Megalobrama; species Megalobrama amblycephala. The sequence continues at coordinate 7,264,258 of NC_063053.1, forward strand.
CTTCAGCTCAATAGATAAAAACTTAACACTGTACGTCAAAAATGCTAAATTTCACCCTTTTAATCATTTGTAGTTGTAGTGGCATTCAGTACTAAACTAATTGGTAACACTTTATTTTACAGTGCTGTAGTTACATGTTACTTCATGTACTTTCTATAGTAATATCAGTAAATTATGCATAATTACAAGTAACTAACCCTAAACCAAACCTTAACCCTATCTGTAACTCTATAGTAAGTACATGTAGTTAATTAATAGTACTCAGTACTTATTTGAGTAATTATAATGTAACTATGGCACTGTAAAATAAAGTGTAACCTTTCATTGTGCTGTTTGGCTTTCTGTAGTAACTGTAAATTGCTAATTTCCCTCATTCTAAATAACAAAGACTATGTTAATTACGTTTAATTACTGCTACAATTACTCTCCATGGCATATATAAATAATTCATGAGCACACGCACACCTTGTAATTGCAGCAACCTAATTAGAGCTGTTTTGTGTTTTTCAAAGTAGGTCCTTCAGATCACTAACAGTATGTTTAGTTTTCTCATGCGGTCATGTGACATGATCTTTTTTCGGTGTGTTTGTGAATGTAACTGCGTGTGTTTTTGTATCATTGTGTATGTTATCTGATGGAGGGGACAATAACAGTGCAGCTGGCAGGAAGTCTCGGAGCGGGGCCGCAGGTTGCAGAGCGGCCGTTCAGAGCTCTCTTGGGGGGTTTGGACGTGTGACTGAAGCAGGACACTGATTCATATCTATAACTCACACTGATATACTTGTAACACATGTTGAAATGTGGGATAAATGCAAGAGATCTTCCTTCACGTTCACATTCCCTCTTAGCATATCCTGCAGAGACATTGTGCGAAGTTACCAGGTTTACAGGCAACATTATTCAACGAATGTCTTAGATAAGTTGCAATAAGTTACATTCCATTTAGGAATGAAAATGAGTGACTCCAAGGAGAGTAGGAAGAAGAGTGATTAAACGAAACTAAAGGAATGGATAGAGTGTCTAATGAGAAAGACTAGAAGGTCATCAGGGCATAGAGATACTTTAAGAATGTAAACAAACACAGCTGACCGCTTCAGTCCTCACATGCTTCTCCTCCGCCGGAAGCTTCATAATCGTTAAACACAGTATCATGAGTTTCACTGATCACTTTATCATTATCACTTGAGTGCACTGAGAGTGCACTATTCAGCTCTCACTTTTCCCTGTTAAGTGCACAAAGAGTCATTCTTGTGGATTAATTGTCTGCTTTTCACGGGCCACATTTATCCGAGCATGTACTTTTGTCCTCTCTATTTTTGGGGAACATGCACACTGTGTTAATGAGGATGTGTGGTTGCATTTGCAACAGTCAGATGAGGTAGTAGATGAGGTCAGCATTTCCTTTGTGCTGCCTCCACTTCTCTCTAGTTTCCTGTGTTTCTGTGGATCTTTGTGTGCCTGCGAGGGTTGTGTGATGTAATGCAAGTTTATTGTCTGGGGTATTTTGAAATTTGTCTTGTTTTGACAGATTTGAGTGACCTAAAATCTTAAATTAGTTGATTTATTTGACATCTTATGGTCAGTGTTGGAGAAAGTTACTTTTAAATGTAATGCATTGAGTAACTCCCTAAAAAATAACTAATTGCATTACCTAGTTACTTTTTATGGAAAGTTACATTACTTTTGCGTTACTTTTTCTCACCTGGGCTTGCTTGTTTTTTTATATAACAACAAAAAAGTTCTATTTTTGGCAAATGTAAGGCCCTTTCACACCAAAAGTGAAATGAATAAGCTGAAGGTAATGCTGTTTCACACCTGTACAGTAGAGGGCGCAGCTCAAACAAACCTTTCAGCCGTGCTGCCATTCATTGAAGAAGAATACACTGCAAAAACTGCTTTTCTTACTTTTTGTCTTCTTTCCAGTCCAAATATCTAAAAATTCTTAAATCAAGAAGCATTTATTAGACAAGTAAAATTATTGTCTCAGAAAACAAAAGTCAAAATTAAGTGAGTAAAAACAAGCAAAATAATCTGCCAATGGGTTAAGCAAAATAATCTTGTTTTTGGTTTGAAAATCAAAGTAACTTGCGTTACTTAATTGAAAAAGTAACTTCTATATTTTGTTGTAAATTGAAAAGTAATGCATTACTTTAGTTACTTGAAAAAAAGTAATCTGATTACTTAACTCAAGTTACATGTAATGCGTTACTCCCAACACTCCTTATGGTGAAGTGAGGAAGATACTATAATGAGGAATGCACAGTTAAGGGAAAAAGCTTGCCTTTATCAGAACAAAGGCTTTGTTGTTGCATGCCACAATGTCATGTCTAACTTCTCCATGGGAAGAGGCTTTGATCGGGATCATCACACACATCAAATATCCTGCCTCTGCAACTGCACTTGAACCAAACAGAGACCAAATGTGATTAAGGGTTTAGGGATTTCTGCCTGGAGATTTGGAGCTCTGCTGGGTCCCAGGCTCCCATGCTGGCATTCCATCCTATTCTGCTCCAGACTCCACAGAGGAGCTCCGTGATTCCCGGGGGATTCACACCTCGCCGCTAATCCTTTCCGGCGGCAGTGGCGCTATTAAGACTTATCATAACGAGATTTCAGCCACCAGCCACCTCGCTGTGGAATTTGATTAGAAACACCTGCAGCAGAGAGATGCACTGTTCTCTCAGTCAAGACTGCCGAGATCAAAGACTGACTGCTGGTGTTTGTCGATTTAACCATCAGTTAGTGCAGGACAGTAAAGCGTGACATATGTAAAATGAGTAATACAGAGACTAGGGTCTGCAAGGGTCTGTGGGAAGGTTTGCAAGTAATGGGGGGGATAAAAAGTGCAAAAACATATAATTAATATATTATACATTTTAAAAAATGTAAACAATAATTAGAACTAACTAAAATAAGTTTGAAACTAAAACTAAAATAAAAATCAATCAAAATGACAAAAGCACAATAGTACTTTTTTATCTAATGTAATAGTATATAAGTCATGCTCAAATAATACTGTCTGCATGGTGTCTGTTTAAAAAAAATACAAAACACATAATATAATAAAAATATTTTAAATTATTTACAGAATTTGAGAATTCGTCATGCTTGCTTTCTGAAGATTGGTCTGAAATCATGATATTAATCAAAATTATTTAATTCTATTGACAGCCAGTTTTATGCTTCTTAATAGTACTTTGGATTATTTCTTCCCACAATTACTGTCAACTAAATAGAAACTAAATATTTTCCAGTTAATATTCTACACACACATTTTTTTCACAGTATAAATTTTGTATAGCTTCCTACATATATTTTAGAAAATTAGTAAATTAGTAAATTATATTTGTCATTTAAATGCAAAACAAAATATCAAACAATGGTAGTGGCAGCACTATCACGCTCTGAAATCGAATTGTTTCACAAAAAGATGTTTAACCCTCTGGTGCACAAAAAAATGTACTTTTTTTTTTTTGGTTGTTTTTTACTTCATCGGAATTTTTTACTTCATCGGAATGGTATGAAACTTGGTAAAGGTTTTGGCACTTGCTATGTGAACACACACACACACAAAATTATAGACATGATTCGAAAAGGTTAAATGGTCCTGAAAAAAATAGCCACACTTGTGCTCCTCGTGGTCAAAAATGGCCGCATTGAAAATGAATGGGAGACGAATGTCATCTAGTGGAAACTTTAGGTACTGCGCCCAAACAAAATCTTACTGAAAGCAAATTTTTTGAGATATCAAGCTAAAATTTGGAACACAACTTGTTTAGGTTTATGTCTTTGATTTTCTTGCAGTTTTAGAGTGAAACATGTTTTTGAAAAAATATATATATTTCACATAATAATTTAAAATAGTATTTTTGTGCATTTTTCATAACAATAAATGTAAAATTCTATAACTTAAGTTAACTTTTTTAAAACTTTTTTCACTTCAGCAATAATTTGCTGAATTGTTGTCTTTTAAAAGAGATTTAATGTTTAAGAAATTAAGTCTGTGCTCTGAAGCATTCAAAATTTAAGTTGGAAATTTGCTCAAAAAGTGAATAAATGGGTTATAAGTGTAAGTATAATTTAGTACCATAAAATCCGATAAAAACACAAAATATTAAATAAAAAACATTATCAAACTAAAATATAGTACATTCATTTAACTGAAATAATAATAAAAAAAAAAAATCGGTCATTTTTGATTGACACATGTAGAGCACCAGAGGGTTTTAAGTTTCAAATGATCAAATAATATATATAATAGGGCCTAACATTGTACATAACATTTCAGGGTATTAAGATCTATTCACCTCTAAAACACAACAAAACAAAACCAAAGTGAATACTTTTGAGATCAGAGGAGCAGAGGAGTGAGATCTGGAGGTCATTTCAGCAGAGGACGGGTCTCTGACCAGCAGGATTGAAGTTCACAGGGTTGAACAGGGCAGGGTTGAACAGGGTCTGTGGAGGTCTTCTCATTATATTATCACAGCTATGGGAGAACATTCAGGGTTATGATAGGGTTAGTTCATTTGTATGAGGTGCAGAATGCACTGAGGCGCTGTGAGTGGTTTGGTTTGAGAGGCCATGCAGTTCATTTTAGGGTAACAGTTGGAATCTGGTTGGGAATGGTGTAGGTTGGGTTTAACAAAGGGTGAGGACTGGCTTTGAGGAGGGGGTGGAATTAGTTGAAGCGAGTTCAGAAAGAGTGAAGTGATCCACGATGATCCCAGCATGATTTGACATTGTCTTTTTCTGGTCTTGGACTTTCTCCAGAATCTGATTAGGGGCAAATCGTTTTCCCCTCACATGTGACAGATTTATTTTTGTGTGAACAGCTAAAAACACAGACTGAATTCAGACATTTCCAACTTTGAAAATGGAAATGGATATGTATCTTTATTTTATTTATTTATTTGCAGTGTTTCTTCAGTTTGAGTCAGGTTAAAATTTAGGCAGTTTTATGTCCATCTAACATATTGACAATTGACATATAGTAATTACAGTTTAACTGAGCCTGAATGTCTTTACACACTTCATGATGCACATTGTCCTGTATTTTTAAAATTGTATTATTATTATTATTATTATTATTTTGTTGTAGTTAATGTTTGTTTGCATTTAAGGACTGATTGTTGTGCACTGCAGCAGAGCCACACAGCAGTTAGCTGGACTGGCTGCGGGAACATACTTCATAAGAAGCGCTGAAGCAGAAATACCTGATAGCCACGTTAGTGGAACCATGTGCGTAAGCACTCGCAGAGAACCGCCCTGGAAACTGTTACTCTCAGCGAGTCACGCTATCCCTCTTTCTCCTCTCTCTCAAACTTTCTGTTTCATCTCCTTCACAGCACTGTTTCATCCAAGTATTCTGCTATTAATATCCACATTCTCAGCTGTGACAGAAAGAGTCCCAGTGCCATGTCAATATGCACCTGGATTTATTTAGAGGAGACATAGAGGAATAGAGCAGAATCTCCCCTCCAACCAAACCTCGTGACAATAGGTGTTTTATCATCTAGAGCCATGTGTACTCCAAGGGGGTCCATGTTGAATATACAGTATGTAACAGAGAATAAAAAAGTCTTACTTTTTAGATCAATTTAAAATTATTAGCACATTTTTTCTTCACAACTTAATAAATGATCTGTTGGAAATTTTGTATGCTTGCACTACTTGTACTTGCATTATTTGCTTTTGCTTGTATTGTTTCCATTAAAGGTCCCGTTCTTCGTGATCCCATGTTTCAAACTTTAGTTAGTGTGTAATGTTGTTGTTAGAGTATAAATAAAATCTGTAAAATTTTAAAGCTCAAAGTTTAATGCCAAGCGAGATATTTTATTTAACAGAAGTCGCCTACATCGAACGGCCAGTTTGGACTACATCCCTCTACTTCCTTCTTTAATGACGTCACTAAAACAGTTTTTTGACTAACCTCCGCCCACAGGAATACACAAGAGTTGCGTTTGTAGAGTGTGTTTGTCGCCATGTCGTCGAAACGCTGTTATTTTCATCCCGCAGTCCAATCACCGGGTCTGATTCCGGCTCAAATTGATAGGGTAAAATTAAAGACATGTTTACAATAACACTGAGCGCATGCATCTCCACGTTATGGTAAGAGGCGTGACCTTTCCGGGCAAGGTTCGCTAAGCTGCTGTCGAATCACAACACAGGAACCGCTGGCACAATCAGAACTCGTTACGTATTTCTGAAGGAGGGACTTCATAGAACAAGGAAGTCATCAGCCCGTTTTTATGACAGTGGAAACAGCGGTATACAGATAAGTAAATATGTGAAAAATACTGTTTTTTTACACGCGAAACATGAACACGTTATATTGCACACTATAAACACAATCAAAGCTTCAAAAAACCACGAAAAACGGGACCTTTAATAAATCAGGTTGGTTAAGAACGTATGTCAAATTTTTGGGCATACTTGGCTGAATTTACTGATGTTTTGCTTTATAAGTCTAACATTATATTATATTGTTTCTTTTATAATATATTATATCTTATTGTATATTTTTTTCTGGGACAATTACTACAGGAAAAGCAGCTAACAAGTGTCTAGCAAACAAGTGAATCCCAAGCTGTACCATATGAAGTTGGTTGAGTGAATATATAAAGAGTGAATAAAGGGTGTTGATTTTTGAAGAAGCTCAAATTTAAGATTTAAGGGCCATCCCACAGACCGAAGGATGACCATGAATGGACCGACCAAGGGGGGCCCAACTTCCTCTAACCTGACCCATGCTTGGGACGGCCCTAGGATACCCATACTTCAATTTTGATGATTATTGTCCTAAAATGTGGAAACATTTGACTGGTAGTTAATATAAGAGGAAGGTAATGCATTTAGACCATCAGGTATTCACTCAAAAATGAAATCTTCCTGACAGAGGGAAACGTGTCTATGCCCAAGGACATTGTGACGGACGGGACGGGAAGGTTGGGACAACAGAAACGCTGTCCTCCTGTGCTGAAGTCTGCTACTTTGACTTCATCAGACTTCAAACCTCAGCTAAAATGGCATGTGGGGGGGCTGCATGTGGATAAGTGAACAGAACAGGGAATGTCTTATGAGAAGTTTGAGTCAGACTGGCGCTGGCTTTCTCTTTGCCTGTCCCTGTGGTAGAAAGGTCATTGGGATGCCAGTGCAGTCGAGGCGGTCTGATTCCTCCTGCATGTGGTTCTTTGAAGTGCATTGGGAGTGTTTTCTGAAGTGCACTGGGGGTGTGTGTAATTGATTGGACTGGCAGGCTTTTTGCAGATTATTCCACATGGTGAGATTGCTCTTAGCACACAGCAGCTGGCATATAATATATATATATATATATATATATATATATATATATATATATATATTCTCCTCAATGCCCATCCACAAATTCAATCCTGACACACTGATTCACAGACACATAACCAATCGCTGCTAATGCTTGCTTATCTGTATTTAATTGACCACCACTATTGTGCCCATTTTTTCCATTATGATTATTATATTTTTTTATTTATTATTTTTTGAATACTACACAGAAAATGTGGACATATATCTATCTCAAGATGCAGATCGCTTTATCTTAAGATGAGCATGAGCATTACACATTGTAACCCAATTCATTTTCTATGTGGGGGTCAAAAAAGACCCCCAAAAAGTGACTTTTTTCCACACTAAAGGGTTGAAAATTCCTTCATTAATTACTCACCCTCATGTCGTTCCACACCTGTAAGACCTTCGTTCATCTTCAGAACACAAATTAATATATTTTTGTTAAAATCCGATGGCTCAGTGAGGCCTCCATTACCAGCAAGATAATTAACACTTTCATTGCCCAGAAAGCTACTAAAGACACATTTAAAACAGATCATGTGACTACAGTGGTTCAACCTTAATGTTATGAAGTGACAAGAGTAATTTTTGTGTGCCAAAAACACAAAATAACGACTTTATTCAACAATATCTAGTGATGGGCGATCTCAAAACACTGCTTCATGAAGCTTCGAAGCTTTACGAATCTTTTGTTTCAAATCCGTGGTTCGGAGCGTGTATCAAACTGCCAAAGTCTTACAGGTGTGGAACAACATGAGAGTGAGTAATTAATGACAGAATTTTCATTTTTGTGTGAACTAACCCTTTCACATACAACCATATCATTCCAGTTTAGTTTTTAGTGTGTAGATACAGTAAGTCTGAGAAAAGTCATCAAGATGATGCCATTTAGATGAAGGAAACGTTTTTTTTTTTAAGCAAACATCATTTTGTGGTCGCGAATGACCCCAAACAGCGCACAAGAGTTAAAGTGTACTATATAGATAGCCTCAAAGCTAACAGACATGGACACAAAAGTTGCATTTTGACCCCAGATTGCTGTAATAACTCAAGGCACTTAATCTTAACAACCTGTAATAAGACCATGATCTCATTCTGTGGTAACATTGTGTGAAAGTTACACACTCTCAGGAAAAAGGTACCAAAGCTGGGGTAGTACCCTTTCAAAAGGTAGTAATATGTACCTTTAACTCTTTACCCAGCAGTTTGTTTTTGTGTTCTTTTGCCAGCATTTTTGAACATTTTCACGAAACCTTCATGGCCCCCAGAATATTTTGTTGTATGAATGTCTAAACATGCAACATATCAAAAGAAGGAACAGAACCTCTGCTTTTAAACAACAGCAACAAAAAACATTTTATTCTAGGTTCATACATTCTCTTTTTTTTTTAACAATTGAAGGTGGGCTAGTTTCATTAAAAAAAAGCAAAAAAAAGACTATGTCCGGATCACATTCAGAATGATGATCAAAACACAGATGGAGTAGATCACTTCTATCAACACCCCCAAAGCTTACAGAGTCCTATACCACTTCCTGGGTCGACATTTCATTTGGTAACGTTAGGTTTATATGCTGTTTAATGTTTGATGATCTCGTTATTTTACATGTGCATAAGCAATGCTTTTATTGCTTGTTTCCGCTTCTTTTTCGCCTGTGTTTTGAACCGTACTCTTTGATCCGATTCTCTTTCAGAAGATCCGTAATAGCGCATTTTATAGAATAACAGTGAAAACATGGATTGTTGGAAACTTAAGTCAATGACAGCGAAGCGTTGTGTGTAAACCCCCCTGACAGATTTTGTACCTTGTTTTCTGAAAGTGCAAGGAGAAATTTCACCACTTTTACTTGTGGTGACATCTAAAGGTTTTTGATTCTTTTGTGTTAAAAATCAGAAAACTCTTTATCAGACCTTTAGTTTGATCTATTTTACAGGTTACACAACAATCCGCCCGTTTAGACAATAATAATTTTTTCCTTGTCTTCCTTCTTTTCTCTCCACAGAGTGTGTATCCTGGGCGTGTGTTCGCCATGGCTCTAGTTCAGGCGCTGCCTGTGCCCACTGATCACCCAAAGCCCAGTGCTGACGTCCAGCAGTGCTGCTCAGTGTCTCACTCCCCCTCCGTAGCTGTGGCAGGCACCATGGGTTCCGTCAGCAGCCTGATCTCTGGACGTACCTACCAGGAGCGCCACTGCCGAGCCGCCAGCGACTTTGGTGCCAAGTATCGCAAACCCACACCAGCCATGAGCTGTTTCAGACAGCAAGAGGGCACATTGCGCAGCGCCAGCTCACAGGAGCAGCTTCTCGCCAGCCAGCCTCCTCTACCCGCCAAGAACAAGTCCTCTGCCCTCATCTCTGCTGGCAATGGCAACTATGGCTATATGAGTGACGAGCCAGTGGGCGACTGGAATGATAATCACGTGACCACGTGCAGCCCATCCAGTGATACTGAAGAGCCTCCTGATAACAGAGGCATGAATGGTAATATTGGTGGCCCTCCGCCCAAACTCGTCCCAGTGTCAGGCAGACTGGAAAAGGTGAGTCTGGAGGTGCCTGGGAGGTAAACATTTAAAAAAAAATACTATAAATAGTAGTGAGACAATTTTCTAAAATATTTATAATAAATGTAAATGTGTGCAGAACACTGCTCCAGACCTGCTTAAAATGCCTTGATCGAAATCCAGATATTACTTCCTCAAACGTCTACGTCACAATGTGAAATATTAGCATAATGTCTATCCAAAAGCATATGTAAATAGAGAAGACGAGGCTTCAGTGAATTGTAGTGTTGTCGTCATGTCACGGAAACGCTGTGTGTTTGGATGCGAATGCAAAACCACTTTGTTTGGCCTTCCAAAAACAGATGAAATTAGGAATTAGAGGTTAAGATTTATTAATAAAGCTGTTCTTGAGCAGTACAACCCAAAAGTTTGCTTGTGCACACCACATTTTACAGAGGACAGCTTCCTGAACCTGGGAGAGTACGACGCTAGCAATATACGAAGACTACTTACCACTGAGAAACGTTCTGCTCAAGTCGTGCTTGCAAAGTTGGTTCCAATCTATCGGCTTGATTATCCGCATTTTCAGAATCTGACTCCGGCACAAACTGATGCGGTAAAACCGACGACGTAATTAACAGTGTTTACAATTGCTTAAAGCCTTGGAAGGCGAAGCTCGCAATTATGATAATGGGCCTTACTTTTCCAACACACGCTGGGTACCATATAGGTGCCCATTAAAAGTGCATTAATGTAAATACAACAGTTTTTGAAACATTTTTTCCTTCAAAACACTGTCCATTTAATTTTCGAGGTCTCATTCGTTTAAGAAGAAATGAAAGAATGGTGGTTTTGCTGATGCTCATTACACACAGTGGGTAGTACATCTAATTGGCTATTCATTTCTATTGATCGAGGAGAGCCTTTAATCAGTGCAATACATCAATATGCCATCACTCACTCTACACATTTAATCAATGACAACTCAGTTACACTAATAGATGTTGGTGGCTTCACGCTTTAGCTATTTATTGTGCAGATACCATTCAAAAGTTTAAACAAATGAATAATTATTATAACAAAGACATTAAATTGATCAAAAGTGACAGTAAAGACATTTCTAATGTTACAAAAGAATTCTGTTCTTTTGAACTTTCTATTCATCAAAGAATTCTAAAAAGAATTTATCACTGTTTCCACAAACATTTCAAGCACCACAATTGCTTTCAACATTGATAATAATAATATGTTTCTTGAGAACCAAATCAGCTTATTAGAATTATTTCTGAAGCATCATGTGACACTGAAGAAGAGAGAGTAATGGCTGCTGAAAATTCAGTTTTGCTATCACAGTAATAAATTAAATTATACACTGTCCAGCCAGAAAAAAAAGTTTGGATTTTAATTCTGATACCAAAAATTGATGCGCCTCTGGATGGAAATAACATCACAACATTTATTTCCATCGATTTTTGGTCAAGTATAGGTCAAGTATATCTTATATTGACAATGCAAGAGGTGAGGACTCTGTGAAGTCTCCTCCAGCACATCCCAAAGACTTTCAATGAAATTAAGGTCAGGACTTAGAGGTGCCAGTTCTTGTGTGAAAGTGATTCTTCATATTTCCTCCCAAACATTCTTTCACAATTTGAACCTGATGAATCTTGGCATTGTCATCCTGGAATATTGCCATGATGTGCGTTCCTACATGGCTGTTTAAGAAATTAAAAGCTACACACTCCATCTTTTAGGGTTAAAAGAACCGTTGACAAATATAAAACATGCTAGAAACATAATAATCACTGTAATATTGATCCATCCATTGACTATTAAAATCCAAACAGCGACTCAAATAAATAAATGGTCAAGTAAATGGTTTTAATTAGTAGTTACATTAACCATTTACTTTTGATTACAGAGTATGGAGAAGATACTGATCCGTCCCACTGCCTTTAAGCCTGTCATGCCCAAGAATCGCAACTCTGTGCAGTACCTGTCTCCACGGTCAGGGGGCAGTCTGTCTGAAAGCCAGGGCAGCCTCAACCTCTTACTTCCTGGCAATGGAGCGGGGTTGGGCTGTCAGGAAAAGCGCAACTCTTACAGTGGGGGACGCAACGCACGGAGTAGCCAGTCCTGCACCATGTCTGACTCAGGCCGTAACTCCCTCTCTAGCCTACCCACTTACAGCAGCACAGGGTACAGCCTGGCACAGAGTGAAGTACCCACTGGGCACATGGAAACCACACGCTCCGGTGGTGGCCACGGACACTCTAACTCCGACAGCGGTCGGTCATCATCCAGTAAGAGTACTGGGTCTTTAAGTGGGCGTGGCCAGCCCCTCTCAGACAACGGATCGTGTGGCCGCTCCCCGGCTCCAGGAGAAGGTTATGAAGGCGTAATTCGGGAACTTGAGGAGAAGCTGAGGGAAAGAGACCTGGAGCTGCAGCAACTTAGGGACAACCTGGATGAGAACGAGGCAGCCATCTGTCAGGTGAAAATCGCTGATTTCTACCAGTTTATTAGTGTCATTTGACAGGGAATTGTTAGATACAGTGGATACAACGTAAGTCAAATCATGTGTTTTCTCCATGCAGGTGTATGAGGAGAAACAGAAGCGCTGTGAGCAAGAGTTGGAGGACCTTCGGCAGAGCTGTGCATCGAAGATGAAGCAGGTGCAGCTGAAGGCACAACGGGCGCAACAGGTTCTCCAGTTGCAGGTGTTTCAGCTGCAGCAGGAGAAGAAGAAATTACAGGAGGACTTCTCCCAACTGCTACAAGAACGGGAGGCATTGGAGAAGAGATGTGCTTCTTTTGAGAGGGAGCAGACTCAACTAGGTCCTCGTTTAGAAGAGACAAAGTGGGAGGTGAGACCATTTTAGCTATGTGGAACTAGCAATGAGTAAATACTACATTCAGTGATATTTGAATGTTTCTGTCTCGCAGGTGTGTCAGAAGTCAGGTGAGATCTCTCTCCTGAAGCAGCAGCTGAAGGACTTACAGTCAGATCTTGGTCAGAAGGCCAGCGAGATTGTTGCTTTGAAGGCGCAGTTGAGAGAGGCTCGTTCTGAGCTTCAAGCTAGCCAGACTCGCTCGCAGGAAGCCCATGCCACAGCTCGCACTCGCACACTCGAACTGGAAGTTTGCGAGAATGAGCTGCAGCGCCGTAAGAGCGAAGCGGAGCTCCTGCGGGAGAAGGTGGGCCGTTTAGAGGAAGAGTCCATCCGTCTTAAAGAGGCTTTGGCAGTGCCCACATCCCAAGCTTTACCTTCTAAAGGCCAATGCATGAGCTTGCCCCTACCCCAAAGTCGTGGGGGGATCACTCACGGGATCAGCCCCGCTTTCCGGGACAACAACAGCGAAGAGCAGCTTCTAGTATACGAGAGTGATGAGGCGAAGGTGCAGCGCCAGAGCGTAGACGTGCTTCATGGTCTTCGTCAGCAGGTGGACCGACTGCGGGCAGAGCTGATGTATGAGAGGAGGCGAAGCGAGGACCAGCTGGAGGGCTTTGACGAGGAACGCAGGGTGTGGCAAGAGGAGAAAGACAAGGTGATCCGTTACCAGAAGCAGCTTCAGCAGAACTACATCCAGATGTACCGCAGAAACCGTGACCTGGAGCGTGTGATGAGGGAACTTAGTCTGGAGCTGGAGAACAGGGACATGGAAGAGTTTGACATGCGTAGCAACGAAATCCATTTCGAGGAGATCACTGCCACTGAAATCTAACCTACATCTTACTCTGCCCTCCCAAAATACATCTCCACTGTGCTTGTGTGAGGAGCACCAGTTATTCTGCCCTGTCATTTGGCATGCTTCTCAACACTATTTCAAAGACTTGTTTTCAAGGCAAGTTATTGTTGTGATGTCCACAGAGGCCAATAAAACATGGAATGTTTGTATTTAGACATCTTTATGATCACTTCCTGCCTCGGAAACTTGTGAGGGACTTCAGATGAATGTAAAACGACTGTGAACAGCAGTTAATTGGTGCCAATGATGATGGGAAGGATGTCCTCAAAAGATGGTGCTTTGTTGCTGACAAACCCTTATCATAGAACTAAGGCTGCCATTCAGTTCAGTTAATTAAACAAGAAAGAAACGTAAATTCATCAATAAGGAATTTATCAGATAGGAAGTTCACAAAAGACGTGTTTTTATACGAAATGTAGTTGAACTACTTTGAACTACAAGATGTTGAAATAAACAGCAAGATGAGACGTAACGGCCAAAGACGTTTAGTGTAGAGAGAACACTAGAATGCGTCCTTTGTGAACTACCTTGGACAGACTGACAAACCCAATTGCTAAACAGGTTGTTGTGAAACGTAGACCAATAATGGGCTTATGTTCAATTATATGAAAAAAAACAATCAAACAGTGTATGAAACTGTCTATTCAATACTTGCTACAATAATGTAACATTTCATTTGGAATTTTTTTCTCAGCAAACATTGATGTATGCAGTTATTTGCTATTAAAGCAACTCTCTAAATGGTGTTAAAGTAACACTGAAGCAGAGTTAGTTAATGAGATAATTAAGCGATTAAGTGATGATTGAACTACAACTGACTTCAGCCACAGTCTTAGATGAAATCACCTGAAGATAAAAGACATTATATCTCAGCAGAGGAGGATCTTCAGTTATTTTGCTTGTTAACAGCAGGTGTTCATCACTAATGCTCATTCGTCGCTTAATTATCTCATTAACTTTAACTCTGCTTCAGTGTTACTTTAACACTATTTAGAGAGGGCCCATATGTACTCCGAGCAGAGTTGATTTAACTCGGGAGATTTTGCTGTGTGATTAATTAAATTTGATTGGCACTTGGAAGCCTTAATTACAATCTTTTCGTTAGTTCAACTAAATACCTTACACACAATCAGAGAAGACTGTCTCAGCAAAGAAATATACTGAAATGGCTATGAGATAGAAGAACTGATGGGAAGAAATACAGCATGTAGGCTAAGTGTTTCATGGAGTTTATCATATCCTATAATGGAAAGAGCACAATACTTGCCTCACCCATTGTACCAGCATTAACACTGATGGGAAGAGACTTGGAGGCACTTTATTGAGCATCTCATGTTAGGTCACTGAAGCTGCAGGTTTGTTGCATTCATTCTTGGTGTTCTAGCTGTGCTGGTGTCAAGTCCTCAGTAACATTGTGTCATTTCTTCTCAGCCATTTACGGCACTATGCAGCAAGAACTGTCACCTCTCATCTCACAGCCCCGCTGCTTACACTACATTTGATACTAATTACTGATGTAGAAGTGTTATTTTTATAATTAGATGATATATTGGCAGATATAACTAGCAAATATAGAGGAAAATATATTTTTTCTTTTCTTTCGAGTATTGCCTTGCACACTGTACAGAGTGAATAGCATGTGTGCATGACACCGTAGCATTTCTGTGGCCAGACAGTCTGGAGTCGAGTCACGTTATGGCTTCACACAGGTCAGTGGGTTGTTTTTTTCTACCAATTCTGCGAAGTAATGACATAGTTGATGAATGCATAGATATCATAATAGATTTGCATACAATCTAAGAAATACTAATCAAATGTTTGTTTGTTAAAGGGATATATTCAATATAAACTTTGTTGTTTTTACAGAACAGATCCTTTAAAACAAAAAAGATAGGAAGAATTAAATATATATGTGATGTATATTTTTATATATAGCACCTCAAGCTATTTTGTGGTAACACAGGTAACTTTGTGGGTTTAATACATATGAATTGCATATTTCACACACTGTTGTCCAGAGGGATCATTTGCCATCAGCTCTAATAGTGTTTCATACAGTAGTTGGTGCTTTTATATTCTCATGGAGTCTACCGCACATGTATTTATCGTGTCCTTCTCTATTAATAATATCCAGCATTATCACATAAGGATTTTTGAGCATGTTGTAGAGAATTGTCAAGAACATTGCCTGACAACAACCGCGCCGGACACTAACTTTTTTGACATCAGGGAAGGCCAATAAAATCTAATGACAAAAAAAAAAAAAAAATTAGGAAATTAGGAACTCACAAAATCACATTTTAGCCATCTCAACCAAAGATAATCTGCTACATAATTTCCAGATTCTTTTAAACAGCCTATAATACATTTACACAGTGCTTCCTTTTTTATAAATATAAAACAATGTGTTATACTCTTCATGACTCTACAGTAAAACAGACACTTTATATATGTGATAATCATTTTTGTATTTTTTTTTTTTTTCATTCAAGGTCAAATGATTAATTTCAGTATTGGTCAAAATGGATTACTGTTTGTGAGTGGTCTGGTCTTGTATCGCTTCTGTTCATTTTGAACTACCTGAGAATCAAAAATATGAATTGGCAATTTTTCTCGCCTTGCTCAGATTATCATCCCTCTTGTTGTCATCATCTCTGTAGCACAGATATGTTATGAGTGTAAGAATAAAACTCTTTCACCCCTAGACATTGTCCTGTGCATCCCTCCCTGCATCACGCCCCTGATAATAATACATGTAAATATTCATCATATTGTAATTATTATTGACATATTCAATACATTTGTTTTTACACACGCAAAATATCTATTTTGAAGTTGTAACCACTGTGAATAGACCAAAGCAAATTAACGTTTAATCTTTTTGCCCTCATGTATGTGCTTGTGTGTTTCCTTTGTCAATCTGTAGTATTTTTAGTCATGTATGTATATTTTCATGTTGTATATTTCTTGTAAAAATGTGTTTTTGATTAAAGAAAGTCACCTCATGCTAAGTCTGTTGTTTTTGAAAATGTACCTACAGTTTTAACTATCAAGTCAACAATTTTATTTTACAAGACCGATCATTTTCAATCCTTTCTTTAAATATTATATTGGTATCCTGATTATAAAATATTTTAGAAATGTATTATGAAGTAGAAAATGACGCAAGACACTAGAGCGCAAAATTACTACAGTAAGGCTATAATAATTTATATTTTAGAGTTGTCGGGGCGGATTTCGCGGGAAACTGCACGCTTCTGTCATTCTTCCGTGCGTGTTTGCGTCATATCCATAAATAAAGGAAAGCAGGCCATGACTACTATTATGTGCAGAAGGTGTCACAGTTGCTTAAAGTCACAGCAAATGAACCCTTAACCGAAAAGAGATTGCAAACAAAAACGGAAAGCAACAATGCTAATAAGAAAACACAAACCCACAACGGTTCGGCTTTTCAGAAATAGGTTTGCAAAGCATCACATTTGCTATGCATTGGCTGGGTTCACGAAACATTAAGTTGGTAACAATATTACCTGCTCATTAGACATTTTTCATTCTTTCGTTATTTCGACTCGATCACCAAAACAATGTTCCTTCGCAAGTAAATTGTAGTTTTATGCTTCAACCGCTAGAGGGCCAAAAGTTGCACAGTGTAGTAGCTTTAGTCAATTGTATTCGAGGTCGGAATCAGTCAAAAGAGCTTACACAATGGAAACAGGCATTATTTAATTTTTTATTTATAATCACACAATGCCTTTTGTAATAAAACGTATTGCAAAAATGCAGACCAGATGCTTTTTATATGCTTTCTTTAGATGCGTACAGAGTAAAACGTTCAGTATATAACACTGATCCTACAATCATCACAACGTTTATATCTTAATTGCACAGTCCATATGTGCAGCATTAAGGCACAGATATAAAAAATGCAAGTGTATGCATTAATTGCCAAAAATAGACATTAAATTAGAGCACAGGATGTAAAGTGAGACAGGGATCATCATTTGTAATAATCCCCCAGACGTTCACTAAACCAAACCAGCAATTTAAAAGAAAAAGAAAAAAGACCTAATCTCAATCTCAATCCATACTGTAGTCATGTGTAATCTCTTTCAGGCATGACTGTGGAGACTAGCCAGGATGGGAGGTGATATGATTTATGATTATCAGCATGTCATGCCAGTGCGCTCTTATCTTGCCCTAGGCTTAAACCGCAACCAAAAATAGAAACCCACAATCATTTTTATACAGGGTTTCGGATCCTTTAAATGTGGAAGTGACATGTTATGACTGTTTTATTTGTATTCATGTAAACAGAATAGATCTGAATTAGAAAAAGAACAGATTCAAAAGTGAATAACTTTCAACAGAGGAAGGGAAAAGGTCAGTATCTGTGAATGGCCAATAGCACTCTGTGGAAGCCCATTTTTAAAGGGTTAGTTCACCCAAAAATGAAAATTCTAATTACTCACCCTTATGTCGTTCTACACCCGTAAGAACTTCGTTCATCTTCGGAACACAAATTAAGATATTTTTGATGAAATCCGATGGCTCAGTGAGGCCACCATTTCCAGCAAGATAATTAACACTTTCAGATGCCCAGAAAGCTACTAAAGACATATTTAAAACAGATCATGTGACTACAGTGGTTCAACTTTAATGATATGAAGCAACAAGAATACTTTTTGTGCGCAAAAAAAACAAAATATCCACTTTATTCAATGATATCCAGTGATGGGCGATTTCAAAATACTGCTCCATAAAACTTTGAAGCTTTACGAATCTTTTGTTTCGAATCAATGGTTTGGAGCGTGTATCAAACTGCCAAAGTCACGCCCCCCAGTGGTGAACCATTGAAATTTCAAAACACTTATGACATAACGAAGCCTTGTTTACTGAAATCATGTGATTTTGGATACACGCTCCGAACCACTGATTCGAAACAAAAGATTCGTAAAGCTTCGAAGCTTCATGAAGCAGTGTTCGCCCATCACTAGATATTGTTGAATAAAGTCGTTATTTTGTTTTTTTGGCACACAAAAAGTATTCTCGTCGCTTCATAACACTGAGGTTGAACCACTGTAGTCACATGATCTGTTTTAAATACGTCTTTAGTGGCTTTCTGGGCGTTTGAAAGTGTTAATTATCTTGCTGTCAGTGCAGGCCTCACTGAGCCATCTGATTTCATTAAAAATATCTTAATTTGTGTTCCGAAGATGAGCGAAGGTCTTACGGGTGTGGAACGACATGAGGGTGAGTAATTAATGACAGAATTTTCATTTTTGGGTGAACTAACCCTTTAAATTCTTGTTCGGCGTCTGCTCTCGACCCCCACTGGACATGATGGCATTATTTCTCTTCCGAATCAAGCATGTACCCTCTGTTTATACCCAGCAGCATCAAGGCCCCAATATACTTCTAGCAAAATCAAATAACAAACTGATGTGACAATTTCAAAGAAAATCAGGCCGAAAACAAAGTTTGTTTGGATTTTGTTCTGGAGTTTGAAACAGCTTGCCAAAGTGAAGTTTGCTTTGGCTGGTAAACGCCTTCAAACTACCATTGGTCCGTGGCGATTACGGAATAGGTAGGTGTGGCTCTGTGGCTCCGCCTTCTTTGACATGGAAATCTTCTCTGCTCCATTTCTTCTGTTCAGTGACAGTCCATCAAGTACAAACATGAACACACTGAAGAGTGGCTATATAGTAGAAACTGAAGTTGTAATTCTAACTGAAATTAACACTTTTCCGTGTTTAATACTGTAAAGCTGCTTGCTTTAAAGCAATCTATTGTATAAAGTGCTTTAAATGAACGTGAAGTGACTGGACTGGAGTGCCGAATTGCAGAGCTCATGCAAACATGTCCACTTCGCTATGATCAACTGCTGTTTTCTCACCGCTGTCATTTTTGTTGTGTTTATATTGTTACTGTGAGGAAAGCGCACAGCTTATTCATCTAACATCTTAATATGTTCATCTAAAAGTGTCAGGATGTTCGCTACTAAATTCTTTTTCCCCACTTAGTGAAGAATGAAAAAGAACTTTGCCGTGAGTATATCAGGGCCTTTAGCGCAAACACATTTGGTATCAGGCTGATTTCAGTCAGTCTCTTGGGTTCTTGGGAACTTTGACGATGAACTCCATGGGGTCTTTGGCCTTGTTACTGAAAGCCCTCCGAATGGCGTCCACCGCGTGCTGATGTGTGACACCTTGGAGGGACTCTCCATCTACTGACACCAGCTCGAATCCAGCCTACACAAACAAAAAAAGAGAGAGATTTTTAGAAGAGTTCTTTGATGCAGATGTCTGTTTTTCTGACACATCCCTGAGTATTCCTGGCAGAGTGCAGACAGAACGCTGTCTGAATGGCAGGAAAAAGCAGATGCTGCAGGCACAGGATGCCTCTCATTTCCTTTGTTCTCCTTCGTTAATACCTGTGAATGATCTCATCTGCTCTGCTTCAGACACTGTATATGTGTGTGTGTGTGTGTGTGTGTCAAAGCCCTGCCAGTGAATGACATCAGCTTATTATACTTCAGAAATGGATGCTTTTTTCTCTGATTGTAACCACTGGCAGACCAGAAGCACAGATGTTTGGGTCTTTCAGGTCAAAAACACACGACATACCCATTAGCTCTCTTCTAAACTCATTCTCTTATCACTGACACCACTAACAGCATAAACAAAGTTACAAATTAGGGGGAACGGTCAACTCAGAGTGAGCAGGACCAAATTTTATACACCATTCTCTAGGTGTGCATAACCCGAAAGTTAAACACTCTCACAGATGCAGGAGTGTGTCTTTGGAATTATGTCTTTCCTGCCAGGAAAAAAGTACAAAGTGCAGCTGAGCTCACAAACGCACGTTTAGTTCAAAGTAGGCACATTTCCTCAGTCACGATCTCTTACCAGGATGCACCTGTTTACTGAACTCTCTACACCCATCCTTCGTGGGTCTGTTTTCATGCTCTCCATCAGTCAGAACAAACACTATTGTCCCCTTATAGAGACATTATATTTCTCTGTGCATTCTAACAAAAATAAAAACGGAAAACAGTTCCTGTTGAAATAAACAGTTCTTAAAGGGATAGTGCACGCAAAATAAATAAAGGAATGAGACTGTCCTCCAAAAAAACACAACCCTATAGGTCGTTTTTCAAGCACCTTATTACGACCTATATTTATGTTTTAAAGGTGCCCAAGAACGTTCTTTCACAAGATGTAATATAAGTCTAAGGTGTCTCCTGAATGTGTCTGTGAAGTTTCAGCTCAAAATACCCCATAGATTTTTTTTAATTAATTTTTTTAACTGCCTATTTTGGGGCATCATTAACAATGCACTGATTTACACTCGGCGCCGCCCCCTTAAATCGCGTGCTCCCTGCCACACCAGCTGTCGACTATATTACAGCGCATTTACAAAGTTCACACAGCTAATATAACCCTCAAATGGATCTTTACAAGATGTTCGTCATGCATGCTGCATGCATGCTTCGAATTATGTGAGTAAAGTATTTATTTGGATGTTAAAGTTTTATTCTGAGTGAATTTGAGGCTGTCCTCCGTGGCTAACGGCTAATGCTACGCTGTTGGAGAGATTTATAAAGAATGAAGTTGTGTTTATGAATTATACAGACTGCAAGTGTTTAAAAAATGAAAATAGCGACGGCTCTTGTCTCCGTGAATACAGTAAGAAACGATGGTAACTTTAACCTCATTTAACAGTACATTAGCAACATGCTAACGAAACTTTTAGAAAGACAATTTACAAATATCAGTAAAAATATCATGCTATCATGGATTATGTCAGTTATTATTGCTCCATCTGCCATTTTTCGCTGTTGTTCTTGCTTACCTAGTCTGATGATTCGGCTGTGCACAGATCCAGACGTTAATACTGGCTGCCCTTGTCTAATGCCTTTTATAATGTTGGGAACATCATGGGCTGGCATTATGCAAATATTGGGGCGTACACCCCGACTGTTACATAACAGTCGGTGTTATGTTGAGATTCGCCTGTTCTTCTGAGGTCTTTTAAACAAATGAGATTTATATAAGAAGGAGGAAACAATGGTGTTTGAGACTCACTGTATGTCTTTTCCATGTACTGAACTCTTGTTATTTAACTATGCCAAGGTAAATTCAATTTTTGAATCAAGGGCGCCCTCTAGCTGGCGTAAAAATAATGACAGTGTTGTGTTACGTCTGTCGTCATGAAATGACGTATGACTGTCGTTACCAATGTTCATTTAAATGCAATGTGTGGAGTTTTTACACCATTTCTCCTATTTCCATTTAGCAAAACTCATTTTTTTATTAATGACTAAACCCACCCCACCCCTAAACCTAACCTTAGTGATTTATAGTGCATATACTCTTTATGAGCACATGGATCTAACCCACAATCGCATGATCACATGATTGTATATTGTTATTGCAATGCAGAGCTACGCGAAACCTGAAACATGACGCAGATAAAAGGGAACAATGCATTAACCCTTAAATGCATACCTCGGGTCTTTAGTGACCCGGGACGTCATTCACTACCCTCCTCCTCGTTCATTTTTTAAAGTTAGACATCAACCTTCTTGGTATTCCTCAATCAATTCATTCTAAAGAATATAACAAGAAAAAAAATCATAAAATTATAAAAGAATGCCTGTTTTTATATTCATTTTTTGTAAAAATTGTATAGGGTCGCTATCGACCCGAGGTGTGTATAAGTGTATGTATATTTTTTCTGCACAGCAATAATTGAATCTTAGATGACGGAATAAGTGCAATTCACCTTTATTCCACAAGGTGGCAATGTCTGACACAATGATGAAGTGACTATTCATTCAGAAAAAAAACGAAAGAATAAGCGAAACATGAAATGGTTCAGCGATTTACTGCAGAGCAAGTACTGAACGCAATCAAATATGACTGTAACTGTCAATGATGGATCGGGTGAAGATGTTAGCGATCGAAATATTGATTTTGAAGATGCTGAAAATTATATAGTTTTGAGAATATGTTTGAAATCGCGAATGGGCTCATATTCGTGACCTCAAACATAAAACTAGCCCATTATTTGCTGAATTTACTAGGAAATGAGCTCTGACGAGGACAGTGATGATGAAATAAAATATCTGCTCAAACTGAGCGCTTTCAAGCTCCAAAAGGTAACAAAATATGATTTATTTTATTCTTCTGTAATTGTTACTCTAATATCAGAGGAGTTTTATATTATCGTGACAGGTAGAGATCCATCTGTGTTAGATATAGATCCGGGTCAATAAAGACCCGAATATGTAAGAATGATTGGCGAAACAGTCATGCATTTAAGGGTTAAAATGAAAGTGTCCTATTGTCGATAGGGGTGCAACTTTAGCAAACGCTCCTATGTGTCATATTTCAGGGAAGTGAAAAACGACCTATATTGTTGTATTGGTTGGAGGACATGTTGGAAGGAATAGTTCATCCAAAATTGTAAATTCTGTCATTTACTCACAATCATGTTACTCCAAATCTGTATGACTGTCTTTCTTCTGTGAAACAAAGAAGACTGAAAGAAGACTGAATGTTGGTGACCACTGACTTCCAATGCATGGACACTTTGTGATTCACAGTCATACAGGTTTGGAATGACATCCATTTAAACATTGCATTTGGTCTTGCTTTGTTCTAGTATGTAATGCCCAGATATATAACGTTATAAAATATCACATTTCACTCATTAAGGATGTAAAATGGGTTGATAACATCATTAACACTAACATTAAAATTACTTACACAAGTATGCTTACAATATAGCACACAATTTTACACAATGATTATTTCAGTTATGGTGAGTGAACACAAAAGCAGAACAAAAGTACTTAAGAGGCATTATGAAGAGTATTTCAAAACATTATACTTAGTCTGTTTTCGTCCCTTTATGGCCATTTAGGGGCCTAAGATTTGTTTAAGCTGACATTCCCCTTCAAATAGCACTTACATTAAGGAGACCTCAGGGACATCATCAGTCTTTTCTGTATGCCATCTGCCTTTTTGACTAAAAACAAATTACCAAAGCATTCTATGGTTACAGAGGACAAGCAGAGTCATTCATCAGTGGATAGCAGTGTAATTCACTGTGTGTGTGAAGAGAGAGAGAGAGAGAGAGAGAGAAAGAAGATGACTCAGGGATGAGAAGAAACCAATGAGTTTAGCACTCCCACTGCTGAATAGAAACAGAATTTCAAATATTTTAAGATTTTGCCAAATTCGCAAATTTGGGTCAGACAGTGCTGGTCAAAAGAGCTGTTTTTTGACAACGACAATAAAATTCAATCAATCAATCAAAAGTTACATTCAAATTTATGATATAACTAATCATTTGTGTAATGCAATAGCTTTTAAAAATTGTAGCCAATCTTTAACCATCTTTAGATTCGGCCAGATTGCCCGTTGGCCATTTTGAATTTTGATGCAAAATACTGTAACCACCCCCTAGCCATGCTTTAGCAAATACTGGGAAAGTTGTCAAACTACCACATGATGGCAAGTTTTGCATAGGCAAAACATCCCAATTTTCTTCAGAAAATGTTGAAATGTAGTTAAATCTGTTATTAAACTGTCCTCTGTATTTATAAGCTGAAGAATGACCGTTAAGATGAAGACAACAGACTATAATCAAGACTAATTACACATGAGCTGAATGAGCAGACTCTGTGGAGCCCCAACACATACACAACACATGCCCTCCGTCTGCCACGCGTGTCAACAACGTTTGATAAGGGGGACGTGACTGCAGACAATGTGTGATAGAAACCTGACCTCCATGCCACTGGAGCATACTTGCTGCTCAGATAATGCAGTTATCAACAGGAACAGGAAGTATGTCAACAGGGCGCTCCACACTCTCCTCTGCAGGCCTGATAATCTGCAGAGCTCAGTGAAGATAGTCGCTCAGAAGAGCCTCTCGTGGCTTCAGGGTGTGACAACAAGTGAATCGAGTGGAATAATAACTAGCCGGTCTTTGGTATGAATGGAAATACCCACTAGTCTTTCACACCAAGCCCAGGTGGAGGCCAGAGATGAGTGGATGTTCTTGGCAACTGAAGGGTTTTGAGCCTGACACCAGATCTCCTGAGTGTGGCAACACAAGCCTCTCAAAGCAGGCCAGGGAAGTGCTGTCACCTGATAGGCTGTAATCGACAAGGATACGTCTTCTCTTGACAAATACACATACATAGACACACATGGGATTCCAGGGTTTTAACCTTGCATGCGAGGTCACAGAGATGCCACTGGTATTGTGCCCTCTCCTGCTTTGACCTTTATCCCTCATTCTGCCTCACTTTGTACAGATGCAATGCAACCTGGATGTTGTTTAGTAGGGATGTGCCAGAAGGCTAATTCTGAATTCGGAAAGGCACAGAAAATGAATAACGCATTTAGCTCTTAAAGGGACATGGTTAGGCTTGGTAGTTGGTTACATTACAGTAAATCAGATTTCACTTGACTGAGGTGCACAACAGATCCTGAGCGTCAATGACAAATATCTTGGGCCTCATTTATAAAATGTTGTGCAGAAACCGTCCTAAATTTGATCTCACGATCATTTCTCAGATGTGCGTACGTGTGATTCATTGAATGAACGCACAAACAGAAAACGAGCGTACGCCTCTCTTTCAGGTGTGAAATCTATAAATAGCAAATGATCTTGAACTTGCGCACAGCTGAATGGTTTCAGTTCTCTGCGTTGTAAACAACACCAAATTAATGTCATTTTTTATATAATAGATCACCAGTCATCGTCCAAATCCTTTAATTTAGAATGGCGCGCTGCAAGAATAGCTCAGATTTCCAAAAACCTGCAGTAATCTGACAAGGAAAAGTGCGTACGTTTGCTCAGACCCTGACGTGGCGCTAAGCACTTTTCCACGTCAAAGACCTTTTTTTATAAATATGAGCATTGGTGTGGATTTAAGCAAACGCACACTCTAAGATCAAATCTGTGTGTACGCACACTTTATAAATGAGGCCCCTGATCTTCTAAAATGTGTGGTCAGTACTGCCGCTCTATATACACAGAGTACATGTGATCGCAAATAGTATTCGGCTTCGGGCACAACCCAATAGAGTACCTCAGGGATGACGTGTTTTTGTAGGCCAACCCGGAAGTTAGCGGTGCACGGGTTCCCTCGGTTGAAAGCCTATTAATTTTTCCCATAGACTTTTGGAAAATCGCAGAAAATAAGCTCTGTGTTTAACGAAGGGTTATGACACTTACACGTTTTGTCTATCAAGATAATCTTTACAAGTTAACACAACATTTATAGATTTTGAAGCCTAAATAAAGTCGTCAGATATAAAAGGCTAACAGTAGGCTACAAATGGACTACAGCACACCATAGTCGCGGATCAACGTTGTCACCACCAAGCGTCCTCAAACTGCATTTAAAAACCAACTCTATTTAAAAACATTCTTGCTGATTATGATCTGCGCTGTGTATGAATACTTATCCACTTTTTCATGAGCAATACTGTCCAAATGTCCCAAAAAACCCATTCAAAAAAACCCATTGAGTATATTGTTGAGTGATGGAACCGGAAGCCCTAAAATGCTAACTCGCTTCCGGGTTTTGCCTGCAAAAATGCGTCATCCCTGAGGTACTCTATTGTTTAGACATATGAAAAGACAATCAGCTTCATCAAGAAAAAAAAAATGTGTTGATCTACCAGCAAGACCAGAACCAAACTAGAAATAACCAAACTAAACCAGCTGCTGATGTAAAGCATGTGTTCTTATGTGGAGAAAGCTAACTTAAAAAGAAAAGTATCTGACTCAAATATTACATTTTCTGACTTGGCTGATGTAATTCATCAAAGATGAATGATTTGCACCACTTAAGCATATAAAAATGCCTCTGCGCTCTGCTAACATAACCAAAACAGAAATCATCAACAGAAGGAATTACGAGGCAAACCGCTGATCATTACCAGACCCTCCTAATAATGATTGGGAGTCAAACACACTATTCATCAAATAATAATGCTGCCAGCAATATCCTTATGCATTATTCACAGCAATGGCTTAGAAAAAAATCAGTTTGAGACACTTAGTTGCAAGTAAACAAGATACTGACCAATACGGGAAATTTCATATTTATACAGTACATCGTGATTTTTACAGACTTTTTTACAGTGTACACTTGAGCGCACCTCCACTTGGGAACATTTTCCTCTTTGTTTATCAGATTTAAGATTTACCTGCTCAAACAGCTTTTT
Source organism: Megalobrama amblycephala (assembly GCF_018812025.1). Lineage (NCBI taxonomy): Eukaryota > Metazoa > Chordata > Actinopteri > Cypriniformes > Xenocyprididae > Megalobrama > Megalobrama amblycephala. The sequence goes on from NC_063053.1 coordinate 7,291,087, forward strand.
TTTTTTTTTTTTTTGGTCACTTTACATGTTGGTCACATGATCTCTTCATGTCTACAGTAAGTAGTCATTAAAAGCTGCAGTATAGACCAGACTTTCAACTAATAGACAAAAGTCTGGCTATGAGTGATACATTATGATTAAATGTACACTATATGTATTAATAAAGCATATACTAAACGACTAACAACAAAATAAAAAATCATTGTTACCATTCTTTTATCACTCAAAATGGACAAGGAGAGACATTCTCACTAACACCCGAACATGCACAGAAATGTCACTGATGTAACATTTCTGCTGAGGTAAAATTCCAAATGAATCCACACAGAACCAAGCAGACGGTATCATAAGGGTCTGTGTTATATCAAGTTTTGGACATGTGTCATTAAGCGAAGCACACAATACATGACTGAAGATTGACGTCTTTTGCACATTAAGCATCCATGTTGTAGACGATACCCTCTCATTCAAGTCCAAGTCAAGACCTGTGACAAGAAGAGGGTTGAGTCCGAATCAAGTCACAGTCCATGTGCTCCTGAGTCCGAATCCAAGACTGTATTTTCATGGTCATGGTCTTGTAAAGGACTTGGAAAAATGTGAACTTGACCCTCTTCTGGTCTTGGCCTTAAGTCGTACTCAACCCTTTTCTTGTCTCGGACTCAAATAAGCTGGTCTCGACTACAACACTGCAGCTGAGTCTATATGAGGAGGATCAGTTACCTTCAGAACATCACTGGTAGAGGCTGCTCCTCCTGGAAAGATCTTCTCTATCTTCACCATTGGCTGTACCTTTGACTCAATGCCACCTGAGATGCTTATTCCTGCACGAAGAAGAGTAGAAATCACCTAGCCATACTATAACCAATAACTTCTGATTAATGTAAAAAACTGATTGTTTTGATTGTTTCATAAAAGATTCTGATTCCAGTTCAAACTAAACGTATGTCCACCAGCTGAGCAACTGTCATTGAGATAAATGGATATTATAAAGTTTAGCTTTCCATTATAGCATTTAGCTATAAAGTTTAGCATTTGCATTTCCAGCAATCCATTATAGAACCTCTTAAAAGGGAGCATACTGTATTACTTTTAGGTTACTGTTTACATTGGGCAATTCACTGCCATCTTCTGGTGAGGAGAGAATAATCTCTTCTTTAATACTAATTTATCAGTGATTATAAAGTCTTCTTTATTTCCACAAAGAATTTTTCTTTGTCTGTCAGTGTAAACTAGGGCATTGTGAGTCCAGAATGAATCACATGTTTTTGCAAATATACTGCATTAATAGGCTTTAGTCATACTATTACTCAGAATTAGAGATCAGAACAAACCCCTAACCCTAAGTATTAATCTTATACACAACTCATCCAGCACTGTTTATGTTACTGACATAAATGACATCTCAAATTGGCCTTCTGGGAAGGGATTACTTTTCTAAGTGATTAAACTTATAATTTTTGCCTGATGAATGATAAAAATGTCATGACTCACAATGAAGGAGGAACTCAAGCCATGTCTATAGATCAGAATATAACAGAGACTTGAGTCTGGGAACTTGGACCAGTAAGAAACCTCATAGCAACCACCCAGAACACCATGTAAACCACATAACAACAAGATAAAAAAAAATGTATAACAACCTGGCAACCACCAAAACACCCTAGCACTGTTGCATAGGCAAACTGCATTAAAATTTTCTTACAAAAAAAAAAATATATATATATATATATATATATATATATATATATATATATATATATATATAAATCTAGTTATTTTAGTCAGACAGATGTCTGTCATTTGAGAAACATTTCCATATATAGCGAGGACACATTGACTCCAAGTAACTCACCCAGGGACTGTTTGGTCTTAGAGATAGAAACCGTTGTTAGTTCATACTCCTGCTCTGGTGGGCTTTCTGAGTGTCCATTCACTGGTTCTTTCCATTCCTGATCTGAGCTGGGAGTAAACACCTGGGTCAATGGTGTCCTGCTCCGGTGACGTGCACTCATTACGGTATATTTGACCTCTTTACCATTCTGAGATTTGTCCGTTTTCATTCTATGTCCATTCCTATAAGGGGATCTCCCTCGCTCTGGGACAGAATCCCCCCTACTGGATAAAGAGTCATGGTGTGATGTCTGGGGGAAACCGTTGTCTCTTCTCTGGGGGGAGCGTCCGTGGTGTTCCGTGCTGTGAGGGGACTCTGAGTGTGGCCATGGGGACCGAGCAGGACTCAAGGAGCGATTACGGAGCGAGTCTGTGATGTATGTGTCCACCGGTACATCCAAGAGAGGTGTGAAAGCCCGAGGAGGAGGAAGTCGTCCAGTCGGTAAACCTGCCAAACGCAGCCGTTCCATATCTTCAATGAGCTGCCGTTCTCTCTCTAGATCCTGCACCGGCTGAAGGTGGAATCCACCCCTGTAATCTATGAGAAGAGGATATTAAAACCATTTATTGGTTGTTTGGACATATTAATTGAATTGAATTTATATTTTTTAAATATCTATTTCATGCTTTTTATCTATTTTGTGATATAACAATTACATTTATATATTTTTAATGTGGCTAAAATGCTAATATGTTTGGGGGCTGACAGATATTAAGGTACATGGTACTGTCAGCTGATATCATCAATGTACCATGGTACCACCAGAATAGGTTTATATAATAATTCCTTACATTTATATAGCATTTTTCTGGGTACTCAAAGCGCTTTACATATGGAAGGGGGAATCTCCTCAACCACCACCAATGTGCAACATCCACCTGGATGATGCGACAGCAGCCATATTGGTGGAGAGGAGATCAGTATATGGGGAGGATTAGGAGGCCATGATGGACAGAGGCCAATGGGCAAATGTGGCCAGGATGTCGAGGTTACACCCCTACACTTTTCGAAGGACATCCTGGGATTTTTAACGATTACAGAGAGTCAGGACCTCGGTTTAACGTCTCATCCGAAGGATCGTGCTTTTTGACAGTATAGTGTCCCCATCACTATACCGAGGTGTTAGGACCCACACAGACCACAGGGTGAGCACCCCCTGCTGACCTCACTAACACCTCTTCCAGCAGCAACCTAGTTTTTCCAGAAGGTCTCCCATCCAGGTACTAACCAGGCTCAGCCCTGCTTAGCTTCAGTGGGCAACCAGTCTTGGGCTACAGGGTGATATGGCTGCTGGCATTTGGTTATCATTTTAATTTTAGTGATTCCGATCACGATTCCAATTCTGCATATTTATACTGTTTCTTATCGATTCCAAGTTTTGATTCAATAAGGCAAAAAAATTCTAATATTTAGATATCAAACATATGTATTCCGTATTTTTGCAAAACATTCTGTTGCAGCTGAATACCGGCTCCTGCATCAGCATCACACGCATGCATCGTGCTGCTCACGTGAACAGCATCAGCCAATACTGAGCCACCGTTTGGACGTAAACAAGGAAGCGCTGCACTGTGCTTACTTTGTCAACAGCATAGGAGACTGACAGGAAAGAAAAGATGTCTTTAATATCTTTCTGGACCTCGAAAGGTGCAATGACGTTGCTGCCTATATGTGGTTCAGTAATAGCTTAATTTGTGTTCAGAAGATGAATGAAGGTCTTACGGGTTTAGGATGACATGAGGGTGAGTAATTAATGACAGAAATTTCTAACCCTTTAATGACAGACTGCAACAGTTTTATTAGGCTGCTGTCACTTTAAGACCGAATGCATGGATTCAATATACTGATACACATGCATTTTTTCCTCAGCTGTTCATGTTCACTTAAGACAAAACCGACTGTTTATGAGGATATTTTGACATAATTTTGTGTCCGTTCAAGCTCAAGAAGATATGAAAGACCGTGCTAGTGCCGAATTGTGTTCTCTTTCGCATCTTTTTTTGCTTGAAATATTAAAATCACATTAAAATGTAAACACAGGAATCGTTAAATGGAATCGAAATGCACCTGTCTTATTGAATCCCCGGTTCTTGGAAATTTGGAACCGGTTCTAAAATGGAACCGATACGCAGCCCTTCATCACAGACAAAGGCAAATTGGTAACACTTTAGAATGGGGAACATATTCACTATTAACTACAACTTTTGCCTCAATAAACTCCTAATTTACTGCTTATTAATAGTTAGTAAGGTAGTTTTTGTAGTATTTAAGTGTAGGTATCGGGTAGGATTAAGGGATGTAGAATAAGGTCGTGCAGAGTAATAATATGTGCTTTAAACATACTAATAAACAGCTAATATCCTAGTAATATGCAAGTTAATAAGCAACTAGTTAAAAGTGAGAATTGAACCCTAAAATAAAGTGTTACCAGCAAATTTATAGATATATAAATACAAGAGAATTCAAAATCAAAGAATTAATCACATTCACACACAAGCTCCTCCTCCCACAAACATATGTACTGGTTCAACAGCATTCAAATTCATTTACATCTCCTTAAATCAGTGCAGATGTTACAAAACCTCACACACACACTTTCCCTTTCATCCAGAAATGTGAGCGACAATCACACATTCATATCCATTGAGTAATCAGCGGTGTGGCGTTTCAGGGGCCTCTAGCGCAGTGAGTTTTGAATTACTCCTCTGTGGACATACAAAGGGGCTGCATTAAGCCTCAGACCTGCGTGGGTGGACGCTTGAAGGTTAAACAATGCAAGGAGCCTTTCTTGCATTTCAGAAATGACTTTCATTCAAAAGTCAGAGGCACAAGCAGCCCGACACTGTGCACAATCTTAGCCGGTACTGTGCACTCTTAGGTTAGAGGTCAGGAGGTCATGCAGTGTCAGCAGCAGCAAAAAGAAACAGGCAGGCTATTTGACAATAAGGGACAGATTATCTTCTTTTGGCACTGGTGCATGTTGATGTCACAAATGATGCATTTGTGTCCCAAATGGCAGCTTACAATGATCAAAACTTCACAGACTCATTATCAAAAAGTGATGGTAGCCTAGGATACAGTAACAAGGGCTGAGAGGGACTGTGTGTGTTTGTGGGTGTGGATTAAATATCAGCAACAGGAAATTTGTAATGTGTATATGTGTTTAAGTATATGGTCAGACATTCATTTCAGGATATGAAAAGGGCTGGTACAGAGGAGAGTTTGTGTCTTCTGGTTATATAATTTCCTATTAGGATCAATGTAAGGACATGACTCAGCACTGAAAACACTGGAAACAAGAGAGAGAAGAAAGAATGGGAAATTCTAGTTCAAACAAGCAGGGATGTTACCTGGGATGGGCGTTATTAGATGACGACGGGGTGTTCCACCATGACGAGGAGAACGCAGGACAGGAGACCTCACTGAAAAAGCATTAACAGTTTACATTCACCACACTGGATTCAGATTGAATATATAAACGTGGCAGCTAAAATTTAAAAAGCTAAAGTTTCAGGTTTACCGGAGCGGCTTTTTAGTATGTCATATGCTTCAAGCTCAAAGGGCAAAACCATACTGTCAAAACGGCCCAGATCTGTGGGAGGGATGATCATTCTACATAAAAGAAAGTTAGATGTTGGATGCAAACATTGCACACAAAGTAAGTGACAGCATGAATGGTGTAAACACATGCAGCAGTTATATGAGTGAAGTAGGCTGGCATTGTAATACTCCTCACCTGATCTCCCTCAGCAGCAGAAGCTTCTCAGGCTTGTCCAAGATGGCCAGCAGGGGGCGCACCAGATCCTCAACCACACGCTCAACCAGAAACTAAAGAACAGGTAGAAGAGATGCCCTAGTTACATTGTGAACTTTTGGAGTCAGCGATTTAGTCCAGATAATGTGTACTAATCGCAAGCACTGGGTTCAGACAGTTTAAATCTCACCAAATTTGTCTAAAGCATGAAGCATTCTTGCAATTTAAGGCTGTCAATAAAGTACTACACAGCAGGTTTGAACCTCAACTAATGTCTGCTGGTATTTCAAGAAGATAACTCCTGAATTGATCTTTGTGTTGTGTCAAAGTGTGAAACTGTTAATAGTAGAGCTTGGATGATCTGGACCACTTGATCTCAATACTAAATGGCAAGGCAAATTCATATTTTATAAGCATGACCGGCAGCCAGATACATTTGGAATATGGATAAAGTATCTGTATAAAGTCATAAATGAGACATAAATTCCACCTCAGCAGACTTTTAGCTGACTCACCCTTTTACAGTGTCTCATGACAGCAGCCACCTCATCCTCACTGAGCAGCTTACGAGCCATGTCCTCCAACATGGCCATGGTCTCCGGGCTGGGGACGGCGCTGTGCTCCCTCATACCAGCACGAGTCTCTCTGGGAGAACTCAGCAGGTTAATTATGGGTCGACCTCGCTCTTTACCTGAGGACAGAAGTGCTAGAGTCAATCTACAAGCTCTGTCCGCAATTAAAGGTCTTGTTTGCATAATAAAAAATAATAATTCTATCTGATCTTATTAGCTGCATTCGTAAACGTAATAGTAGTTAAAATATCCATTTTATGTAACTAACTGCAAATATGTCCACTATATTGTAGTGTTACAACCAGGGCTTGACATTAACATTATTGACATTATTTTTTGCTCACCCGCCACTGTGGCTAGTGGTTTTCCAAAACCACTCAGCATTTTCACTGGCCACAATTTTGACATCAATACCATAAGGGAAAAAAAACTGCCATATAGATATCTTTAAAGGTGCCGTAGAACGTCTTTTTAAAAGATGTAATATAAGTCTAAGGTGTCTCCTGAATGTGTCTGTGAAGTTTCAGCTCAAAATACCCCATAGATTTTTTTAAATTAATTTTTTTAACTGCCTATTTTGGGGCATCATTAAATATGAGCCGATTTAGGCTGCGGCCCCTTTAAATTCTCACGCTCCCCGCCCACAGAGCTCGCGCTTGCCTTAAACAGTGCATAAACAAAGTTCACACAGCTAATATAACCCTCAAAATGGATCTTTACAAAGTGTTCGTCATGCAACATGTCTAATTGCGTAAGTATGGTATTTATTTGGATGTTTACATTTGATTCTGAATGAGTTTGATAGTGCTCCGTGGCTAAAGCTAACATTACACACTGTTGGAGAGATTTATAAAGAATGAAGTTGTGTTTATGAATTATACAGACTGCAAGTGTTTAAAAATGAAAATAGCGACGGCTCTTGTCTCCGTGAATACAGTAATAAACGATGGTAACTTTAACCACATTTAACAGTACATTAGAAACATGCAAACGAAACATTTAGAAAGACAATTTACAAATATCACTAAAAATATCATGTTATCATGGATCATGTCAGTTATTATTGCTCCATCTGCTATTTTTCGCTGTTGCCCTTACTTGCTTACCTAGTCTGGTGATTCAGCTGTGCACAGATCCAGACGTTAATACTGGCTGCCCTTGTGTAATGCCTCGATCATGGGCTGGCATATGCAAATATTGGGGGCGTACACCCCGACTGTTGCGTAACAGTCGGTGTTATGTTGAGATTCGCCTGTTCTTCGGAGGTCTTTTAAACAAATGAGATTTATATAAGAAGGAGGAAACAATGGAGTTTGAGACTCACTCTATGTCATTTCCATGTACTGAACTCTTGTTATTCAACTATGCCGAGGTAAATAAAATTTTCAATTCAATGGCACTTTAATATTATCTCATAATTTGGCAGCAGGTATATAGGCTGCTGTCACTTTAAGACCGGATGCATGGATCCATTATACTGTTACACATGCGTTTTCTTTCTCAACTGTTTACGTTCACTTAAAACATAACTGACTGTGTTTATGTGAATACTTGCCAAGACCTGCATTTTGACATTATTTTGTGTGTATTTGACTGTTTAAGCGCAATAAGCAATGCAAAAGAATTCAATTTAGTAGCGAGAGGTGGCATTATGTGCGTGTACTTTGGGTGTGAGAACAAAATCTGCAGAAATTAGTAAAATTATGCACAATACATGCAATCCCACACTGAAATTCAAGTCCTGTAACAACAACAATCTGGAGCAAATGAAACAAGTGAGTGAGGGAAGGTGGGCCTGTGTGTCACTGATATAAGAGATATAAGAGAGCGAGAAAGAGCAGCTGGTATTGTGTATATATTCTGCGGAAAATGAGTATTGGAAGCATTTCAGACATTTCGGTGATCGAAAAATCAATATTTTTGACAACACTATATTGTTTATTATTTCATATACCTTTTTATTAGACTATAATTGAAAATTGTATATTATATATAAAATTTAACCCACCAAAGTGGCTAGTAGGAGTGACTGCGTTACACACCACGTGAATTCCACCCGCATTTGGCGGGTTGGTGGGTGTTAATGTCAAGCCCTGGTTACAGCATTACAAAAAGACCACTATGCTTTGTTAATATGCGCTTTGAATTGGCAAATCTGACTGTCTGACAAGCTGCGATTAGCTTTGAGTTTTCAGTGAGTTTCTAAGTCTGTCTCTGTGTGTTGCTGCAGTAGGCACTGTATAGAAGACAACAATCATTAGCTGAGGAAAACCACAGGGGTTAGACTCAAGGCCACTCCAAGGGAATTACTGCAGATCCATGTACAGTAAAGCAGCTCTCTGATTTAGCCTCTTTAAAAACTCATTATACTGCTTTCTGGCATTTCAAATGCAAATATCCGTCTCTGCCTTTGGTCTCAGCTATTCCTCAGCTATGGACTCACCCGGTTCGTTATCTAAATGTTTTGGGGATTTGGATCTTCCTCTGTGTCCATCCCCAGTCCCGGTGTCCTTCCTGTCTCTGGAAGATGACCTTTCCCTCCTGCGTCCACTTTTAAAGAGCAGGCTGACAAAGGTTTTGGAGCGCTGCAGGGTGCTTCCCTCTTTGTCTACCTTGTTCTTCTGATGTTTACTTTTCTTCTGCTTGTCCTCTGATTAACATTCAAACAGAAACATGTAAGAAATGTTTAGCAATTAGCAATTTTAGCTATATTGAATAGATAAATATTACAAGGTAAGCACCAAAGTGATAAAAAAACATGAATTATAGGTGGCAAAGGTTGCAAGTTCAGTCCTGAACAATGGTGGCCCATGCAGAAACCGGAGAGTTAATGAGATCACAATCTTGCTTCATTGCTACTGTGCCCTCGAGCAGGGCATTTAACCCCAGGTCACTCCAGGGCAAGAGCACTAGAAATGTTTAAGTTGAAAAACACCTGCTGAATACTCACAAAGCCTGTCAAGTACAAATTGGTGTCATTTTTCATAAAATATTTGAAATATTGATTCATTTTTCATTAGAAAAATATATATTTTGCATAAAGAATTGTATATTTTAAGGCCATTTCTTATTGCTGCCATGTGACTTGTTTCAATTGTCTAGTATTTATACATCAAGGTAGTAATAAAGATTTTTTTCTGGTTACACTTTATATCAATAGTCTACTTTAGATATTCTACCAACTAGAAGTAACTTTGCAATTACATGTCATCTTACTCTTCAACTCTCATTAAAATATCAGTAGGTTGTTAGGGTTAGGATTAGTAGAATAAGTTAACATATACTTGCAAAGTTACAGTAGAATGTCTGTTGGAGGACCATCAAAATAAAGTGTTAGCAGATATTAAGCAGACAGTCTACTAATACTTTAACGACTAGGAGTTGACACGTAGTAGCAAAGTTATTTATAGTTAGTAGAATGTTTAAAGTGGACTATCGAAATAAAGTTTATATTAATTTGTTACATTTTTATTCTGGAAACTTTAATGAACATTGGGGGAAATGTACAGAGCTCAAAATATAAGAATTCGTTCAGTTGGCCGGAAGTGATGGTTCATAATTTAAAAAGTTTAAAATATTAGTATTTTTCTCACAGATCTATTGTTTCACTTTGAAAGACATCAACTGGGGTTGTATGGATTAACATCATATTCACTTTGTGTGGTTTTTGAAGAGTCAACTTTGGAGGTCCCATACACTTGCATTATATGGACTCAAAGATGGATTATTCACCTAAAGAGAGAACATCTGGGACGGTATAAGGGTGAGTAAATGATTAGATAATTTTCATTTTTGGATAGAGTTTCACTTTAATAAGTCATGGGAACAAATTGTTAAACTGTGGCCACGTTTTTTTTTTTTTTTAACGTGTTACTGGGTTAAACCAGGTTTGTAGAAATGTGCATAAAGTCACACAAGAAAAGTTAATGGTGCTAAAATAGGCTTTAGTTCTTATTTTTCTATTTTTGATTTGGGGTAAAATACGACCTGGACGTATCCCAAGAAGAGCCTGTTATGCTAAGTTGTGATTGAACGTATTTATTAAAGGCCACAAACCCTCTAGTCATTTATCTCAGTGTGAGGTATTAAGCCTGGCAAATAAAACAGGATGATATACACTTTGCTGTGTGGATTTTGAGCATACATTTCTCATGGCATCAGATTCTCCAGTCTGAACCGTTAATCTTTCACTGGGAGATCCCATGCAGTAATGCTGATGCATTATGCATTCCACCAAGTTCATTTAAATGCAGATACAATGGCAGCACACTGCTATATATTTGACAAACAGACGTAGGAGTGTGGCTCTAAAGGTCAATTGCTGGTTTTCGACAATGCATTTTCTATTCTGAGCAGAGCTTCCACAGCATGGTGTGTGTATCAAATAACCCAAGATCCTCATCACTGATCTGGTTGTGACCTTGGGCCTGGGCTCTACAACTGAGATATGAGTTACATCAGTAACACAGAGAGAGGACGGCCTTGTGTAGCTCACCTCATTTTGATTCACAGCCTTTTGACTCATTTTTTATCACTTCAAAGCAGCCTTACTATACCTGACACAGTGATGTGACTCTGGGATCGGCGAATGGGTTTCCGAGGCTTGCTGAGAGCCATCAGGACTGCCGTTTTAGGGGATTCCAGAGTCTCTTTATCCCCAGCAGAGAAGGTCCTTGTCCGAGAGTGGCTGGTTGCGCTCCGGATCGCGGTGTCTTTCAACAGGACAGTTTCGCCAACTGTTCGGCTGGTTTCTGTGGTTATGACCCTACTGGCTTTCGATGTGGTGTCAAGCTCCTGTGGGTCGGTCTGGATGGCGGTCTCTATCCGTTCAGAGCTGGGCCGGCGTGAGCGGTCCTCGGTGGAGATACAGACATCCACCATCTCTGAGCCGAATGCAGGAGGGAACATGACCTGCGAGAGGCCGCTGAGAGAGCTAACCGGCGTTCCGGAAGAGAGAGAGGAAGTGGAGGAGTAGGAGTCTGAACCCTGGGATGAAGAGGGCTGACCTCCATTAGCCACTGAGAGGAAAAAAGAGACACTTTCATGTAATGTTTTTAGAGACTGGAGGTCTGTGGTCCACTTCATAACACTTGAGAATTTAGATATACAGTACAGCACCAGTCATGCCCAAAAAAGTCTTATTTTCTTTAGGTCAAGGTTAATCTCGCCCTACACTGAAAACAACTGGTAACATATGTGAACTGCACTCATTCAAGCACTCATTAATGATTTAATCACTGAATCCATCTAAATACATTGATTTATACCAACAAAACAAATTATGTTTTGTGTTAAATCAGGTAGAAATAGATATTTAAGGTAACAATTGCAATCACTTTTTACAGTGAAAGGCACCAAATGAGCCAGAACTGCCACTGATACTCCCAAAAATAAAATAAAATAAATAAAATAAAATAAAAGCATAACAAATAAAGCAACAGACATGAAGCCTAATAAATATTAATCAAAGCCCTGATGCACTTTTGCATCTGAATGAACATATTAATGTCAGTAGTGTTAAATATGGAGCAGAATTACATGAGCTTCTGTCCTGCAACCTAAATACCCCTGAATCACCCTGATGCTACAAACATGCACAATCCCAGACGACTTATCCGAATATGAACATTATGGTCTAATCCGTAGCTATTTTCATACACCGCCATCCATATTAAATGGAAAACAGAGAATCAGAGGGCAGTGAAAAATCTGGCTTGGCATGTGGTCGGTTGGTGTTCAGCTTTAATCTGGAGATGGACCGTCCCGGTGCACACCATCAATTTAATTATGAAAAATGGGTTTCTAACACAAGATACAAGTGCAAATGAGTGGGTCACACAAAGCACGCAACATATCCTTTAATATATTTACAGTAATTAACAAATTAAATATTAAATAGTGAGGTTTGCAGGTAATGTTTACATACATTTATTAAGCCAACTGTACTCCGCCACCATCTCCTTGTAAGCAGGATATCGGCCAGCCTCCTAGGACAGGATATTACACAAGACGTAATCACAGTCAGAAAAGGATATACAGCCTTAATTACATTGTATACAAGTTCAAATGTCCTGTGTTGGATATAGTTCATTATGCAAATCTAGTCTAAACAGCCTAAAATGACTAAAAAACTGCATTTTCCACTAGACAAGTCAGGAGGATATGATTTTAATGCCCAAGGTGTATGCTGACCTCACTATGGACTCTCATGAGGTCACAGTAAGTTTGTTCCTCTATAAACATAAACAAACTTGAACACCATTAAGATGATGGTAGGTGGCAGCTTTATATGCCTTGTAGGAAAATAAGTCACTGTGAGGACAGATATCATACAGGAGCTGGATTCAAACAGACTGCAACAGAGTTCCTTTTCTTCTTTTGTGCTGATCCTTGTCTGACATTTTCTCACATTGTCACTTCATTTATCACCAGCAGAGCTCAAACTTACCACCACGAAGTGGCATCAATAGCTAACAAAGCAGGCATTTAGCAGCCCTATGTACTTATAGCGCCGCTGCAGGTTTGATAGGGCCTTGCCATGGGGGCAATGAGAAAAGGCCATAAAACGAGGCTTTCTGCTGATTATAACTTGATCCCTAAGGCCTGGTGAATAATGCACACCCGCTGGCTGTTTTTCACAGGTGGAACCTGAGCTCTGCCTGAGTAAAGCGAGCAACCAGGAATGTGACGGCTAAATGCCAGCTGTCTGCTTTGCTATGCTTTCTCACTCCTAGACGCAATAAGAGGCTGTGTTGCTTAACATGCTGTGGTGGCAATTAATATGCCACAGCACTTTGGAAATCATTTGTCTTGATAAACTAACATGTTTTATAAGTTTTCCACAGATAGAACATCAGAAGATGCTGCATCACTGAACTATGACATTACATTATTTCTCCATTTTATTCTGAAATATTTTGTTAATATCTATCTATCTATCTATACAACAAAATTATGGGGTCAGTAAGATATTTAAATGTATTTAAAATAGGTCTCTTTTGCACACTGGATTTATATGATGGAAACTACAGTAAATACAGTAATATTCTGAAATATTATTACAATTTAAAATAATGGTTTTCTATTTTAACATATTTTAAAATGTAATTTAGACCAAGCTGAATTTTCAGCATCATTACTCCAGTCTTCAGTGTCATCCTTCAGAAATCATTCTAATATGCTGATTTGCTGCTCAAAAACATTTATTATTATTATCAATGTTGAAAACAGTTGTGCTGCTTAATATGTTGTAGAATGTTCAGGATTACTGGATTAATAGAAAGTTCAAAAGAACAACATTTATTAGAAATAAATATATGTTGTAACAATGTTGTAAACGTTTCTTTTGCTCAATACAAAGCATTCTCAATTAAAGAATTAATAAAAAAAAAAAAACTTTTTGAACAGTAGCACACCCACAGACATATATATATATATATATATATATATATATATATATATATATATATATAGACAGATTCTCACCTTGATGGTCAGCATCACATGGGTGTGACTCTTTAGCACTTCTACTGCATTGCTGTGTGTGATGTCCTCAAAACTCACTCCATTGGCTGCCAGAATCTGATCCCCCATTTTAATTCCATTTTGCTCTGCCAGGCCACCAGGGTCCAGCCTCATCACAAAAGCAAACAAATCATCACATGAATAAAGTTAAACAATTAGCCATAACATCTAGGCAACAGTTTTCAGACATGGACATTTATCCTCCAAACGCCTGGTCATTACGTCTTACTTTGAGACATAGATGCCCAGGCCAAACTCTTTGCCTCCACGGATGTTGAAGCCCAGGCAGTAGTCATCTGAGGTTGTGTAAAGATGCACTATTCTGCGCAGGGCTCCGTCTGAACTGGCCTCTGAAGGTGTGCGACCACTTTCTTCCACTACCATCCTTCGGTGGATCAGATCTACCCTGCATACAGTACATAAATTTATATATATTTAATAAGCAAATAAGTTGCACAATAATCTCAGTTATACTACAAAATAACAACAATTCAAATAAGGTTTGGGGTCAGTAAGATTTTCTTTCTTTCTTTCTTTCTTTCTTTCTTTCTTTCTTTCTTTCTTTCTTTCTTTCTTTCTTTCTTTCTTTCTTTCTTTCTATTTCCCAAGGATGCATTAAATGTGACAGTAAAGCCATTTACATTGTTACAAAAGATTTATATTTCAAATAAATGTTGTTCTTGAACTTTCTATTCATTAAAAAATCATGTTTTCCACAAAAATATTAAAGGTGCAATGTGTAAATTTTAGGAAGATCTAAAATAATATACATAACTATATTTTCAGTGGTGTATAAAGACATTACATAATGAACCGTTATGTTTTTATTACCTTAGAATGAGCCATTTCTATCTACATACACCACGGGTCCCCTTACATGTTAAGATGCCATTTTGCGCCGGCATGTTTCTACAGTAGCCCTAAACGGACAAACTGCGTTTGTTTGACTGGCTACTCTCTTCTGTCTCAGAGGACGACATCTTTGTCCTGTGACCGTAGCTTCTCTATCTTGCAATTTGCAACCACTAAATGCAGCTAAAATTTACACACTGCACCTTTAAGTAGCAGTAGAACTGTTTTCAACACTGATAATAATAACAAATGTTTCTTGAGCACCAAATCAGCATATTAGAATGGTTTCTGAAGGACCATGTGACACTGAAGACTGAAATAAATTACATTTATTTATCTATGTAATTTACAATTTCTGCACTTCTAGCGTGACCAAACAGAATTTTCCCATTCTTTCATTGGTCAGATAAACAGATAACCCCGCCCAGAACTCTCAAACAAACGCCACTGGTTCCATGTTGCTGGATCCAGCCACAGTGTTTAAACGTTGAGGAAATCATCATACAAATGGTTTACTTATAGTTGTCTCTGCATATTAAGTTAAGACAGAAGAAAGTATTTTAATATAAAAAATTACAAACATCACCATTAATATACTATACACAAGCACAAACACAAACTTTCAGGTGGACACACATATACTTCTGTAATAAACTTGCTCGCTCTACTATCAGTTAATGAAATGGCTGAGAAGACCACTGAGGTAACTCTACCACCGCTGTATGTTGAAACAGAACCTCAAGGAAAAGATAACAAGCAAAGGCCAAGAGTCACAGGGTTTCCACCCCGTTAGTCAAGGCAGGGGGGCGGCAGCCCATCCCTATTCTCTCCTTATCTTAGTTCAGTCATTCTAATTAAACCCCATCATTAAGCACATCTGCAACAAATAAACACCAAAAGAAAATCTAAATGTTCCAGGACAAAACACACTCTTTTGTAATGAGCTGTCAAAGGGTATTTGAAAACCTTAAACCTTCTCTTACACGCTTGAATGGACAAAAACTCAGACAAGTATGCCAAAATGCCCGCTTTGTTGAGTATCCTCATACGCGCAGTTTTAAATGAGATAAAATAAAGTCTTAAATGAGCGTAAAGAGTTGTGAGGACATCAGATCTTAAAGTGACAGCAGCCTAATAAACCTGATGCTGTGATGTGTGTCATTCATGTTAATTAAAGAACAAAATACAAAGAGAAAATCACTCACTGCTCTTGTCTGAATAACTTTTGTAGCTTTAATAAAGATTAATATATATTTAATGTATAATTTATGCAGTGAAGACTAGTTTATAGCAGAAAAAGCAGAGGAAATATCTTGGCCAATATGGGGGGCTTTGAATAAATGTGTTGGACAATGGGAGCCATTGAGAACCACTGGTGCATTGGAAACATTACTAACAACGTTCAGCCTAAAAGAATGCATTTAGCCTTATATAAAAACATACAAAATAGCAAATCAAGTTCAAACAAAGACATAAAAACTTTAACCACTTACCATGTAGTCTTCTCTTTTGAATAGCGAATCCCAGGCACCTTCCCCACACGTCTTACCACCATGCGCAGACGATTGTTTCCCGTCAGGACTTTCACAGCACTGCTCATGGTGATGCTCTCCAGACTTATGCCATTCACCTCGACCAGCTTATCCCCAACACACAAGCCTGCCAACTCTGAAGTGTGGAATGAGGAAACAAAATAATGGATTTGACATTTATTGATAGCCTATACATATATACCTTGATGTAACATATTTTGGAATAAGAATTTTAGATGGAAATCTCAGTCTTGTGTCATCATGCATTATTCTGCTGTCAGGGGTACAGTACCTGCAGTGCTGTCATCCTCCACCTTGCTGACAAAGATTCCAAGGCCGTGTTCAGAGCCTCCCCGCACACTGAAGCCCAGTCTGCCATCCTCACTTTTGTCTACAGTAATTGTGTGAATGTCTTCACTGTCATCCCCACCTACAGTGCACGACAAGAAACACAAATAGAAGGAAGAGGTGAAAACAAATTCTTAATTCAAAGTTCTTTCATAGATTCCATTTTTACTCCTTAGCAAAGAGTTTCATGTAATGAAACTGCTGCAGTGCAAGTACAGGAATTTTCTACTGCCAATACATACGCTGGTACACTGCTGTGCATATATAAGACATACTGCTGCTGCACAAATTACATATATATAATTACCCATACCAGATCTATACAGGTGGAGCTGGGGAAGGTGGAGGGTTTCGGAGAAACTTTAAAAGCACGCTGCAAACTGTAGTGAATGCTAACCAGCCATTTAAATGTTGTGAGCAGCAAGCTCATTGCCTGCAGATGCATGCATGAACCCATCAACTTGTGTCAAGTAGTTAACGTTGTGAATGTCATCAGTTTGCATTAAGGACCCATCAGCCTGTGCCATCTAGAGTTTCTCTAGACATAAAATGTGACGATGCCAGCGTTTTCTCCAGCATTTCCCCCTCTGATTGGCCATTGTGTTCATGTGCTCAACAGATATGTCTGTGATTAGCTACAATGATTCACAATTACAATTCACAAAGCGCTTACAGATACACACAAGGGCGTTTGAAAGCAGGCGTCTATCAGCAGATCCCTAATATATCCGCTGATAGACGCCTGCTTTCAAACTCTCCCGTGTGTATCTGTGTAAGCGTTTGGTGAAGAGCATCAAAGATGTCTATTTACAACATGTTTTTGAAGCGGTGAGCCATCATAGACATATCTGTTGAGCATGTGAACACAATGGCCAATCAGAGAATGCGCTCAACAGCACTCAAAATGCTAAGGGTGAATGCTGGTGTCGCCACATTTTGGTACCGAAGTCGGTACTTTTGACAACCCACTACCAAATAATACCAATTTGACCCCAATTCGACAAAACGTAAAAAATAGATATGATTCACTAGATATGATCACTGCCATGAGAGTGTGTTGGTTACCTGTATCTATATCATGTGAAGGTGCAAATTCTTGTTGGAAACTCACCATCGACAGGCGAGTTGATGATGATGACCCTGCCCATAGGGGAGGAAGATCTCACTCCTCTCTGGCGCTGCTGCTTCTTGTGCAGGTAGCGTGGGAGAGTAGAGGTGCCCGAGGGCCCTGGCTGGGCACTGGGATGAGCCCCATTCGTCATGTCTTTGCGTGCCGCGTCAGACGAATGAGCCATGGCAAAGTGCCGACCTCCCCTCTGACCCTCATCCAGGGCCTGAGCACTTAAAGGAAAGACGGGTGGAGTGGGAAAACTAGAGGTCCAGTGGGTCGATACCAGTCACGAGGGTTACAGTCCACAGGATTAGTTCCACAAAAGGAAACTCAGCTGCAATGGTGCAGGAAGAAACTGCAATGGATCCAGCATTGTTCACTTTAGGTTACAAGCCATACAGTGATGCATCTTCATAGAGTGAATTGATCCAAAGGAATCCTACATAATTATAATCATTTTATAAAACAGCTGATAAACAAATTCTATTATCCAAGCAGTGGCAAAGCAAAGTGTATCCTTATGTGCATTGTTCGGAAGAGAGGAGGATGTATAACAGTGGCTCAGGTCTTTTTGTTGAGTTGTAAGTCTGCCGGTTAGACTGGGGCATTGGGCTGGAGTCCCTCCTCACTGCTAGTGGAGCTTTGCTTGGCAGGAGTCAGTCATCTGGTCCTCCCAGGCCTCAGTGTCTCACCTTTACCTGCCAGTGATCCAAGACGACAGAGAAAGATCTGTGAGAACCCAGCCGCGCAATGAGTAATTTCCCATGGGAGGTAAAGTGATATCAGCAATTATTGCATTCTGGAAAGCTAAGGGTTGCACTGTTTCCACAGCAAGAGATACTGAGCTGTCGTGGAACACTAATATGTTAGGACCTGTTTTTTTAGCCTAAGAATGCGTAATGGGTGTTGCCTCAGCAATGTAATTTACATATTATTTTTGGTAATTGATATATATATATATATATATTGAAAGTTTGTGAACCACTTGCAGAATATGTGAAAATGTGAACAAAATAACAGGGATCATACAAAATCATACAAAATGCATGTCATTTTTTATTTAGTACTGTCCTGAGTAAGATATTTTACATAAACAATGTTTAAAAAAATAGCTGAATTTATAAAAATGACCCCGTTCAAAAGTTTATATACCCTTGATTCTTAATACTGTGTGTGGTTACCTGGATGATTTACGACTTTTTTTTGTTTTGTGATGGTTGTTCATGAGTCCCTTGTTTGTCCTGACCAACGTTCCTTCAGGTTCCTTCAGCATCTTTTGCATATTTGAGCCCTTTTCAGCAGTGACTGAATGATTTTGAAATCCATATTTCCACACTGAGAACAACTGAGGGACTCAAACACAACTATTAAAAAAGGTTCAAACATTCACTGATGCTCCAGAAGGAAACACGATGCATTAAGAGTCGGGGAGAGAAAACTTTTGGAATTTGAAGATCAAGGTAAATTGTACTTAATTTGCTTTCTGGCAAACATTTAAGTGTCTGCTGTTGCTTCCGAAGGGCAGTACTAAATGAAAAAAAAAAAAGACAAAATAAGAAAAATTTGGACATCTTCATCTTGTTTCACCCCCGGCTCTTAATGCATCATGTTTCCTTCTGGAGCATCAGTGAATGTTTGAACCTTTTTTAATAGCTGTGTTTGAGTCCCTCAGTTGTCCTCAGTGTGAAAAGATGGATCTCAAAATCACACAATGCTGGAATAAAGTTCAAATATGCAAAAGATGCTGGAAATCTGAAGGATTTTTCTGAGTAATATTGGGCAGTTTAACTACTCAGAACAAACAATGGACTCGCCAGATCATCCAGGTAACCACACACAGTATTAAGAATCAGTGGTTCACAAACTTTTGAATGGGGCCATTTTAATAAATTCAGCTATTGTTTTGTCTTGTGGACCAAATGTAAACATTTTTAATGTAAAATATTTTACTCAGGACAGTACTAAATAAAAATAGCGTAGTTAATAGCGAATGTGTTCACTAGAAGAAGTGTTACGAAAGATTCTTATCAACAAGATATTGTTTACGTTTAAGAATATTTTTTAGGACTATAAAATGTGGAAAATACCAATAATAAAGAGTCAGTAGGCTAGGTGTGTCCAGGTGACCAGTATGAAAATATTTTCCCTCAGAACAGAAGAAAACAGTGTAGAATCTCCCCCAAATGAAAGTTCAGACATTTTGAGTGAGATCTGCTGCTTTCTGCCAGGATCATATAATCTGCAAAAATGGCCAGCACATTGAAATTTCTCACGTTAGTTATAGTTATCAATATTAGATTCATTTTACTGTATTTGTAAATGTAAAGTAAACAATGGTAAAAAATGTCCCAATCAGGCTGAATTCACCTAATCCTTTACCCTTAAAGTAACGATAAAAACAGGTTTGATTCATTTTCCTTAAAGATATCCACTTAATCCAGAACGCGTTATCTTGATCCCCTATATAAGCGTTTATGTAAGTTTTTTGGGTCAGGCATTTTATGTTTAAGACAAGACACTGATGTTGACATTTTGTTATTCTTAACAGGAAGTTGGTGCTGTCGACTGACTGTGTCATCATCAGCACCTCGGACAGCGCACAGCAACAGGTTTTGAAACGCTTCAGTGAACAATATAAGACAGCATTCACAGAGATAAAGTGTTGACTTGCTCGTCGAGAGTAAATAGCCTAGCATAAATAATTCTAGGTGAGAAAATCTCACAACTATGCAAAGATCATCCTATGAGATCCTCAAGCAAAAGATGCAGTCAACAGGTTAGCAGGAAATTATTTGCAGTAAGATTCATTCTGAATAAAAAATGATTTACTTTATTTACTTATTTCACTTAGTCTGTTGTTAATATGATGCCTAAATGCAATAAAAGCAAAGTTTGATGAAGTTAAACGCCGTTACCTGTCTCCATGTTGTGCCGCATGACCTCACCTGAGACAAAGACAATATTAGCCTCCTTTAAGCCCGCCTCTCAGGGCAGGTGATTGGATTATGGAGCAGCTCAGAAGGACACTGCACTAACTCATTTGGACCAGTGGTTGATAATCGCCACTCATAGCATAAGAGTATTATATGAACAGTGGTCTTGTGGAGCAAGATCCAATTAAGTATCACGTTGGTCTGCAGTTTAGCGTCAGTCATAAAATGAAGCATATTTTAACAAGTTGTATACTTCTCTTCTTTTTTTGAGATTACATTATCTATTATGGTTAAATGGTTCAGTGTTTGATCTACTTCCAGGGAATTGTCAAACTGTGAAAGTGGATTTGTCTTAAGGATAAACTGTAAAACTGTAATTGATCCCCTTCATAGCATCAAGGAGATTGGAGCATCTTTCCTGACACTATACTGCCTTATAGTGGTCATTTAACAACACTGCAATAAATTCTGTAGGAGTTCATACCCACTTACAAACCAAATTCAGAGCAAAGAATTAAAGCAGAGTAAACTGAATTTGGCAAAAAAAAAAAAAAAAAAAAACTGAATTTGTCATGGAAATCGAGAATTGCTTCACTTTATTGTAGGCTACCTAATGTAGGCTATCCATTGTATATAGTCAAGATTTATGCTTTATTTATCTTTTCACCAAATATATCTGCAGCTCTTTATTCAAAATGTAAACAAGGACAACATTTGCTGAATCAAAGTCGCTTTAAGACGAGTCATTTCACTCAGCGGCCATCTTTGAAACGCCTCTCGGGCATTCAAGTGCAGCTCCTATCTCTATGAATGGGAAACATCTCCAAATCTGTTTGCCAAGCTTTCGATTAAATTTCATATTTGTAATCACCAATAAAATTTGACAACAGCTGTCTCTTCATTTTTTTCTAAACGCTCGAATCATGACAAAAAATGGTATTTTTTAGGCTGGTTCAAGCTAATGCGCATGTGCAGTCCTAAAAGCGCGTCTCATGCCTCATTTCGGAGGCGGGAGTCTGACTGTTTCTATAGGAACCGGGGCTTCTAACGGCCGCTGCAGTGACGCGATGACTTTACCAATTGGCGATTAGCTCTTATTTTTAGAAGGCGTGCGTTGCACTTTCTCCCATTCAAAACAATAGGAGTGACGCGTCTTGTGTTATTCTATAGTCTTTGCTTGAATTCAGTGCTGCTAATCTGTTTATTTTGATACCATAGGTAGGCTACAAATGTCATACTATACCACATTATTGAAACAGGATAATTGAGATATTACATCTATCTGTGATAGACAGTTAAATTATTTGTATATCTTCAATTAACAGAGTCAGCAGAACGGCCCGGCCTTTTTAGCCAATCAGAAACTCTCTTTGAATTCGGAACTGCATACTAATATACTACTCTAACTATTCCTACCATAGAAAGATATGGTTAAAAAATGGTAAGAGCAGTATGCTAGTATGCGGTTCCGAATACAGCAAATCATTTTGCGAGACGGGCTTCTTTTTTGGAGGGCGGGATTTTGGAGCAAGTGCCCCCCACTGCGGGCTTTAGTGCGATAAAATGTGGCAGGGTCGCCAGGTTTACACAACAAAACCCGCCCAATTACTCCTCAAAACTAGCCCAATCTTATTTCAGGGGGGTTCCATGGTAAAAAATCGCATTCCGAGGGGTAAAATTTGCATTTTTTGGCAGGGCTCTTCTGGTAAAATTCGCATTCCAGGGGTTAAATATCACATTATTTTTATTCAATTCAACCCGCGGACGTGAAAAACGACCCGCGGCAACAGTGTAAAAGTAGCCCAATTCCGCGGGAAACCCGCAGACTTGTCAACACTGGCGTGTGGTTAAAGGAATAAAGCTGTTGTGGTGAGAAATCGAGTCCCCACAGGAATCAGGTCTCCTTTAGGACCCTGAGTGATTACATTTGGACTTTTAATGGATAGTATTTAGTGCCTGATTTTATTTCCTGTTATGATTGTTAAAATGTGTTATAATGACCATTAATGCCTTTTAAATTACATGGTTCATATACTAGTATATAACTGAAGCTATAGGTTGTGAAATCAAGCATTTCTCATTCTTACTGTTTTTTTAGTTAGCGTATGTACTAGCATAGCATACATCTACCCGATTAGCCTGCTAGCTTAGCTTATATTATATTAGGTATGTTTTTTGCTTCCAATATAGTTCCCACATGTTTCAAATTAATGATGTTTGTGAGTACTTAGCATGACAATTAATGTATTAAATATTTATAATAGTAATATACTATACCACATTGCTATTATTATGTAAAATAAATATTAAATTACTTTTACAGAATATAGAATGTTGCAACAATCCTTATCCTTATAAAAAATACATTTTTAGGCATGGTTGTGTTTCCAGTTTGTTTTATTTTTCAATACATAGGCATTCGTTTTATATTTCAAGCATGTTGTACGTGCACTTAATGTAATAAACATCATACAGTAGTGAAATAGGTTATAAATAGTGTATAAATAATAAGACATGGCGAACAACTTTTGATCCGGCATTACCGCTTGGGTCCTAAAGGAGCCTCGATTCTTGGGGGGGAACCGATTTCTCATTCATTTGGTAAATGAAGTCGCTTACGGCACCTTTAACACTTTTTCCCCAAAAAGCTAGCGCTCCCAATGAATGGCCTGTCTCAGGAAATCACGAAGCAGATAACCAATCATAACGCAGCTCTTATCTACGCCCCGCTTTAGAACCAACTACCAATCATAACGCAGTTCTCATCCACGCCCAGTCTCTCGAGCCAACTGCAGATCTCTCTGCCCCAAACACCGCCTTTTCACACAAAAAACGCACGTTCATCATTTCAACCATCTCGCGCAGATTTTCAAGGCAAGCTAGTCCGACCGGAAGTGCGGGCAGTATACTGTCATCACGCAGAGGAAAGCAGTCATCGCTGAGGTCATCTGCTTCAAGGTGTACCTGAACGTTAACTGTGGTCTTTTAGCAAGGTCTGTGTCACATATTTCACTGAATAATTATTTGAATATAAATGCACGTTTGTCTGTTTCGATATGGTTGTTGTGTTCGTGTACGTGAGATGATGTTGTAGTTAGCTAACGTTATCTTAGCAGGTTGAAGGGGATATGGGTATGCTTATAATTACATTGCTTATTTCATAAGAATGAAATAGCACATACTGAATAGCATAAGAATTCACAGCTTCAGTCAAAATAAACGAATCTCGTGTCATAAGAAATGCCTTTATTTTACATGTCCTTGTTAGTTTACATCCCACCAGCATAGCAGCTAGCATTAGCTACAAAAGCTGTAAATATGCGGTTTATCGCTCGCTTTTCAATGGTAGATAAACGATACAATTTTCTATCGTTGTTAAACAGTTACACATTTCTCAAATAAACATCTTTTGTAAGTTCAACAGCCCGGCTCGTCCTTGCTCTTTTGACATGTATTGCTAATCTCACATGTTGACTGTCAGACAGTATTGTTTATAGGCGTGCATGACAGTAAAAGTGTGTTAAAAAGCATCGATTTAAAGAGACAGAGTCCATCTTCAGTCGTTTATTTTATTAGTTTCAAAGGTGAAAGTAAAACTATTTTCGGTCACAAACCATTTTGGCATAACATCAGTTCGACATTCTTCATGACAGAGATGTCATGAATTAACACAAGATAAAATTATTTATTAACACAAATCAGATTTGACCACTTCTGATATATATTTTGTTTCTCAGCAGTTTGAGTAAATGAGTGAGATTTTTTTCACAGAAGACGAATAGGATGTCTGGAGATTTGCCACTGAATATCAACATCAAGGAACCACGATGGGACCAGGGCACATTTATGGGCCGGGCTCAGCACTTCTTCATGGTGACAGACCCCAGAAACGTGCTGCTCTCCAGTGAGGTTTTAGAAGATGCCAGAGTTACTGTGGAGAACTACAGGTGTGTGATCCCAAAGAGCTGATTTTTTTTCTAGTCTATGGACTATTGGAGATCCTTTGTGATAATGTAGAA